>NC_052060.1:8650310-8966450 GCF_903992535.2 Arvicola amphibius | reverse complement strand
TTCAATGGTCTAAATAAACAAACAAAATTTGCAATATAATAATATTTATGCTTCTTATTTAGGCAGGTCCAATAACGACTATAATATTGTCATAGTGATGACAATTTATGGTATTTGGATTATCTGTGATCTTATTGACCAAAACAAAAAAAAAAAAATCTTAGACTGCTCATATTACCTTGACCTCTTGTTATTCATCTGGGTTGGGGGAGGGGAGGGGTGCTAGGAATCCAACCCACAGTCTCATGCAAGCTTAGCAAGCCCTCTGCCGCTGAGCTGCAGGCCCAGCTCCATGACATATCCATGACTGAAGGAAATGAATTGCACAATTCACCTCAAAGTCTCTGTGTTTTTTTAAAAAATATTTATTTATTTATTATGTATACAATATTCTGTCTGTGTATATATCTGCAGGCCAGAAGAGGGCACCAGACCCCTTTACAGATGGTCGTAAGCCACCATGTGGTTGCTGGAAATTGAACTCAGGACCTTGGGAAGAGCAGGCAATGCTCTTAACCTCTGAGCCATCTCTCCAGCCCCCAAGTCTCTGTGTTTTTTCTGGTTTCCGAGTTCATTACTGGGGCAAAGAGCTTGATTCCAGGATGTTCCATCAGTTGTCTTAGCTGAAGACCGAGACGGCCTCTCTCATCCCATTGCTGTGGGGACTTCCCTAATGCTGGCGTGATAACTAGCTTGGGTCTAAGTATTTGTATAGTTCTCTTTTTAACACCAAACACAGAGAAAAGTTTTCAGTCCATTCCAAGTTACCCTGTATATGTAGTCACTTAGAGGTGACTTTCCACAGGCAGATTAGCCTAGGATTTGGGGCGGGGCAGGGGTTGGGCACATAACTCTGCTCTCAGTGAAGGAAGGCTTTTGGCTTCTTGAACCTTCTGTATTTGTGATCTGTTTTCATCTGACAGATTTCTATGCCACCCTGGATCTATAGCTCTACAAAATAATCACTTACTAAAAACGTATCATAAAAATATATTTTAGAGCAGTTTTTTGATATGCATATAACTTTACCATTTACTAAAGATGAAAGCAAATTCGCATATTAATGAGACAGATGTGCTTGTTGGTTTTCATATATAAAGAATTAAATCCTGGTTGAATATTTGATGCTGCATGATGCAGAGCCTCCCCAGTGTTTTTCCGTGTTGGTGGATATGATTTTACGATTGTCAATGTTGAGAACGCCACATCCCTTAAATAGTCAGGAGATGATGACCGAAGCATGTTTAAAGTCGTTTTGGAAATTCTGTCCTAATCCCAAACCAAAATTCATTTAATGGCTTTTATGAAACTCTAGCCACTCAGGCAGAAGGATTTTTAGAGAGTGATATGCTTTTGTGTGAGCTCAATGCACAGGGGAAACAAACCCGGCAACGGTTCCCTCCCCGTTTTACCAGGCACCTGACAAGTACTATGCTGTCGAGGAGAAACCGCGTTAGATTAGTTACTGATGCCAGGCTGCCACCAGACAGATTATCAAAGAAGACTATCAACTAGAGCTGCTATTTTTCCAAATTATTTTTCCAAGAAAACAGCAAAATCCACTTTTTAAAGTCTGACAGATTGAGTTATTCAAATTAGCTGGGTGGTGGTCGTGGTGGCTGGCTGTGGCAAAAGCAGTGGCTGCGCAGGCCTTTAATCCCAGCCCTCGGGAGGCAGAGGCAGGTGGATCTCTGAGTTGGAGGCCAGCCCGGTCTCCAGAGCGAGTTCCAGGGCAGCCAGGGCTATGCAAGAAATCCTGTCTCATAAAACAATAACAAAAAGTTATTTAGCCTGGCGGTGGTGGCGCACGCCTTTAATCCCAGCACTCGGGAGGCAGAGGCAGGCGGATCTCTGTGAGTTCGAGACCAGCCTGGTCTACAAGAGCTAGCTCCAAGACAGGCTCTAAAGCTGCAGAGAAACCCTGTCTCGAAAAACCAAAAAAAAAAGAAAAGTTATTTAAACTAAAATCTTGAGGACATAACTTTAATTAAAGACTCCAAACCAGAGTGAAAACAGATATGAACATTCACACGTCTTTGTATTTATTATACATACATGACTTTTTCTAAATGTTCCCAACTAAAAGCCACCGATAATTTATACAGTTCTAGCTCTCCTGTAAGCAAAACAGATCATACGAATTATTAATAATTATTAACAAAGTATTAATAAATACTTGTGAAATGAAGGGCATGAATAGGAGTTTCTTAAACTAAACGCACTGGTACAATACTGTTCAAAGTCACACTCATTTGCTATTTACACGCTGAAGAATGACAGTAGGAAAATATGAAAAGTCTTTGCTTGCCGTAAACCATTATGTTCCTACAAGATCAGAAATCTTTTTGTGTGCGAGAAAGACCGCTGCGGTTCATCACATATGATAGTCTGGACTGTGAGCTAAGTGTTTCAAGCCCCTTTTGTCGGTGTCACGTGATCTGGGCAGGGCAGGTTGACCATACTGTGTGCTCAACTTGGGCTCACACGTGCATTTGATTTTTTTTAATTACTTTTGATTGTTGTGAATTTAGGAACTTTTCACTATTGCCAATGTTTTGTTATACCCTCCATCCCCCCACCTTCCAGCTGTGCCACACACAGCCCGCCATAGCCCACAGTTTAAGCCATCCAGGGCTTAAAGGATATAAGTAAAGTCTATTAGGAGCGGGGCACATTGTTACCAAGATGTTGACATTGACTTCTTAAAACTCTAGTTAAAGATTTTACTTATTTATCTGTTTGTTTATTTATTGTCATGTGTGTGACTGTATGTCTCTGTTTGGCATATGTGTACATGTGTGTACAGTTGCATGTGCCTATGTATGGATCCAGAGACTAGAAAAGAGCATCGTGTACCCTCCTCTGTCACTCACCAGCTGTGTATTCCTTTGAGGCAGGGCTCACTGAACCTGGAGCTGGTGTTTTCTCAGCTAGGCTGGAAGACAGCACACCCCAGAGATCTTCCGTCTCCACCCACTGCAGAGCTGAGGTGATAGGCAGCAGTACAGCCAGACATTGTGGGTACCGGAGTCTGGACTCTGGTCCTCATGTGCAGGCAGGAAGTACTCTTAGCCACTGAGCCATCTCCCTGGGCCTTAGATCATTGTCTTTAAGGTAGAGATGCTGAGGTGTTGCCTGTGGCATCTTCTTTGTCTCTTGCATGCCTTTGCATCTGCGGAGTTCATCCAGCTGTCACCTCTGGTCTCCAGCTTCCGCTATCACCTCCCTGGTGTGTGTGTGTGTGGGGGGGGTCTCTTCTTCCACTCATAATTCTAAATTTTACCTCACATTTCTTTATTTTCATAAATAGGCCGCTTCCTCATGCTATCATTTATATACTTTTGGAAGATTAGCCACCACTGTCATCCTGTGGCTCTAGTGCATTTGCTTCATACGATGGCTGCCTGTTTGTAGGTAGGAGATGGGGTAGCTCAGTAGATGATCACAGGCCTAGCACACAAGGCCCAGAGCTTAATCCCCACACCACCACCTCCCCAAATTCCCATTGGGATGAGTCCTCATTCCCTCCCACACTAATCACTTTCTGTGAATTCTTTTCTAGGCATTTCATGTAATGAAATCAAGCAACACGCAAAGTTTGTTTTGTTTTGTTTGGGGCTTGGTTTTGAGCATCACATCTTTCATTTAGCACAATAATTTTGAGATACAATTACACTCTAGTGTGTCAGTGGTTTGTTTGTTTGTTTGTTTTTGTTTTTTACTGATAAACGATGTGCAGATGTACCACATTTGGTTTGCACATACATAAACCAAATAAAAGCTCATATATAAACCAAATACACAAATGCTCATCAACTGAGCATTTAGGTCGTTTCTACTTTTTGACTTGCTGTGAAGACTCACAGGCAAGATTTTTGGGGAATATGTTTTTACTTCTCCTAGGTAGAAATCTAGAAGTAGAATTGTTGGGACACGTGGAAAACTCAGGTCTAACTTTTTTTTTCCTTTTCTGAGACAAGATTTCTCTGTATAGCCCTGGCTGTCCTGGAACTCACTCTGTAGACCAGGCTGGCCTCGAACTCAGAGATATGTGCTACCACCGCCTAACCAGGTTTAATGTTTTAAGAAATAAGAAAATTATATTCAAAGGTGGCTGCATTATTTTACATTCCTATACAGGAGAGAGAGAGAGAGAGAGAGAGAGAGAGAGAGAGAGAGGGAGGGAGGGAGGGAGGGAGGGAGGGAGGGGGAAGGAGGGAGCTGGGGGTTTGTCCTCACCAACACTTGGTATTGCCTACTTTCATTGTAGCCATCCCTAGTTGGTATGTGGTAGCATCTCACTGCAGATCCGGGAATTTTTCAGCCCTTCTTTTTCTGACCACAGTGCCCCTTTTCTACCAGTTTCCAAGCTAGAAATACAGTTTATGTTAGTCCTGCCCTCCCACCCCTGCTGATGCGCCACAGAAGAGAGCTGCTACAGTGTTGCTCTCGGCCAGCTCCAAAATGTCCTCCTTTCCCTCTCAGGGTCTGCATCGTCTCCTACCCAGGGATCTAACCCTAGATGTGCATTTTAGCTGCTTTCCTTGCCAGTTGTTTGCTCTACAAACCTCCCATCGCGATGCTGCAGGTTAATAGGTTAGAATAGCAACACGCAAAGAAAGGGCAGGTGTGGGTGCGAAGCCAGGGAACTCTGCGCATCCTCAGCAGCAGCCTTGGTCATCACGTGACCGCGAGCTGGTCCTGTAGCTTCTCCAAGCCCTGTTCCTTCATTAACCTCCCCGAGCCCCCATTTTTCTCATGAGCAAAGTGAGCTAATAATAGAAGCGGAGTTAGAGAGTTGTTCTCTAATAGAATTAGCTTAGAAAGCCCTTAGCATGATGCCAGGTACAGGGAGAGCACTCAAATCAGCATTGGCTTAGAGTGTTAATGATTGTATTATTAGCGCTTCTTAGGAGCTAGCCTTTTCCTGGCCCTGTCACATGGTTTGCATAAGGATCACACGCGGCTGAGAATGTGGAAATGCTTTGAAGAATGCTGTGCAAATGATAGCTACGTGGGTTTCCCTTACTCAAGGGGAGGCGGGTACAGCACAGGTTTCGCCCCTAGCCTCACATTTAAGTCCGAATCTCTGTGCTACTTAACAGCTGTGAGGCCAGAGCAAGTTATTTGCCCTCTCCAGATTGCTTTGTTCATCTGTGAAGTGGGTACACAATTAAAAGTCACAGTCAGAAGGATGCTGTCAGAAGACTGTGGCATAGTGTTGAGTCGACTGTAACCTTTTCACTTCTTTTTTTAAATTAGGAATGTATCTTTTATATATGCTTTCCCTAGATTGTTTCTTTTAATCAATTCTCACTGTATCTTTAAAAAGAGGTTTAATTTCTTTTCTTTTATGTGTATAAGTCTTTGAGGATGTATGCCCTTGGAGGCCAGAAGAACCCTTAAGATCTCCTGAAGCTAGGATTGCAGGTGGTTGTGAGCCACCAGTGGTGGATGCTTGAGAACCATACCTGGGTCCTTTTTGGCAAGTGCTCCTAGCTGCTAAGCCACCTCTGCAGCCCCAATTCCCTTTACATTTACCGAACCGTACTCGCCAATGACCCTACCATGTGTCTAGACAGAGGCTGCCGGGTGGACTGAGCCAGCTCCACCTCAAACCGACTGCTTTTAACCTCAGCTCCACACTTAGCTGCAGGTTTTAGTCACTTGCCTTTCTGAATAAGAAAGGTCCTTCTCCCATAAAACAGTTCATACCTCATGGGGTTTTCTGAGTATTAAATAAGATGAATTGTTTGGGCGTGTGGCTGGCCTGTGCTAACAGCTCTGTAAGAGACAGCTGTCACTCTGATGATTTCTAATGTCCTTTGTCATTCCTGTTTTCTGATCCACAGCTACACGGCTACTGTGTCCTTTTCTAGCGTCTGACATGGCACCTTGCCTGTCCCTCCTGGCAGTCCTTTCCTTCTGCATTCACCGAGTCACATTCTTACAAGGTCATTTTAACCTTTGGCCCTTCAGGAAATTGTCGTTCCTTTCCCCAGACTCTTGACTCAGGCTTTGTTTTTCTTTTCTCTGGAAGCCTGTGGTTTTTAGCATGCCTGTAATTCAATTAAGCTCTTAACTGTTATTAAACATTTTTTATTGTTGTTTCCTCAATCAAGCTGTAAGATGTCTTCAGCTTCTCTTGCACTCTCCCTCACTCCTGCTTAATTTAACACAAATGATCGACGATAGAAGATCAAACATGCAAAATAATAAAAGATGTAACCCAGGGTCTTTGGCCATCTGTATAGCACCCTCAGTTCCTAAGAGTCAAGACTGATTCTGACCAAAATTACTTATTCTCAAACAGCACAGAGTGGAGAAAGGGGGGTGATGAAGACTCCCCAAATCA
This sequence comes from Arvicola amphibius, assembly GCF_903992535.2. Lineage (NCBI taxonomy): Eukaryota > Metazoa > Chordata > Mammalia > Rodentia > Cricetidae > Arvicola > Arvicola amphibius. Next base: position 8,960,095 of record NC_052060.1, on the reverse strand, counting down.
AGGTCAGGGCTAGTTAAGCAGACAAAGCTTGCCTCTCTGGGCACTAAAGCCCTTGTTTTTGTTTTCCTCTGACTTCTTGGGGTTTCTCTGAATTCCGACCCCTTCCTCCAATCCCAGATGGGCTGTCCCCCCTCAGCAAGCCCTCTGAGCATCTGCCTGGCTTCAGTTTCTGAAGAAGGACCTCTAGGTTTCAGAGTTAGCCTTTTCGTTCATCCCATAATATTCCTTTGCTGCAGTCTGTAGTTATGGAGGATGTGACTATGGCTAGATAGCTTCTCAGAATAAAGTGGAGTTAACCCTTTATTGTGTTTCCCTCAAAGGCTTGGGGAAGCGATATCTTATATCCGAAGATATGAATTTCTAATGGCAGAAATGAAAGGAATGTGCTAAGAGATCTCAATGAGTAAGACTGGGTACAAGCACGAAGGGAACATTGTGTGGGGGGGGTTCTGAGTACCCCTAAAATTTCTCTCTCCAGCTCATCCATCTCTGGACCATTTGGAGAGAACCAAACCTAACAATAACCGACATCTCTGGCATACTTACTTTGTCTCGGGCACTATTTGTATGTAGCCACTCAGGGTCATTTATTCCCACAATGCTTGAGGAAGAGAAATACCATGCCACAAGGTCTGGCATAGTCAAGTTTTTTTCCTAAGGTCACAGCTTCCTGGTGGCAGAGCTGGGACCCAAATTCAGGCAGCTTCACCAAGAGCCCCTCCACCCGGAGGTAGCTCTCACCAGATGCGCATCGGGGAAAGCAGAGGAGTGTGCCTTAGGAGGAAAACCTCAACGTCGGGCTGGAGAGATGGCTCAGAGGTTAAGAGCATTGCCTGCTCTTCCAAAGGTCCTGAGTTCAATTCCCAGCAACCACATGGTGGCTCACAGCCATCTGTAATGGGGTCTGGTGCTCTCTTCTGACCTGCAGGCATACACACAGACAGAATATTGTACACATAATAAATATTTTAAAAAAAAAGAAATAAAAAAAAAAAGAAAACCTCGACGTCACAGCAGGCAAGGTGCTGTCCCTCTGCTGAGCAGGACACTGCATGGAGGGCTGGCCATGCTGGCTCAGCTGCCCGTCTGAACCCACCTGACCTTCAGTTTGCCTCAAATGCCTCCACCTCAAGGAAGCAAGGTTCCTGTAGCCCTCCCCCTCAAACAGCAGCTCTCTTCTGATTGCCATTTTGCTTCTTTGCCTCTGCTCTGCCGTTTGTTTATCACCTCCTTTCTTGCCTTGTGGCTATTTATATACATTGTGGCACAGCGAGCCCTTGCCCATGGCTGAGTCCTCAGCTTCGCTGACTCCTAAGCATTCGGAAGACTCTGCTTGGTTGTTTTTGCATTAGTTCTCCTGTCTACCTGGATACATCTCTTTTGCATGCATCTGCCACCAGGCATTTATCCATATCGATTATTAGAACTGATTATAAATGTCTACTTATCAGTATTCCTAACTAGGTAGACCCCCCCCCCATATTCCAACACCAGGGGGGAGAATGCCTTCTATTTCCTTTTCTATTTTGATTCTTTAGTATTTTGCACAAGGCACATAATGGGCAGTTACTCAACATTTTAATTTTTTAATGAATGAATTCTCCAAGTCTGATGAGCCTCAAACACAGTATTGCACATCTAAATCTCTTTTTTTTAATGTCTCAATATGCCCTGCATTTAGTAGATGCTTGATAAATATAGCAATGATAAATGATTCAAAAACAAAACAGGCATAAGTGTCTGCACTCAGGTTTGGGGGTGGTGCACAGGGACACACAGTAAGAGATTGTGGTATTCGAGGCTTCATATTTAGGCTTGTTTTCTAATTGGTGATAGGAAGAACTGAAATGCGTGAGAAAGGAAAAGGGGGCTGTTACCTGAAGTTTCTTGGCTACAAAGTGTAGTTCAATGTTCAAACTTCAATATTCAGGTTCCCATAGGTCTAAAGTCACTATTATTGCTGTTATATCATATTATTAGACTCTTAGAGTAGATGGGCACCAAAGAACCAAGGTGACCTCAGCAATGAGAGTTGGCTAGGTGAGCAGGCCTTGTATAAACTGAAGTTGCATAGACATCTTTAGGAAGACTGGAACCAGGATCGTCTGTCCAACAGTCCCAACTTGAAAACAGAAGAAACAATAAATTGGTTACAGGAGGAATGTATGAACACAGGTGGCTAGGAATATACAGAGCAGGGGAGATAGAGTCAGGGTTATCCCCAAGGTTTGGGGCGGAAGGGAAACTCCCGGGAATTGAGGAGGATGACTTGGCTTTGACAGATGGTAAATTCAGTTCTGACCTCTTCACGGGGACAAGCTAGAAATGCAGCATCAAATTCAAGTAAGGCCTGAATTAGACCCTGGGTTTGCTGGTCCTGTGCAAAGAGGGGATGGCCAAACTTGAGAGAACAGGAGAGGGAAGAAGACCAAAGAATGAAGGACCTTAGGAAGCAGCCGCAATGAGGGGTGGGGAGTCGAGCTAAGTCAACAAAGAAGATAAACCCAGAACAGCAAGCAGACCCTTGGGAGCTAAAAACCTGAGGAAAAGGCAGAGGTGGGAATATTTGTCAGCTGGGTTAGGATGGATCGGGAGGGTGTCAGAGGTGGGAATATTGTTGGTGGTGGACTTGGAGGCTGGGTTAGGATGGATCGGGAGGGTGGCAGAGGTAGAAATATTGTTGGCGGTGGACGGCTGGGTTACGTGGATCGGGAGGGTGTTTTGGTAACCTGGCTGGAGTATTTACAAACAAGGGAACCACTCACCTTTTGAATGTCTTTGGATGAAGACAAAGGGTAAGCAGGTATCACTTTAAGATGTTACTGAAGAGATAAAAGTCACATTAGAGACCAAAACCTTTGCGTGGTTCTCCCAAGGTGGGAGGAAACAAGACTGACCTCACAGCGTAGGAGCAGTGCGGATCAAAATTGGAATCTTTTCTGGGGAAATGACACCGGCAGCGATGAGAACATATAAAAGGATTACTAGGTACACTTGGTGTTTCGTTGTCTGAATTTGGCTTGGGATCCACTTTCTGGCTTAAGATTGTGCTAGTGCTGTCTGGCAGCCCAAATGTAGAAAAAAAGCACAGATACACACAGGCAGTAGGGACTTTCACTGCTGGAAGGATGGGTGGTCAAAGGTCCAAGGGGGGCTGCCTGGCTAAGGGCAGCAACCTGCATGTAAACCATGGTGATGTAAAACCATGAAATGGTTGGGTGACAATTCCAGAGAAGCTGCAAAGAGATTGTGTGAAATGGAAGGGGCCCAAGAGCAAAAACTAAACATGTGTAGATGAGGGACAAGATGCCTAAGAAAATGTTTGGTCTGGAAGGTAATCAAATGAGGGTGGCAGAAGCATCTAGAATTGTTGTTTGGGGAAGCAGTTAAAAACAAAAACGTGAAATAACAAATTAGTGGAAATTGACAAGGGAGAGGAAGTGGGACTCTAAGGAGAGGTTTGAGGAGCTGGTATGAAAACCGAGGTTATAGTGGCACACGCCTTTAATCCCAGCACTCGGGAGGCAGAGGCAGGCGGATCTCTGTGAGTTCGAGGCCAGCCTGGTCTACAAGAGCTAGTTCCAGGACAGGCTCTAAAAAAAAAGCTGCAGAGAAACCCTGTCTCGAAAAACCAAAAAAAAAAAAAAAGAAAAAGAAAAAAAAAAGAAAACCGAGGTTATAGCTCAGTGGTGGAGCTCCTGTTTGACAGGCGTTGGTCCCTAGGTTTAATACTCAGCAATGCAGGGATGGCACAGCAATGGGTTCCATTCCCAGCACCCACGTGGTGGCTTAAGATCATATTTAATTCCAGTTCTAGGGGATCCAACTCTCTCTTCTGGTCTCTGAGGGTATCAGGCACACATGATACATAGATATACGTGCAGGCTAAATATCCATACACACGGTTTTTGTTGTTGACATTTGTTTGTGTTTTATGTATGGAGACATACATAAGGGCTTTGGGGAGGAGCTGAAGCACACTGGCACTTGGGTTGCCACTTGTTAGGCTACGTGGACTACAGTCAGATTGGAGAAGGTGGGGAAACCGTCAGCACCATGCCCGCCACTTAGGGCTCTGGAATACAGGCAGGTTGACTGTCACACAGCTGGAATTTTAGGGAATACAATGACGAGATAAGAAATACAACCATGGGCTGGAGAGATGGCTCAGTGGTTAAGAGCATTGCCTCGTCTTCCAAAGGTCCTGAGTTCAATTCCCAGCAACCACATGGTGGCTCACAACCATCTGTAATGAGGTCTGGTGCCCTCTTCTGGCCTGTAGGCATACATGCAGACAGAATATTGTATACATAATAAATAAATAAATAAATAAACAGATAAATATTTTTTTAAAAAATAAATACAACCATACAGGCTGAAACATGGAATAAAACAGGGTGTTACTTTCTTGGAGGTTCTGCATGTCACTTCCATGAGAGCTTTGCAGTCAGGATGATTGCATGCCGAGAGCTGGTGGCTTCAGGCGAAGGTGCAGGCGGGAAGGAACACAGACTCCTACTGCATGAAGAGGATAATTAGCCCTGCATTTTCAGGCAAGGATGAAGCTCTGAGATTCCTCCACAGACTTTCATGGAGAGCTGTTTTTCCTTCATGGAGGGCAGGTTATGAAGCGGTATCTGGGCTAATTCACCACAGCCACAGCACTGGGCAAGTGACAAGATGCCATTCCATTCTAACCCTGAATTTTTCAGTCAGTGTGACCCTCAGTGGCATAGCCTTTAAATTCACTGATTCTGCACAGTGAGGGGTGCACAATAGACTAGGAAGGAATGAGCACTAACAATAAGAACCTATGGGCATGCTGAGGGCCTTGACCATGGCAAGAGTTTACTGGGAACTCCTGTAGCCCTGACACCAGCTGGCCCAATGGCTTAAGCTTTCTTAGTTTTAATTCCACGACTCCGTAAGGTGTTCTCTCTTACAGTCACTCATAAACACGTTGGGAATGAGCAGTTCCTAGAAGTTAGGACAGTGCTCTAGGGCCCTGGGTTCAAATCCAAGTCCCTCACAGTGGGTGCAATCTTGGCAAAGCATTCTATTTCCACATCAAAACTGTCAGCTGCAGAAATGGCTCAGTAGATAAGAGCACTGCCTTGTTCTTCCAGAGGGCCCAGGTTCAATTCCTAGCACTCACATGGTGTCTACACTGGTCTTCTATATCTTCAGTTCCAGGGGATCTGACAGACACCCTCTTCTGGTCTCTGTGGGTACTGCACACATGTGATACACAGACATATATGCAGGTGAAACACCCACATTCATACAAAAATATTAAAACACCTGTCATCTGAGAAACAAGATGGATTCTCTCAATCATAGTATTTGGGCATGCTTATCAAGAACCGAGGAACCAAGAATACTTGCCCCTCCAACTTGAAAATTGGTGTCCATGGCTGGGCAGTGATGGCACATGCCTTTAATCCCAGCAGAGGCAGGTGGATCTCTGAGTCTGAAGTCAGCCTGGTCTACAAAGTGAGTTACAGGACAGCCTGGGCTACACAGAGAAACCCTGTCTCAAAACAACAAGAACAACAAAAACAAAAAAAGGAAGGAAGGAATGAGGGAAGAAAGAGGAAGGAAGGAAGGAAGGAAGGAAGGGAGAGAGGGAGGGAGGGAGGGAGGGAGGGAGGGAGGGAGGGAGGGAGGGAGGGAGGGAGGGAGAAAACAGGTGTTCAGAAAGCCAGGAGACTGTAGAAGGAACGGAGAGCTGTGTCCCGCCATCCGGCTAGCTTTACCCAAAATAATTACACGGAAACTGTATTCTTTTAAACATTGCCTGGCCCATTATCTGAAGCCTCTTATTGGTTAAGTCTCACATCTTCCTTTAACCCATATTTAGTAATCCGTGTAGCACCACGAGGTGTGGCTTACCAGGAGAGATCTTAACCTGCATCCATCTCGGAGAGGAGAAGCATGGCGACTGCCTGAAGCGTCTCCCCACTGCTTTCTACCCAGCATTCTGTTCTGTTTACTCCACCTACCTAATTTTCTGTCTCTTAAAGGGCCAAGGCAGTTTCTTTATTAATAATGAAAGTAACACAGAGACACTCCTCCATCAGGAGACAAATTTAAATATTACTGCAAATCTGTTGAAAAACTAGGAAGTCAGACTTGCATCGTCCCAGCTTGGAGGCTTCTGCATGTTTACTGTCCTTATGAGAAGCAAGATTCAGTGAGAAAAGTCAAATCCAGGTTATGAAATGCCTTTATTATTATCAGTCTTACCATTTTGGAGCAAGGAGGATTTCACAGAGTTTCTCGAGTAGCAGAAGCACCATGTGCCCTCTGTTTACAAGATATTTTAGAAGGATCTCTCCACTGTCCCTTAGTGTTTATGCATATCCAGTGTGTCGGGCCCTTTTACACCAAAAGCAAGTCTTTGTCCAGTGAGAGGAGACATGTGCAGGTCAGAAAACTCAGAGAGCAAATGCTCTAGTAAAAAAAATATTGTGCAGAATAAATGATATTTTAAAACACATGTCTGTCCTGCGTGCAATATAGCTAAACTAATATGACTGCAAAGCTAATCTTTACATTTGCTGCTTTTTAGCAGGCTGAGGCCTTGATGCTATTGCCTGTACCCCCAATGTTGTGTGTGATCCTCATCTTCATTTTCCTTTTGATTCCGTAAATAATTTTGAACTTTAACACATGGCTGTATGAAAGCTTACTGTGCAGCAAAAAGTAGTTAAGGCTCTTTTTCTTTTTTATAAGTACATTATTGTCATTGTTTATTGTTTAGCTTGCTGACTAGCAGTGACCTGAATTGGAATACCCTAGTTATGTTGGCTAGTTTTAGGTCAGCCTGACACAAGCTGGAGTTATCTTAAAGGAGGAAAAACTTCAATTGAGAAAATGCGTCCATAAGACTTGGCTTTAGGGCATTTTTTAAATTAGTGATTAATGGGAGAGAGCCCAGCCCATTGTGGGTGGTGCCATCCCTGCCACTGGTGGTTCTGGGTTCTAGAAGAAAGCAGGTTGAGCAAGCCACAAGTGTAATGGTCTATCCTGTCCCTTTAAGAGACAAGCCCCGCCCCCTCCCTGTCCACTGAGGCAGACTAATCTGCTTCCAGTCTGATCCCTTTCCTTTTCCATCTCTGTCTTCTCCCCTTCCTCCCCGTTTCTTTCTTTCTCCCCCTCTCTCTTTCCCTCTCCCTCTCTCTGCTCTTCTCATCTCTCCCTTTCCCTTCCATAACCCACTAAATAAATACCCACTTTTCTCAGCATGGTATGCCTACCCTGTCTCTGTCTCTCACCTGCCGCAGCTGCAGCTCCTCATGGGACTGGCTGCCCCCCCCCAGGTCTCTTACCCACCATGTGGCTCCCTGCCTAAGACCCACTGGCCCTCATGGCCCACGGAATGAAGTATTTTGGCAGTGGTTTCCTTTTAGTGATACACTCTATATGATCTGAGACCCTTTTACTTATATTAGCAATCCCAAATGTCTCTTACATATTTCTGGTTTGGTTGTCTTATCTCATATGCATACCTGACTTTTCCTCGCACCTCTTTTACAAAGGTTCTTAGCTATGTTGAATCTATTTTCTTTCCTCCCTCCCTCCCTCCCTCCCCCCTCTCTCATTTTTCAAGGCAGTGTTTCTCTGTGTAACAGTTTTGGCTGTCCTGGAACTGCTTTGTAGACCAGGCTGGCCTCTGACTCACTGAGATTCACCTGCCTCTGACTCCCAAGTGCTGGAATTAAAGGTGTGCACTACCACCGCCTGGCCTTGAATCTAATTTCTTTTTTAAAAAAATATTTATTTATTATATATACAATATTCTGTCTGTGTGTATGTCTGCAAGCCAGAAGAGGGCACCAGACCTCATTACAGATGATTGTGAGCCACCATGTGGTTGCTGGGAATTGAACTCAGAACCTTTGGAAGAGCAGGAAATGCTCTTAACCACTGAGCCATCTCTCCAGCCACCGAATCTAATTTCTTTTTTTTTATTTTATTTTTTTCGAATCTAATTTCTAAGGCCAAATATTGACAACCCCCCTAACCAATTCCCCCCCCCCCCAAAACAATTTTATTTGTCATTTAAACTCCTTCATTTGCTCTCAGGTTTATATTATTTAGATCTGCCCGACTCTTTAAAATGTATAAACTCAGTCTCAACAGAACACAAAGAGAAAATATCTTGCCACAGTTGTTCAGATTCTAAGCCATGAAGAAATTATATGGAAACTCACTTGGCTAGTCCTGAGTTCTGAGTCGTTTGGAAGCAGCGAACAAACTTTGTCTTTTAGGGTTCTCTTATACCATCCTTTACAACAACACTATTCCTTAAAAGGGCACCGCAAGGAAGGTTCCCTATTTTATAAACAGAAAAACTGAGGCAGAAAAGGCTGTCCTGGTTAAATCCTTGGGCAAGAGAAGAATAGATAGTATGTGGGTAGGTCTTTTGGCTGTGTTGCTTGCATCCACCTTCGGGGAGATTATGTACCTTCTCAGGTAGACTGAATTCATTCAGCTGTGTTAGAAAAGCTTTAGACCAGTGCACAGAGTTGCAGAAACATCTCTAAGATTGACTCTGCAAAGTAGGGTTTTGTGGGAAAGGGCAGACAGTAAAGACGGCTGCTCACGGTAGTAAAACCGGCCCCACAAAATAGGAGTAACCGGAATCTGAGCTTTAAACCGTGATGTGAAAAAAAGTGCGATCTAATGAGCAAACATCGCACTTCACTGGGAATGGGGCTGAACGAACCGCCTTTGAATTCTCTACAACAACGCTCTTCCGAAACATTAAGGGAATAATACTGCGGTTGGGGGAAGACCTGGGAGCCAGGGCAGAAGGTGCCCTCTGGGGACCCTAGGTAGTGATGGCCAGGCAGAACGGGGCGGGGCGGAGCCCGAGGTGAAGGAGACCTTGCAGTCGCCACCGCGCCTGCAGGACCCCTGAGAGTCCGCTCTGGAAAAGCGGGAGAGCCAGCCGAGGGGGCCTGCTCTCCAGAGGGAAGAAAGCCGGCCCTGGCAAAGGTAGAGCAGACACCAAGAGGCGGGTGGGAGGGCTGGCAGAGCCAGGGCGGAATCGCTGCGTAGAGGTGTGAGGAGGTGGCATGAAGATTGGGGACTAGGCCCGGACCCGAGCGGCAAGAGAGTGAGGGAAGACCTGTGCCTTCAGCAGCTCCCAATTAGTTTCTGTCAAAGATGGCCAAATTCCACTCTGCCCTTCCCCCTTCCGCGCCTTTTCTAGTCCCCTTCGGTAGCTCCCAGTACAGCCGGAGGCCGTGGGGAGTCCGAGTGAGTGAGCCGTCGGGAGGAGAGCGAGGGAAGGAAGGGAACCTCCTCGCCGCGCCACCCACCCCGCGGGTCCTGCGGGAGGATCTTTTAGTTGAGAAAGAGGGTTCTGCGGCTTTAAAGCGGGCAGTGGGCGTCACCGCGGGGGACCCGGTGACTATCTGGGGCGGGGGCTGGTGGGCGGGGTCATGCAAAGCAGGAGGCGGTGCCTGCAGGGCGGGCCCTCGTGCAGCACTGAGACGGGGGCGGGGACTCCGGGTGGGCGGGGCGAGGGCGGCTTCTCCCGGGCCAGACGCGGGAGGGGCTGGAGGCCGCGGCGGGCTGGTACCATCGAGCGCGTTCGGGCAGGGGGACGGGTGGCATTCCCCCGGAGGGGGCGGGACCTGGCTGCGGCGGGGCCGGGGCCCCATTCCCCGCCGGGCGGGCCGGGGGAGGGGCGCGCCTCCGCTCGCGTCCGAGGCGGGGCCCGCGGTACCTTTCGTGGCGCGGTGAGGCTGGGGGAGGGCCGAGGGGAGGGGGAAGGGGCGGGCCCGGGAGGGGGAGCCGGAAAGGGGGAGGCGCCGGCGGACAATGGAGCCTATGTGTGCCTGCGGGAGTGGGACGGCGCCGCCGCCGCTGCTGCCGCCGCCTGGGGGAGACGCTGCGCCGCCGCTGCCGCTGGCCCCGGCCCCGGCCCCCCGGGGCTGAGAGCAGCCCGGGACCGCAGCCCCCGCCCGCGTCCGCTCCTCCCCGGCTCCGGCTCGGGGTAAGTGGCCCCGGGGAGGGGGAGGGGCGGGTCGGCGCGGCGGGGGCCGGGTCCGCGTGCGCGTGTGGCCGGGGGGCCTCCGAGGGTCGGGGCGCTGGCTTGGCGACTTGAGTCTGGAGGAACCTGTTGGGGGAGGCAGGGAAGCCTCGGGAGCTGTGGGATAGACCGGGGCATCTCTCGGGGTTTTAGAGATTGTGTCCCAAAGCTGTGCTTGGAGAGCTTACCTGAGGGGAGAGGACCGTCTCGGGGTCCTGGGTTGGAGGGGCGATAGACTGGAGAAGGAGCGCGAAATTAGGGGTTTCTGGTTGAGTTTGGTGGGGTCTATAAGACCCCGGAGATGCTTCGGGGGAAAGAGGACTCCGCAGGCCAGTGACTTGTTGAGGGGATGGGGGAGGTGAAAGCCTAGTGGAATGTCTGAGTTGTAAAGGGTTCCAGCAGGTGAGTTGGCCATGTCTAGGTCACTGAGTCATTGTGGGGGTCGTAGAACACACCAGTGATTTTCAAAGTGGAGCCCTAGACGCTGGCTGGCCTTTGAAAGTTGCAAAGACTATTAAGATGTCACTGGTAAGTGTTTGGTGAGCTTGGTGAAATGGAGATATCCTAAGAGTTGGTTGTTAGTTCAGAGGGAAGGACTAGGCCTGTAATAGGACTGCTGGGGACCTTATGTTAAGGTTGCCGAGGATGAGAAAGAAGTCTTGAAATCTGTCCTCCAAGCTTTGGTCTGCGGGAGGTAAGGAAGAGCATTTTTTTTAAGTGCTAAGAGTGATTCTGAGGCTAAGATTGGAGTTGGGTGGGTACTTAATAAAGTCATTAAACAGGATAGAGAAATGAACGAAAATATTTGTCTGTGGAGACATTCTCCAAAGCAGGATGCAATTGATACAAAGTTAAGACTCTAGTTAAGGCAAACACAAGTCAACCTCTGGCAGTGACTTCAGTAGGAAAATGACCGAGTGGCCATGTAAAAAGTCAGTTTGATTGAGTATTTGTTAGCATTTGATAGATTATGGAATTAAATGCTCGTTTGGGCTAGAGAGATTTGGGCTCTTGTGTAGGGGACACAGAATGATGAATTAGTTATAGTAGGTAACAAGAGTAAGTAAAATAGTTGAGAAGTGGGACCAAAGGGTGCTGGTGGGCAAGGCAGTGTTTAGACAGTATTCAGTCTTGTTGGTTTGGAAGTTTTTGAATGGATACTACTCATCAGGAAGTTTAGCACTGAAGAAATGTCTGTGTGCAAATCTGATAGTCCTAGGGATCAGTAACAAAGTCCTCTTTCTTCCGTTGATGGAGATGTATTAAGAAGAGGGTCTGTTGGGTGTTACACACGTTTTGAGGATGAGGGCTCCACTAACTGTTGTTTTGGAGAAGCCGAAGAAATGTGGAGATGTGTGTATGGCTTTTGACAGTTTTGTGCCCTAGAAGTTCGATATTGAGCCATGGACATCTTTGTAATCAATGTGCTGAGTATAATAGTTATAGTATGATATTATATAATATGATAGATGGATAGGAAAGTCGTTGACCTAAACATGAAAGCCCAAAGTCTTTATAGTTTTCTATTTATAGGGCAAGTGCCATTGAAATGGTTCTTGAGCAAAAGGAATGTTTCATTCTGGATTCTAGTTAACCAACATAAGCAAAAAAAAAAAAAGTACTTATATGCATTGGAATTTCTTCTATGGGTATTTCCCCCTTGACCTTCAGAAATGTCTGCTGCTGTAAACCAAAGGAAAATGCTCTACAGTTTGTAGGGGGAAAGACCAAGAGCTTTCACCAGCATTGTAACCAGCGGATACTGGATCATGGTGATCTGGTAGGGTGGTAAAAACCCTTGAACTTGGAATCAAGATGTTCACTCTCTGGCTGACTTGCTTTAGACTGTGAACAAATCTCTGGCTATCTGGTTCTGCCTATGAAGTGGTGATGCTGCCTGCTGTAACCATTTGTGGCTGCCGTTCAGCCTAGCAAGTTAATGCCTGTCCGAAAAGTCTTTGAACACCTCTGAGGATGAGAGATTATATAGCACATTTTTTAAAAAAAAATCTTATTTTGACTGTCTCACTAATAGACCAAATTCAGCTTTTGTATAATTATAGTAATATGTTTAATCAAAGAACAAAAGGGGTTGTTTTGTATACATGTTTTGGTCTGCTTTCTGAATTTAGAGTTTTCTATTAATTTTGAAAGGTAATACCTTCTCTCAGTGTTCAACGGCAAGGCAGTACTTTTGATGGTAATTGTGAATATGTGAGCAAAAGTCAGCATGGCCAGTGAGAGGGTAGGTGCTGTGATGTCCATCTAGGCTGCAGGAGACTTGCATTGTGGCCTAAGGCATATTCCTTGGTCTCTTGGCTAGTCCTCTTCAGCCATGAGACAGTGTGGGCAAAATGACGTCCCTCTCTGCCTCCGTTGAGCGCAATGGGAGGAGGAGTCTGTGGAAGCTTTTTCTCGCTCTAACTCTGGCGTTCTTAGTGTTTCCGTGTCCCAGTACTTTGGCAAGCACGTGGCGTAGAGTCCCACCTGAGAATGCTTCTTAAATGCACGAAATAAAATATAGAGAAGTACAGAGGGGTTGTCAAAATGTTCGTGGTGATAGGGTAATGTGTCTGCTGCCTCGTAACGCGCTGAATAATGTCTAATGAGACTGTGATTTCCAAGCAGTGATGAGGGGAAAGTGTGTGTCATGATGTCAGCGGATCTTCAACAACGAATGTGTCGTGAAGATGTGTGGTGGTGCTGTTGGTGGCACAGTCACAGGATTGCTAATACTACACCCACTGTTGAAGACTCTGCCAACTTCATTATTAGAGATTAGTCAAAATGACAATCTGCATTATCTGCCCCCTGATGGCACCAAGCCACCCTCCTCTCCTAGGTCTGCCTACAGACTCGAGGGGAGCCGTGAATCATGGAGTTAAGAAGTACCGTAGACCAACTGAGTCTGATTTTTATTTTAGACTGGTTTTTGAAAGTCAGCTTATGGCTGCGTACATTTCTGGCTTTGTGGAGTTTTTTGTTTTGTTTTGTTTTGTTTTGTTTTTTTTTTTTAGTATCTCCATCATTCTAAGAACAGGGGCACAGAGACAACATGAAAAGCCAGAGACCATTTTGCAACCTGTGATGGGCATTCTTGGTTGTAGCAAGGGTTAAAAACAAGAGCACTTTGTTGAGCGAACGAACACTTTCATGCCTGGTAGATTTTACTTTCCCAGCTACCCTAGTTGCAACTTGCGTATGTAGTTCCCGGCAGGGTCGATTCCCATTCCCTTTCTCTGACTCGTGTTTAAAGTTTGCTTGGTTTGCTTTCTCTGCCTATTTTTGATTGACCGCTTTCTTACTGTCTGTCCTTCCAGATGTGCCTTGGCCACAGCGCACTGGAGAATGGGTAGTTTTCCTTGGAGTCAGTGTGAATTTGAGGATGAACTTTTCCTTTCTTCTTGTCATCATAGGACTGAATGTGGGACTAACTGGTGTCACTTCGCGTTGACCCAAAAACTCCTGTGTGGTGGGGTGACAGTTCTCCTCCTCTGTAAGTTCCTCCCTGCCCCAATGTAGAAGACAAAGTGAAGTGAACAACTTGAAAGGTAAAAACCTCACTGTACGCCATAACTTCTGTGAATATGTTAGGGTTTTGTCTCTCTGAGGTTTCTTATAATGTAAAACTGGACTGCTCTCCTTAAGTTTCCCAAAGTGAAAGTCATCAAAGCAGATGCAGGTCAAAACTACAGAGGCCACTACCCTGTATCTTGTGTGCTGCAGAGCCTTGTGTTTGATTCACCTCAGAAAGCTGAGGAGAAAGGCAGACAGTGAGAAGTGGAACTAGTATTCATGTCCCCTTGGGTTTGCGGGAATGTGGGCTGAGAGTAGCAAGCTCACTGTGATACATCGATCAACCATCAGTTGTTGGGTTTTGCTGGGTACCAGGAGCTGAGGTGATGATTGACACTGTCCTCAGGGAGTTCCCTGTCTTAACTGTAACAGTGATACTGTTTTTGAGTGTTAAATAGTGTGCGCGTAGTACTGGTGGGCCCTGGATGACATACGTAGCTGACAATCTAAGAAAATGTCCCAGAAAAGGATATAGGTAGCCATTATTCTTAAGGACGGTGGTTAGAATTTACTTTGAACACCTGAATTTTATCAGTGTTTAGCTTGCTATGAATTTTGATTTGATTCCTTAATGTTTAGTGGCCATTGAAAGGCAGTCGATGCATTTTGCCACATGAATACTAAACCACATAGCAATATTTCATGTGAACTGAAGTTTCCTGCATGTGCCCACTGAACCGTTTGTTTTTCTTTACATTCTGGAAAGAGATTGGCTCTTCCTTTTGTGTGCTTGAAGAAGCCATTTCGTTGTTGGCGAGTCAGAAGTTAAGAATGAGCAAGGAATGGAATCTTAAGGCCTTTTAGTTCCACATTCTAAGTATGACACTATGCCTTTTATGGAGTAGCGGTCATAGCACAGAAATGAAATTTGTTAAACATGACATACTTCTAATAAACTTGACTTTGTAGAGCAGGGAACTGAGAAAGCGGCATTGGAAGAATTGAAGTTGGAATTTTGATCCCGAGCTCAGTCAGATTAATTTGTGAATTTACTTAAAACTTTGCTAATCTTATAGAGTGCATTTTTAAAGATCCGCAGATAATTTAGCTCTAAGACCTTCTAGAACTGCGTCCCCTGGCAGTCACAGCTTCTGCAGTGAGATGCTTCAGCCAGTAGAGGCACCTGCGCCAAGTCTGACAGTTTGAGTTGAGCCCTCATGGTGGGAGGAGAGAACCGACTCCTACAAATTTTCCCTGGACCTCCACACACGCACCATAGCACACACATGTGCGTGCATGCACACGCATACTTCGTAAACAAATAAGTGAAAACTGTAGATCTTTAACAAAGTGTTGTAATCTAGTCTACAGAGACTGATGTTGGAAGTCATTCTGGTTCCAGCTTGCCTTAGTTCAGGACATCACGTTGCACACAGTAGGCGAGTTTGTTCTCTCCTAAGCTCCTCCTAAAGTGTGGAAATCCATTTTCTTGGCAGCCAGAGGGAGTAGCTGTGAGTGGCCCTCGGGTTGTAAGTTCAGAAGCGCCCTTGGTGTTTTGTCTCTTTGCACCTTCACAGTTAACCTTCAGTGTCTAGACCAGTTAGAAGTGGTGGAAGCCAAAAATGTGAGCTTTCTTTTTTTCCATTAAATGCCTAGAAATGTCAAAGTAGGAAAGTTGATTTTTATCTGTACTCATTATCTCCTTAGCTCTGAAAACAAAATGTATAGTTGGGAAGAAAAGAAAACCCCAAGGGCCTTAAAATATCTACAAGTTTTATATACATCCTGAACAGTTGGAAATTGATTCTGGTGCCCTCCTCTTTAAAATCCCAGAGTAAATAGAAAGCCCGTTTTTCTCTTGTTACTCCACGATTGTCACATCGATGTTGCTGACATTCACAGATATTTTTAGGAACTCTCACCCAGTTTATTTTCTTCTAGGTGAGGGTCACCTTTGAGGAAGGGGCTCCCGACTCCCCACCCCATGATGAACTCTGCAGTGTCGTGACCCTTGGGGTTCTGGTGAGTACACTTGGCTGGTCGCACAAAAACCTGTGCCTGGCTTAGGAACGTGATCTTTGCAAAAACCTTTAACTTTCTTTCATAATTGGTATTTTTTCTTCTGTCTTTCAGCTCTGTCTCCCTATTCTTCACCTTTGGCAACTGCCATTCTTTTGGTTACTTCTGAGTTCATCTTGTTAAATATGTGTGAAGTTAAATGGTATTTGCCTTTCTGTTCCTGGCTTATTTTATTTAATGTCCCCTAAATTCAACTATGTTATAAATGATAGGATTACCATGTTTTTAAGGGCAAATAGTCCCAGTGGGGAGGAGAATTTGTAGTTTTTAAATCTATTCAGCCATTGATAGATGCTTAGATAGGTTCTGTATCTTAGCTATTATTAATAATTGTGCAGTGAAGACCAGGTGTAGTGGTTCACACATTAAACCCAGCATTGGGGAGGCAGAGGCAGGTGGATCTCTCTGAGTTCAGACTGGAACTCAGTACCCCTATCTCAGAAATCCAAAAACAAAAAATATCCTGCTATGAAGATACCTCCTGGACATACTCATTTCGCTTTCTTGAATAGTTTTTTAATAGATATTCCATAGAAGCTAGGAGTGGAAGAACGGGTAATGTTAGTCTTGGTGCCTACCTTCATGGAGCTTATGTAGTGCAGTGGGGGAGACGAGTTTCCCAGGCG
This sequence comes from Arvicola amphibius, assembly GCF_903992535.2. Classification (NCBI taxonomy): domain Eukaryota; kingdom Metazoa; phylum Chordata; class Mammalia; order Rodentia; family Cricetidae; genus Arvicola; species Arvicola amphibius. The sequence continues at coordinate 8,943,829 of NC_052060.1, read as the reverse complement.
ATAGGAGGTATGGAGAGGATTCTGGGGGACCCAAGGTGCTTTGAAACTGTGATGGAGGATTTCATGTAGGTGGGTGGTTTAAGATGAGGAAAACCGGAAGGGAAGTAGTTTTAGGAGGAAGATCAAACTAAGGCGAATCTTCATGTTCAGTCCTGTCGGTTTTGACCATCCAGGGAGGTGTCAGGTAGCAGCTGTGCTTACAGGCTTGCAGAGTACATACAAGTCAGATCCGTGGAGCCGTTGGCATAGAAGGAGCTCAATGAAGGAGAAGAGACTTGCTTCTCTCCTTCCCTCTCATTGGCACTTATTTTGGTGCCAGAAGGATATACTACAGTGGACCTGAGTGCTAACTGGCAAGATCTGTCGGACATGGGAAGTGGACGGTATGGCCGGAGAACAGAATATGAGCCCTCAGCGGGCAGGTGACTCTAGCGTGAGCCAGACCCCTGTTGGTGGGCTGAGCTTTGCAGAAAAGTAACTGGGTTTTTTTTGTTTGTTTGTTTTGATAATAATGAAGCAAAAAAGAAATGGGTAGTGTGGGGAGGAGTCTTGCAGGTTTAGTGTGAGGATGTCCCATTTGGTAAGACGTCTTCTTCCCGTTAAGTATTAGCCAAGCCCACAGACAGGAATCACAGCACTCAGGCTGTGGGGTGTGCAGGTTCCAGGCCAACCAGAGTGACAGAGTATGACACTGTCTTAAGACAAAACATCAACAAAAACCCAGTAACCCACAAACTAGCGTTAGAGAGGGAGGAAGGAAGATGGTAGGTAGGTAGGTAGAGCATATGGAGAAAATATGAAGTGGTTACCTGGCAGAAGGAGCTGACTGCCAAGTGGCTCCCCTTCCCGTACACAGCACTGCACTGTGAAGAATGCCCATCTGGGACCCAAAGGTTTGGGCCAGACCCCAGCTCTACCACTAACAGAGTGAACAGCAGTTTTTCATTATTAAGACAGGGGAGTAGTAGTTGTCTTGTGAGGTTGCTGTGAATGAGCTTATACATGTATGAAGTGCGTAGAATGATGCCTAGGGCCTAGTGAAAAACTTCAGATTTCTGAAGAGAAGGGAAAAGCATGAAAGTAGAGGGAAGTCCTGGGGGATGGAGTCCTGTGCAGATGGAAGTAGACCTGAGGAGTGAGGTGTCTTCGCTTCAGGGGGAAGTCCTCTGGGGGTCCTGTGCACGATGTTTTCCAGTCCTTCGCTGTTGGAGAGTCGTCTTCTTCATGGCTGTCGTGAGACATCTGTGGGCTTTGCTCAGTTGTTCTTACTCTCAGAGGCAGGCTAGAGCCAGGCCTGATGCCTTCTTTGAGCACCTCTCTCAGGTTAGGAATTAGAAGCCTGGACTTTATTCTCAGCTCTTGTTCTTTCATGTTCCTTTTAACCTCTGTTCTGTCTGTCCATCTACAAACTAAGGTTGAGGAAACTGGGTTAGAAGAGAGCCGGGTCTGAGAGCGCTGATTGGCTAGAAAAGCCATTCCTGCCTGTACACTCTGGTTCATTCAGATGGAAAATACTGCCGGTCAAGGTCAGGGAAATTGTGAGAATAAGAAATTGTATGTGAAAGTACTTTGAAAATAAGAATATTTTATGTTCATGGCATCATTATTAGAAATAATCTGTGCTTCCAGCTCGTCATAAATGCCTGGCGGGCAAATGAGCCAGTTTGATATTTGGGATGTATTTTGCATTTCTTGGGAAGAAGTGTGCAGCACAAACGCCTGGTGTTTTTGTTTTCTGAGAAGCTGGTAAGTCATGGAGGACCCAACCGTACCCTTAGTACATCATGCTGAGTAGCATAGAGAAACCAGAGAACATACAATCAGGTTCTTGTCTTCAAAGAGCACAGTCTTCACAGGGAGGAAATAGACACAAAGGATTGTTCGGTGCCAGTGACTGAGCACTAAACTGTGGTACCGATGGAAGCACCGGAAGTTACACACAGATTATACAGCTGATAACGGCTTTCCTTGGCGGAGGTAACACTCTGGCCTTGTCCACTCGAGATTCATTTGCTGTGTCTGCTTTACCGATGATTACTACTTTGGAAAAAGAATGTAAAAAGTTTCTGATCTTAACTTGTCACATTTCTCAACCAAATCCACCCTATAGTTTAAACTGTAAAAGGAAACAGACCGAAGGTAGTAGGGGATAGAAATGAGACCTTAAGTGTAATTATGCTCAGTGTGTTCTTTAGAGCTCTGCTCTGGAGGCCATCTTAGAACCACTCCAGAATATCTTTTCTAGTTCTCCTTCCTGCCAGGAAAAGGTGTCGTTCTGTGTGCTCAAAACCTCCCTAATTCCCTTCCTGGCCTAGGTGAAATGGGGACTATTGGAAATGCCTCGTTGAAAGAATTTTGCACTGACAGTTATCATACCAGTTACCATACAACCACGATTTAACCATAACTAAGGAGCCTCCTGGTTTTAGTCAAGTCTTTGAGACTCTCAAAATACGTGTGAGCTTTATAACACACGAGCTGTTTCTAGCTCCTTTTAATTTTGTAGCCACTGATCCTTCACCAGACATTCCCTTCCTTCGGCCCCATACGTGGTCAGCAAGAGAGCAGCAGGTGGAGGAGAGGGAAGAGCAGGTCGTTGTGGTGACAGGAAGATGCTCGTGGAACTTCTGGGAGGGACCCGTGATGGAGAATAAATATCATGGTTCCCTAGCCTGCTGTCTGGGCTTCCCTAAATAAAGGACTTTTTCGTTTGTTCCATAGCTAGGTTTGGGAATATTTATTGACCTTTATGCTTCAAATTAGCCTTGCAAATTGGCTCAAAAAATACCTTAGCCTTCAAAGATAGTTTTTTACCTTCAAAACTGTGGCTCATTGCCATGCTTCCCATGTCCCTGTCATTAAGGTGAGAACACAGGCACAGAATCTGCATAATTTAATAGAAGAATCATGGAAACCGGGGGCAGAACTGATTGTATTGGTATTAGCTTAATATTTGTTTTCAGAAGAGTCTCCTTCGGTGCCCCATCACCCTCAAGCCCACAGAGTAAAGGCATCGATAATTTGCTGCATGGTTTGAAATTGGGGTGGGCTTGTTATATGTCTCTCCTTGTTTGCCACCACAGCCAAACACCAGAGATCAGTACCCTCTGGTTTGAAGGCATTATTTCAAAGCATACTTTGGAGGGAGACAACCCAAACCCATTGAGACTTTTATATTCAGAAATAAACACAAGGCAGAATAAATGGCTAAAAATGAAATCCTTTTCTCTCCTTCAGACAGAGACTGCTTGAATGGGAGGCCTGTGTGCTCATTAGAAATCCTTAGTTTTCTTCAGTTGCTCGATTGCCAGAGCCAGTGGCTGTGACATGCCTGTCACCCTTCCCCTTCATCCCGAGGGAGCTGAAGCACGGCCCAGATGTCTCTTGTTGTGCTGGTCCCGTTGGAAGGTGTTTTCTGCCTTTGTTTTCATTCTTACCTTCCCCTTTATATCCTTTTCCTGTAGTGGGACCTGGAGATGCGAGATTTTCCTTCGACAGCAGGAGGCACACGCTCAGAGAATGCTGGAACTTCAAGGGGGAAGGACCCACTTCCACAGCAGAGAAAAACGAAGAGGAAAAAGGCGAGCTGGCAGCCAGCACTAAGGGACATACCAAACAAGCAGTGGGCAACTGCCTCTGCCCCCAGCAGCTACTTCTGCTGCAGCCCGAGAGGAACTCGGTGAGCCCATCCCAGTTAGTGACCGAAAGCTCAGGATTTCAATCAATGCATTCCAGTAACCCTAAAGTGAGGAGCTCTCCGTCAGGAAACACACAGAGGTAAGGGCCCGGGCCTCACTGCCACCCCTGAGGGATGGCACGTGTATACCACACACACTGGTGGATCAGTGTGTAGAATTAGACGCAGGATAGTCCCCAGTGGGAAAGAAAGAGGAAACAATGGGGTAGTAACAGCTGGTAGCCAACCTGATGCTGCAATTTTTCTGGGTTACTCTCTCAGCCACCATTCCCATGCCTCCCACCTTTCCCCTTTTCCCACCCCTTGCAAAGCACAAACAGAAGGACCTTAAAGACCAACCAGAACCATCTGTGGAAACTGAGGCATAGATTGATGAGGTCCTAGAGCTAAAACACCGCCTGCAGCCTTTGCCGTGTTTCTCAGTACTCGGATGTAAAGAATGTCTTTCCTGGGGGTGGGCGCGCCCTGCTCTGGTGCTATGCTGCTGCCAGGAAGGGTGCTGGAGGATTTCCCTAACTTGACGGCACTAGTGGGTTTTCCTTCTGCCCTTGGGCCCGCTTGCTTGTTCTGCAGAGGAGCTAGGCTTTCGTTACAGCTGTTCCTTGTCATCAGCCTGGGGGTGGTAGTATTTTGATCTTAACGATGTCTGTTTGTTTACTCTGAGCTAGTCTTAGTGTGAGAGTCACTTTCCTATGTACATAGAAACGGTTGTCCTTTATTGACAGAAACCCTAGAGATAGGTCCCCATGTGACTCTGGTGTTCCTGAGCTCTGGAGGCCATTCTGTTTGATCCTCCTCTCTGTTGATAGCTCCAAGATGGGGGCCAGGGAGGCAGGGACTAGCATGTGGGCAAGGTGAAATGTGGGGTGGGTTATTTAGCATGCAGGGTCTCCTTAACTCATTATAGAAACACTAATTTGTACTGACCATATTTGGTATCTGATCTCTCTTTGTTATTTGTTTCTTTTAGTAGCCCTAAGTCAAAGCAGGAGGTGATGGTCCGTCCCCCTACAGTGATGTCCCCATCTGGAAACCCCCAGCTGGATTCCAAATTCTCCAATCAGGGTAAACCGGGGGGCTCAGCCAGCCAATCCCAGCCATCCCCCTGTGACTCCAAGAGTGGGGGCCATACCCCTAAAGCACTCCCTGGCCCAGGTGGGAGCATGGGGCTGAAGAATGGGGCTGGAAATGGTGCCAAGGGCAAGGGGAAAAGGGAGCGAAGTATTTCCGCCGACTCCTTTGATCAGAGAGATCCTGGGACTCCAAACGATGACTCTGACATTAAAGGTATGTCTATAAGCTCTTTGAGACTCAGAGGGAAGTTGGTGTTCCCTGGGGAAGGCTTCTGACATTTACTAGAGGCCAGAAGCTGCTGTCACTAAAGTGGGAGAGTTGGTGGCAGATTCAGGAACTGTCACAGCTTAGGAAAGACCATTGCTTTTCAATTTTCTCCTCATTAAAAGAGAGGCTAGAACACCTTGTTGAGGAGCTCTTGCTCTTGGATGTGCATGTGGTTTGAGCAGATGTTTTGCCGGCCTAGGCTATGTTCAGGAGCATATTCTGACCTCTGCACTGTTGTCCTTCGGTCAAGCCAGTAGCTGCCCTTCAGCCTGTGGCCCACACTGGAGCGGGTTCTCTGGCATTCCTGCCTCTCGGAGAAATCCTCCACGACTTGGGTTTTGTGCTTGCCGGTTGCCACTTTGCCAGACTCCTAGACACAACGGGAAGCTTTAATGGCCCTGGCACTAGTCCAGAGCTGTCACGGCTGATTTCAGGGTGGCAGGAATGAGGTGGCTACCAGATGTGGTAGAAGTTTGGCAGGCACTACAGTGTAATGAGCCAGGAAACGGTATTGGTGTGGGACTTAAGGCTTTTTTCTTCCTACAGGAAAACTTAAAAGAAAAAAAAAAAGGATCTTAGGAGTAGGCCAGAATGTGAAGTTACAATTTAACAAGTGAAAGTGAGATTTCCCCAGCCCAAAGTCAAAGGGAAAAGCTGAATAATTACTCCCTGCCTCCTTCTCTTTCTTACTCCCCTTCCTGAAGTGTTCTTGGGAATTCTGTTACAAATCCCAGCACTCTCTTGGGGGTGCAGTCAGCAAGACAAATCGTTGTCATCTTTAAGAGTTTGCGTGCACCTAGAAGCCAATCATTAGACCACCAGTATAAAATATGATCAATGCCAAAATACTAGAAGGGGGCTATGAGTTCGATTAACAGGGGCATCTTGTCATGTCTAAGAAGTTTCCGGAAGGTTGCCAGGGAGGAGGGACAGTCATGCTAATATGTGCACTACAGACATATGCTAATATGTATACTGCAGACATATGATAACGTGCACTTCAGGCAAGCTAACATGTGCACCACAGACATATGCTAATATGTGTACTACAGACATATAGCATGTGCACTACAGACATGTGCTAATATGTGTGCTAAAGACATGCTGATATGTGCACTATAGACATGTGCTAATATGTATACTACAGATGTGCTAATATTTATATTGTAGACATATGCTAATATGTGCACTACAGACATGTGTTAATGTTTACTGCAGACATGTTAATATATACACTATAAACATGCTAATATGTGCACTGTAAACATATGTACTGCAGACATGCTAATATGTACACTATAAACATGCTAATATGTGTACTATAGACATGTATGTGTACTGTAGACATATGCTAATATGGGCACTGTAGACGTGCTAATATGTGTACTACAGACATGCTAATATGTGCACTACAGAATATGCTAATATTTATACTACAGACATATGCTAATATGTGTACCACAGACATGCTAATATGTATACTACAGACATATGCTAATATGGGCACTATAGACATATATGTGTACTACAGATGTACTAATATATGTACTACAGCCTTGTGCTAACATGTACTACAGACATGTGCTCACATGTGCACTGCAGACATATGCTAACATGTGCACTAGACATGCTAACATGCACACTATAGACATGCTAGTATGTGCACTATAGACATGCTAATATATGTACTACAGACATGTGCTAACATGTTAATCTGTGCACTACAGACAGAAGAGAGGATGGGAGGAGTGCTATAGAGTGAGTCATTTAGGGAAGAAGTACTGGAGATATATGAGTAGAAGAGATGTTTCCAGTCAGCAAGGAACATGTTCTTGAAGTTTTCAAGCTGGATTTGTGTGTAATTCTGTAATTACTGGTGGGAAGGCTGGGGCAGTCAATTTGTTCTCTCTATGACAGCGAGTCTTTCATTCTTTTAGAATGTAATTCTGCAGACCACATCAAGTCCCAGGATCCCCAGCACACACCACACTCCATGACCCCATCAACTGCTACAGCCCCCAGGTCTTCCACTCCTCATGGCCAAACTACTGCCCCAGAACCCATACCTGCTCAGAAGACTCCAGCCAAAGTGGTGTATGTGTTTTCTACTGAGATGGCAAATAAGTAAGTTGGTGGCTGTGTCTTAGTGTAGAGCACGCCTTGTGTGTTGTGGAACCAGAGCTCTTATTCTGCTGCCCTGGGCAGGGGTGGCTGCTGACAGTGCTTCATTGGCTGTGTTGGGAGAGAGAGAGAGTGAGTGAGGATATGTGAAACACCGGTTGAGTGCACAATATGCACTCTTCCATGGTTTGTGTGTTCTTTTTTTAAAAAAAACATACTACAAACAGTACATGTCTATACTAGAATAATGAGAAAATATAAGGAGAACAATCTCTGGAGTCACCAAAAGTAGCTACTGTGAACAGTTTGCCGTGTGTGTTTCAGGTGGTTAGATGAAGCAGTGAAGTGTTAAGCTTTTCAGGAATACCTACACTTCACCCCTCCTCTCTCACAAGGCACAGGCTGGATTTCACAGTTCTGCTATCTCTAGATGTGTGGAATTCCATGTTCGCCCTTCCTAGCTGCTGTTTGAATTAGGGTTTTCTGTAAACTGCCTGACTGGGTTGGATTGAATTGAAGATCTTTAGTGTGTTGTTGTTGCTGTTTTTCAATGCCTCTGCGGGAATTCGCTTGTAGTCATCTTCTGACTTCAGACATTTGATGGTGAATGATAAGCATAAATAATGAAGTGTGTTTCCTTTGATGTCTTCTCATTCACCATTCCTAGTGGTTCTGTATACCCCATCCAGAACCTTGGAAGCCCAGTCCAGGGTGGGCACATCTAGAACCACAACTCACAAAACAGAAGCAAGTGCTAGTGCATTGTCTCTGTGTCTTTGCAGGGCTGCAGAGGCTGTGCTGAAGGGCCAGGTCGAAACGATTGTCTCTTTCCATATCCAGAACATCTCCAACAGCAAGACAGAGAGAAGCACAGCCCCCCTGGTATGTTGTTTAGAACTCGAATAATGGCATCGAGGTTCTGCAATGCCTGAAAAGGGGATAAATTAAATTGCTGGCACAAGCAGCATCCTGGGTATTTAACTGTAGGATCTTAGGCTTATCACATGGTAGGAAGTGACAGCTCAGCCTAATGACACCATAATTGGAGTCTGGTGACTCTCCAAATGATTCTTATTTGTTTCAGATCGAGACCCATTGAGTGCTTTTTTTAAAATTTATTTTATTATTTTGTGTGTATGAGTGTTTTGCCTGCATGTATATCTGTGTGCCATATACCTGCCTGGTACCTAAGGAGGTGGAGAACCTCCATGTGGATGCTGGGAATCAAGCCCAGGTTCTTTCCAAGAACAACAAGTACTCTTGACCAGTGAGCCAAGTGCTTTTTAATATCTTGATATTTTCAAAATTACAGTTGAGTCTGTTCCCTACCTAGATCTTAAGTACCCAGTATAAACTACGCTAGAGAAAAAGTGTGCAGTGTTTCTTGTAACCATATAGATTTCCATGTGGAATCAAAACCATTTGTCGTGAAGAGGCACTGTACCAGTGCCTCTTTAAATCCTGGGATCAGATTTAAAGTCCTAGACACAGTTTCTGCTTTCAAAGAGCATAAAGTCTAATCCTGAGATGAGCCTTAGACAAGAAAAAAAGTTGAATGACAATAATCAATCAGTTGTAATTCAAGATAAAATAGGTGGCTTCTTTTCTAGTTTATTTATCAAAGAGGGCTCCATCTCCAGGGTCAGCAGCACTTGGGCTTTCCTAAGGTCAGACAAGGTGCTTCACACTCCCCAGTCTCCTCTACTACTCAGTGGTGGGGACAGGTACAAACCCCTGGTCCTGGAGTGCACGGGGCATGTTGTCATGCAGTTGTCTTAATGACAGTTCCTAATACAGTTGCCTGCTCCACTTTATCTGGGACTACAATGACTTTGGAACAAGAGTTGAGGAGGGGATTGGTAAAGACTCAGTGGTTTCTTCTACTTCTTTATGACATCAGTACCCACCTGTAGCAAACTCATCAAAACAGGCAGCAATACCAAACCTAAAATAGCAACTAAGCAAAGGTGTCCTCCACAGACATGGAATATGCTTTTGATCATTCAGAAACATACATATTCATATCACAAATAAACACACCATAGACACTTGTAAATATACATTTATGTTTGAAACATAAACTGTTCATATGTATAGAAAACATGGAGATTCATGTATACATTTACACACAGGCAAACAGTCCAACTAAGAGCAAAAAACACAGTGTCCATGTTGTCGGTGAGCACGCTTTTGTCTGAATGTAGTGTAGCAGCCGTCCTTAATAAATGATAAGCAGTCATCCAGCCTGTTAAATGGGACAGCTTTGTTGATTGGAAAAAACAGATCCAGAGATACTGTGCGCTAGATAGTCTCAGGTTTCTCTACAGACACTTCCTGCCTACAGATTATCTTAACTACGCCAATATACAAACTCTTATCAAATATGGAATCAGTGATCACAGAAACCAGAGACACCAGGTCCATGGAAACTCAAGGAGGAAGTAAGCTGGTAGTCACTCTACAGAGGAGGCCTTGGCATGGAGCCGCCTTCTCGACTGCAAAACCACAAGTGACTTTTAGTTTCTCTTTCAGTTAGAAATATCAGACCTTTGGATTGATAGTGATAAGTCTGTATGAGCAGGGGAAAAGGAAAAGGTGTTGGGTATAACCCCCCATATACCAAAAAAATGAATCTTTCCCTAAGTCAGAAGCATTGCAGACACCTCAAAACAGATGCTCAGAGCCTGGCACATGCATGAAGTTATTGAAACCTAATTTTCAGGAAGAGAAAGAGGGTGATGCTATTCAGTATCAGGTTTAAGAAGGGGGGGATTAAAAAAATAAACGTGTTTCATGTCCAAAAATTGGTTATCCATGAAAGGCAGTATCAGTATGGATTTATGTTACTGGGACACAACTTTTATATCTTATTTCTTTAATTGCCCTTCTGCTCAGTTCACCATTATGTAATAAAAGCATCGTATTTGTCTTCAGAACACACAGATACCCGCCCTTCGGAATGATCCAAAACCCCTGCCACAGCAGCCGCCAGCTCCCACCAGCCAGGACCAGAACTCTTCGCAGAGTGCCAGACTGCAGCCAACTCCGCCCATTCAGGCACCAGCACCCAAGCCTGCTGCAGCCCCGCGTCCCCTGGACCGGGACAGTCCCGGGGTAGAAAATAAACTGATTCCTTCTGTGGGCAGTCCTGCCAGCTCCACTCCACTGCCCCCAGATGGTACTGGGCCAAACTCGACACCCAACAATCGAGCAGTGACCCCTGTCTCCCAGGGGAGCAATAGCTCTTCAGCAGATCCCAAAGCTCCCCCACCTCCACCGGTGTCCAGTGGCGAGCCCCCGACGCTGGGTGAGAACCCTGACGGCCTGTCTCAGGAGCAGCTGGAGCACCGGGAACGCTCCTTACAGACTCTGAGAGATATTCAGCGCATGCTCTTCCCCGATGAGAAAGAGTTCACAGCAGGACAAACAGGGGGTCCCCCGCCAAACACTGGGGTTTTAGATGGACCTCAGAAAAAAACAGAAGGGCCAATACAGGCCATGATGTCTCAATCCCAAAGCCTAGGTAAGGGACCTGGGCCCCGGACAGATGTGGGAGCTCCATTTGTCCCTCAAGGACACAGAGATGTGCCCTTTTCTCCGGATGAAATGGTCCCACCCTCTGTGAACTCCCAGCCTGGGCCCATCGGACCCGACCACCTGGACCATATGACTCCTGAGCAGATAGCCTGGCTGAAGCTGCAGCAGGAGTTTTATGAGGAGAAGAGGAGGAAGCAGGAGCAGGTGGTTGTCCAGCAGTGCTCGCTCCAGGACATGATGGTCCATCAGCACGGGCCCCGAGGAGTGGTCCGAGGGCCTCCCCCTCCATACCAGATGGCCCCTAGTGAAGGCTGGGCACCTGGGGCAGAGCCATTTCCCGATGGGATCAACATTTCACATTCTCTACCCCCAAGGGGCATGGCTCCCCACCCCAACATGCCAGGGAGCCAGATGCGCCTTCCTGGGTTTGCAGGGATGATGAATTCTGAAATGGAGGGACCGAATGTGCCCAACCCGGCATCCAGACCAGGTCTTACTGGAGTCAGTTGGCCAGACGATGTGCCAAAAATCCCAGATGGTCGAAGTTTTCCTCCTGCCCAGGGTGTCTTCAGTGGTCCTGGCCGAGGAGAGCGGTTCCCGAACCCGCAAGGCTTGTCTGAAGAGATGTTTCAACAGCAGCTGGCAGAGAAGCAGCTGGCTCTCCCCCCAGGGATGAGCATGGAGGGCGTCAGGCCCGGCATGGAAATGAATAGGATGATTCCAGGCTCCCAGCGCCACATGGAGCCAGGAAGTAACCCCATTTTCCCTCGAATACCAGTTGAGGGTCCTCTGAGCCCTTCCCGGGGTGACTTTCCCAAAGGAATGCCTCCACAGATAGGCCCTGGTCGGGAACTTGAGTTCGGGATGGTTCCTGGTGGGATGAAGGGGGATGTCAGTCTAAATGTCAACATGGGATCCAGCTCTCAGATGATACCTCAGAAGATGAGAGAGGCTGGGGCAGGCCCTGAGGATATGATAAAATTACGCCCTGGTAGCTCAGACATGCTGCCTGCCCAGCAGAAAATGGTGCCCCTGCCATTTGGTGAGCACCCTCAGCAGGAGTATGGTGTGGGTCCTAGGCCCTTCCTTCCCATGTCTCAGGGTCCAGGCAGCAACAGTGGCTTGCGGAATCTCAGAGAACCAATTGGGCCCGACCAAAGGACTAACAGCCGGCTCAGTCATATGCCACCACTACCTCTCAACCCTTCCAGTAACCCCTCTAGCCTCAACACTGCTCCTCCAGCTCAGCGTGGCCTGGGGCGGAAGCCTTTGGATATATCTGTGGCAGGCAGCCAGGTGCATTCCCCAGGCATTAACCCCCTGAAGTCTCCTACAATGCACCAAGTCCAGTCTCCAATGCTGGGCTCGCCCTCGGGGAACCTCAAGTCCCCTCAGACTCCATCACAGCTGGCAGGCATGCTGGCAGGCCCAGCTGCTGCTGCTTCCATTAAGTCCCCTCCTGTCTTGGGGTCTGCTGCTGCTTCGCCTGTTCACCTCAAGTCTCCGTCACTTCCTGCCCCGTCGCCTGGATGGACCTCCTCTCCCAAACCTCCCCTTCAGAGTCCTGGGATCCCTCCAAACCACAAAGCGCCCCTCCCCATGGCCTCTCCGGCCATGCTGGGGAGTGTGGAGTCAGGTGAGTGCTCACATCCGCACCCTTGTAGCTGAAGGCTGCTAGGGTTTGTGTTCTAAGAAAACTCGGGTCTTGATGGTATAGTCAAAGGTAGTGGCCTTTGTCAAAATCTGTTGCAAGGTGCATGATGGTCAATAATTCCTGGCAGAGAGTGTAGTTAGTTCCCTGAGTAATTTACATTTGCACATGAATACATAATGGTGAAATAGAATGTCAGCGGTGGTTAAATGTGGTTTCCTAAAATACTGGAACCACTCATTTCAGGGGGTCACTGTCCATTCAAAAGAATGAATGTAAGCCCAACCAGGGTTAGGGGCCTGCGCTAAGACCTAGGAGGATCCTCCCTGGTGGACTGCTGTAGTCACACATCAGCTGCAGTTTGCTACAGTGTTTTCTTCCTAGGAGAGACTCTGGCTGATGATGACATTTTCCTGATGGGACCGAGGTGGTCAGTGGAGTAGTCCTGGGGTGTTAACTACTAGGTTGGTGCCATCTCCACTTGAAACACTAGAATCGGAATAAGGCAGGCGATTTACCCTAGCAGAGCTAAAATATCTCTCTGTGGGGTAGCAGTTCACTAGCACAGTGGGGTGGAAATTAACCAGGAGTTTGTGCCGAGAGCTGGGGTTAGTACCCGAGGGTAGAGTACAAGCCTCTCTCCTTGGCTTGTAAGCATCTGAGTCGCGATTGGCAGGGAAAGAGATCCACTTGTTTCACACCAATCATCAAGCATTGTCTGTAAGCTGTGTTCTCCCCAAGCTTAACTAATATTTCTAGCACATTCCTGGTGTGTTTGTCTTCACATCTGCTGATCTGTCACCTCTACATCACACTGTGATGTCCCTCTGTACAGAGCCTGTCACCTCTACATCACACTGTGGTGTCCCTCTGTACAGAGCCTGACTGGAAGTCTGAGATCCCTGCCCTGTTCACCTGTCTTGTTCTCAGCCTCTCTGGGCCATAGTCACAGCACCCAGCACCATTCAGGAAGCGTCTAATCAATCCCATGTCTCCTTTTGCTTTGTTCTGTTAGGTGGCCCCCCGCCTCCTACAGCCAGCCAGCCTGCCTCTGTGAACATCCCAGGAAGTCTTCCTTCTAGCACACCTTACACCATGCCTCCAGAGCCAACCCTTTCCCAGAACCCACTCTCAATTATGATGTCGCGAATGTCCAAGTTTGCAATGCCCAGTTCTACCCCATTGTACCACGATGCCATCAAGACTGTGGCCAGCTCTGATGACGACTCACCTCCAGCTCGTTCGCCCAACTTGCCGTCAATGAATAATATGCCAGGTAAGACAGGGCCGGAACTGGTCCTGGGTAGAGCAGCAGCTTTGTAAAGTGTTTACTCAACAGCTACACACCTACATAGATGGAAGTTGAATAAACTGAAGAACGCACTCTGAATTTCTGTAAACTGAATGTCTTGCCTAGTTGACGCTGGGCCAGTGTGGTTCTGATCTGGTGAGAAGGAAAGCAGCAGGTGTGGTCTGTTCGGTAGTGGTGATCTGATCTTGTGTGGGGGTGCGTTTTGGATTGGGCTCTCCTAAAGCAGTACTGAAGAGCCTCTTTTTAACATACTGACTGCACTGTCTTTTATTTCTGAGTTTCTGGGTGGGCAGCTTCAGAGCCCAGGTCCTGCCTTGCGTCCTGTACACTTTCCTCCTGTGCTCACTCCTGCCAGCCCCACTACCAGGGAGTGACCTGGAGTGGTGATGGTCAGCAGGGAACTGTGGTTTCTCAGCTATGGGTATCTGGTTCCAGTTTCATCCTGATTGTTAGGCATGCTGTCTATTCATCAGTGATCCTAACTAACCAGGTGAGGACACGCTCTGTGACTGTCACAAGCAGCAGCGCTATTGGCTTTAATTCCTAGAGAACAAATACTTACATATCCCTGAGTCAGCTGCAGTGTTCCTTGGCCATAAGTTACTGTTTCTTTAATGGTTTAATGCCCTCTTTATGGCAATACAGAATAATACTAAATTCCGATTGAGAAAAAAGACCTGCTTGGTTTCCTTCCTGGTATTTGTGCTACTTGAACTTAGAGACTGACACTTCAGAGCAGGCTGCATGTGAGCCCCCCAGACAGATTGTTTTCTCCTATATAAACTGTCTCCAATGAAGAAGACCATGCTCATTTGAAAGTTGACTTAGACCTTTTCAGAGCGAATGTCTTCCGTGCTGTCTTTAGTTGTACAGCTAAAGGCTCGATCCTGTGTTGTCTGTTTCCCAGTGCTGCTGGTCTGTGTGCCTCCAAGTGTGTTACAACTTTTGGTGACAGGGATTAGGATTTTCCCAGCACAATGAACATATCACATAATTTTTTTGTTAATGTGATTTGTTAGAATTTTTGTGAGTTGCTTTTAGTTGAGTTGATTCCTTTGATATCTTTATTTTTCTAGGAATGGGCATTAATACACAGAATCCTCGAATTTCAGGTCCAAACCCTGTGGTTCCGATGCCAACCCTCAGCCCGATGGGAATGACCCAGCCACTCTCTCACTCCAATCAGATGCCCTCTCCTAATGCCATGGGACCCAGCATACCTCCTCATGGGGTCCCAATGGGCCCTGGCTTGATGTCACACAATCCTATCATGGGACATGGGTCCCAGGAGCCTCCAATGGTACCTCAAGGACGCATGGGCTTCCCCCAGGGCTTCCCTCCAGTACAGTCTCCTCCTCAGCAGGTTCCATTCCCTCACAATGGCCCCACTGGGGGACAAGGCAACTTCCCAGGAGGAATAGGATTCCCAGGAGAAGGCCCGCTTGGTCGCCCCAGCAACCTGCCCCAAAGTACAGCAGATGCAGCACTTTGCAAACCTGGAGGCCCAGGGGCTCCTGACTCCTTTACTGTCCTGGGGAACAGCATGCCTTCCGTGTTTACAGACCCAGATCTGCAGGAGGTAATCCGACCTGGAGCCACCGGAATACCTGAGTTCGATCTCTCCCGCATTATCCCTTCAGAGAAGCCCAGCCAGACACTGCAGTACTTCCCTCGAGGGGAAGTCCCAGGCCGCAAACAGCCACAGGGTCCTGGACCTGGGTTTTCTCACATGCAGGGGATGATGAGCGATCAAGCCCCTAGAATGGGACTAGCATTACCTGGCATGGGAGGCCCGGGGCCAGTAGGAACTCCAGACATTCCTCTTGGTTCATCTCCATCCATGCCAGGCCACAACCCAATGAGACCACCAGCCTTTCTCCAGCAAGGCATGATGGGACCTCATCACCGGATGATGTCACCAGCACAATCTACAATGCCCGGCCAAGCCACCCTGATGACCAATCCAGCTGCTGCTGTGGGCATGATTCCCGGCAAGGATCGGGGGCCTGCTGGGCTCTATACCCACCCAGGGCCTGTGGGCTCTCCAGGCGTGATGATGTCCATGCAGGGCATGATGGGACCCCAACAGAACATCATGATCCCGCCACAGATGAGGCCCCGGGGCATGGCTGCTGATGTGGGCATGGGTGGATTTAGCCAAGGACCTGGCAACCCAGGAAACATGATGTTTTAAGCTGCTACACTTGGATGTGCCCATCCTTGTTGAGGAGATCCCAGGTCCTGTGAGCTGCCCTGACGGAGTTCCAGGACTCCTCACTGTTGGTCAGGCAATAGAAGAGCGACCCGACCGGGGGCTGCTTTGGGGGAAGAGGGAACCGAGAATGTATGGATTTACCGGAAAACAAATTATTCATTTAACCAACAGGTGTGTTTTTTTTAAGATTTATTTTTTAAAAATTATTTTTGTGGACTTGGGGATCCCGTGATGGCACCTCCTTTGGGGAATCGTAGCCGTGCTTTGAGAGTCGCCATCAGTCATGTGTTGCACCATTCTTGCGTGTTTACGTCCTTTGGACTGGCTTCTCCCAGGATTCTTTTCTGTTTTGATTTTTGATTTGGGCTTTATTTTGTGTGTGTGTGTGTGTGCGTGCGCGTGCGTGCGTGCGTGTGTGTGTGTGTGTGTGTGTGTACTGTACTATATTGTAAAAGGGATTTTAGCAGAGACTTTAGTCTTTGGGGCAAGAGGAGAACAGGAGTGCTGGGTTGTTTACTTTAGATGGAGAATCCATCTTCAGACCTTGGACTATTTTCTTTCAACTCCAGTGTATAGAAAAACCAAACTACGACCTCAGAGCAGAGTATTAATGAAAAGCACAAAAAAAGGAGCTAAGTTCAGCAGGGGTGGGGGGAGGGGGGAAATTTTCTTTTTAAAAATACTGACACTTGGGACATTTGTTTTACAGTCCCCTGCGCTCCAGCGCAGCCTGTCTCTCCCGGTGTACAAACCCACCTCACGGTTCTCTCCCCTCCTCTCTTCCTCCAGTTCCTTGGTTAAGTGTGTTTCCTTCCCTGTGACCCCACTGGTGACCCTCAGCTTCCCCCTCTCTCCACTTCCCCTTGGCAGCTGCAATACCCGGGTTCTCTGGGGGACACTCTAGGGAGGCCTGGCCTCTGCCTCCCCTGCCCTCTGGCCCCTCCCTTCCCGGCTGTACTCTTCCTTGCCCACCTTGTTTCTTGTTCTCCTTTTCTTAGGAATTCCCAAGTGGATTTTATTAATGTGGGAATGGAACCAATGCTAAAAGCTATCCAGGATTTTGTTTTTGTTTTGAATTTTGTGTTCCTTCCCCTTCCTCCCTCCTCCCATGCGTGAAACGTTCTGTGTAATCTTCATTAAATTTGGTACAAAACCACTTGCCAGAGCTGTGGTGTCAGAAAATAAATATATTGTTTCTTACAAAACTGAACTGCATTGTCGTGCCTTTGGATTCCTGTTCCTTTGCTGTCAGGTCTGATGCACTGGTTGCCCAGTGACCGGATCCTCATATTGGAGTTAGCCGTAGGAATGGGGAAAGAGAAAGGAGCATACCTTGCTGTCAACGACTTTTCCTAGGAAATCCAGTCAGAGCAGAAGAGCAACCTTGGCCTCACAGCTGACCTTTTCCACGAGAGCAAGAACTGGCCCTCGCTAGGATCGTCCTGGGTGAGAGCCAGCAAAATGGTGTAGATCAATTAGGAAGGCCAAGGTATATCTTTAGTTATTTAAATGTTTTAAGCCCTGCCCCCAGATCTTCCTGGGGTAAAATACCGCTGCACCTACACATCTTGTGTTTTGACAAGCCACAAGATTGTGTGGTCCCTTCTGCCCAGCCTCCTCTCCAGCCTGCCCCTGGTCACTTCTGCTGCCTGTACTCAATCTGTGCACAGTCTGCTTCCCGCCATGCGAGCCTGGCACATTGGTGTGGTGTGTATCCTGCAAGGTACACTCGGAGCTCTCTCTTCTATTCCTGTACAGTTGGTTTTGTTCTGGTGTGTGTATTTCTTTTGAGTTTTAAAGCACTTGGTGATCAGTGACTGGGTGTGCATGTGTGTGTGTGTGTGTGTGTGTGTGTGCGCGCGCGTCTTTGTTATAAGGCAAGAGAAGCTGAGCCCCAAGCAGAAGGTGCAGGGCTCCCTGCAGTTAGACCTGTACAAATTAGACTTTGCTGTTTTTTCACACTTTGTTGGCGGTGAATGCTGCTCTCTCTGACGAGTTTCTGGGAAGCTGCTTTCGTCTGGAGATGTAGTCCGCTCGCTCACCAACACAGGAGCCCAAACAACAAAAAGGGACGTGAACTTTGGGGAATCCATGCTGCGGGTCTCCTCAGTGTGTGCTTTCCTTTGGTTTTTAAGAGGACCTATGAGATACACCATAGTCGTCTTTACAGGTGGAGCAGTTGAACCTCGAGTTTCAGAAGTGACCTAATCCAATCTACTCTGTTGATGTTGGATGATACATTTTATGTTGTAGAGACATAGGCTAGGAAAATGACTGGAATTCGTGAACTCAGCTGCCCCCATTTCTGTTTTTTTGGGGCACAGGGGAGCAAGAGATGAAACCCTCAAGAGACACTGAGCTGGGTCTGGCTGGGGCAGCTCCACTTCCTACTGCATAGTCTACTGTTGCAGTCACGAGTTGAATTTGGTCCCATGGCTACTATCCCAAGCAGAGGGTTGATCTAAAAGCAGATGTTCACTTGGAAGGGCAGCAAGAGATGGGTCTCCAGGCGCAGAAGCAGCCACAGCCTGCTGGGGGACCATAGGTGTGGTGCTCCTCTCCTGCGGCCCCCTGCTGGAGAACTTGTGGTGGTGCAGGTAAAAACATTGAGTTTTTAAAAGACTTGTACATCTTTTTCTGTTCTTATCAGCATCCCCCAGCCACACTTCATCACAACTGTCTTTGATAAGCCAAGTTTATGTGGGGTTAGGTGTGATTTCCAACTTAGTAGGATTATTATAAAAGCACACTTTTGAGAGATTGAATGTGGGTGTGTAGAAAACCTACAGTGCAGGGTCTTTAAAAAAACAGTGCAATGATGTAATAATGACAAAGTGAAGGCTCAGCTAGTTTCTCTACCCAAACAGTTTGGGTTTTAGTGGAAATAATTAAATCCTAGCTTGTTAGTTCAGGACTAAGGGTGTAGGGTGGGTTCTAGCTGTTCTTAGGGGCTGTTAAGGACTAGGTTGTATTTTCTCTAAAATAATGTGATATAAAACAAGCCTGCAGTTATAAATGAAAGCAGACAAATATTTAACTGTGGTCATCTAGTGTAAAGTGGGGTGTGAGAACATGAAATACTTTGCGCAGTGCAACCCTGTGCACTGGAACCCAAGGCCTCGCATGCTCTGCTGGAGATCTACCACTGTGCTGTAGACCCCCCCAGCCTAAGGCTCACTTTTAAACAATTTGATGTTTGAAGCTACTTCTAAAACAATTGATCCATTTCTCCCAGCCTTCCTCAGCTCCACTTCTTAATGTTGTAAGTCCAGTTCAAGAACGCTCATCAGCATTGGCTCCTGGGATGTATTGCCTGTGCAGGTAGACAAGACCCCAGCATAGTTCACTCTGTGTGTGTGTTGTGTGTGTGTGTGTGTGTGTGTGTGTGTGTGTGTGTGTCGGGGTGTAGTGAAGAGGCGAGCAGGCCTGCTTTTCGTCCCGCCTGGCTCCCACACGGCTAGCTTTACACCCAAAATAACACACAAATTGTATTCATTTAAGCACTGCCTGGCCCATTAGCTCTAGACTCTTACTGGCTAACTCTCACATCTTGATTAACCCATTTCTATTAATGTGTGTAACACCACGAGGTGGTGGCTTCCGGGAAGATTCTAACCTACGTCCATCTTGGGCCGGAGCTTCATGGCGACTGTGTCATTTCCCTTCTTCCCAGCATTCTGTTCTGTCTACCCCGCCTACCTATGTTCTGACCTATCAGGCCAAGCAATTTTCTTTATTAATTAACCAATGAAAGTAACACATAGACAGATGACCCTCCTACATCATCGGGGGTGGGGGTATCACTTCAGCATTTAATATAGAGGTCCCATGCTTCCATTTCTCCCTGGGCTCCACATATTGTTTAGCTGACTGTGGCTGTTGTGGCTAAGCAAAGTAGCTGCCCTCCACAGCGATGCTGGGGCCTTCTCTCTTGATTGTTTTCTTAGCCAGCAGCTGGGGGCACCCTGAGAAAGATGGCTGTTGTACTCCATTTGAACTCTGTTTAGCCATTCCTTTTTCCTTTTCCGAGTGCTTTCAGAAGGAAGTTAGCCTTAACCCGAGGGCTTCCGTACTTGGCAACACTGCCAGGGCACCCACTGGGTGTCAAGAATTGACTGGCTCGGGAATAAAGAGACAGTGTAAATCTGTTACAATACAACATAGGCAACGGCTGCAGAGAAAGCGCAGACAGAGAGGGAACAAGCTAAGGAAGTTTCCTCAAAGGAAAGGTGATCTTTGAACTGCCTCTCGGAGGAGGGAGCTTTCCTGGAGTACCTGGGTGGAAGAAAGCAAACAGCGAGGGACTGTTTGAAGGAAGGCAGATGTGGGAAAATGCCCAGAGAGAAGGGCTGGATCCCGCAGACCCTGCTGTCCCTGCAGGGCTTGGAACTTGAAGTTTTAAGCAAGGAGGATTTGGAGGTATTGCTCCAAAGTTAATTGACTTCACAAGGCCCAGCACCATAAAAACGTTTTAAACAAGGGAATCAGGTGATTGGGTTGGCTTAGGAAGACTATAAGGTTAGGTGTGAAGACAGGACAGTGGGGGAAGAGAGCCACAGGAAGACACTAAACCTGCTTGTTCTATAAAATCCTGTTTCCCAAGTTCTTCGGCCTTATTGTTCCTTTCTTGTTTTTAGTTTTTCCGTAATTTTTCTCAAAGTCATAAACCCACATTTTTAAAGAAAAGTAATAGAATCTTAACTTGTTGGTAAACTCATAACCCGTTTAAAGCAGGTCATTAATAACACACAAAATCCAGATTGTGGACATTTCTTATTGGAGGGAGCTGAGCGGGGAGAGCAATGCTGCAGGGGAGATGCGCTGTAAGGACCAGAATGAAGAGCGCTTCCTCTGCCTAGCCTGCCTGCCTGGGGCTCCTGTTAGGCAGGCATGTCTCCCACCTCTGTGTGGGTGACCACACTTCCGCTCTCAGCTTTCTGGCTGTGCTTAATTGTGCTTGGCAACTGACAGGCCCTGCCAGAGAAGGTAAGTGGATCCGCGAGCCTGGGTGGCTCAGAAGTTACTGCCTCGCGCATATTTAAAGCGTGGAGAAGCTCAGTTATTTCACCAGACACAAAAGAACAGGTGTCTCTTGTGAAATACTCCATCAGTGGCCCCAGCAATTCTGAGTCCCCCACCCCCCATCCCCCCCCACCCCCCCCACCCCCCCCCCCCCCCCCCCCGTGTCAAAGCTGAGGTTAGAGGCCTGCTGGGGAAGGGGAGTAGAGCTCTTTGCTCACTTGCTGGGCTGGTGCTCAGTGGTGGTGAGGGCAGCGGGGCTACCTCACCATGTGCTTCTGTGTGAGGATTTTAAGAACACTTGCTTGGGACGCAGTCCGTCCCCCCCCCCGTTCCCCCCCCCCCCCCCCCGCGCATTAGCGGTACCAGCTCATCTCTTGCACCCACCGCTGGAGTGCAGGTGGGGGCACACAACTTACAGACCTCTATGTTATCCAGCGTCCAATTAATTAGTGTGAATTTACGTTTTCAAGATTCCATTTATTTATTTACCACGGCAGAAAGCTCTTTCTATTAAACCCTCTGGGGAGCCTGTGTTTATTTCTCTTCTTTACCACGCTTCCAGGGGCTTTCATTTTTCCCACTTCCCACATAGATGCTTCTCAGCTACCTGGGGAGTGACTTCCCCTGGAGACTCCTACCCGGCCCCACACATCCATCTGTGATCTAAACACTTGCTTGCCGCTGTGCACTGAGGGCTGTGGAGTTCTTAGCTGTTGGATGCGGCATTCCCAGGCTCAGCCCCTTGCTGGAGTCTGAGTCATTCTGTTGTGTTCTCTCAGAACGGATTTGGTTACAAGGGATTGTAGGTGGCTGTGATTTATTTTGTTTTCCAACCACAGAACGTCTCCTAGGTTTGGGTAAAGTTGTGTATAATAGCTGTCAGCAGTTGATCTACTAAAAAGTTTTATACGCTGGGCTGGAAAGATGACGCAGCAGTTAAGAGCGGAGAGGACCAGAGTTCAGGCTTCAATGGCTCAGGTCAGGTGACTCCGCATACTGCCCCACCACAAAGACACATAATTAAAAGTATTATTTTTCAGTTTTATACAAGCATACAGATTTATTCATACAACCATGTAAATAGCTATGTTTATTAGCTCTGAGACATACAATAGCTATGTTTATTAACTTAAGATGTCATACAATGTATTTTGAACATATTCACCTCCCCCATCTCCTCCCATAACTAACCACTTTCTCATCCTTCCCCTCCTGACTTTTAAGTTTTTCTCTCTCTTTTTTTCCTTCCCCATTCAAGTCCAGTTTGTGTGTCCAGCTAGTTTGGGAGTGGGGCCTGCCCTGGTGTGTGGTTGCCCTACCAGGAGTCACATCACCAAATACTGATTCGCCTTTTCCCAGAAGCTATCAAATGCCAGTAACTCCTCCACAGGTATTATGCCCCCCGCCAATACTGGGATTCTGTCTGACCGGAGGTCTTAGTTGTCAAATCATTGTGAGCTCATATGTGCAACTGCCCTGTGGTGTCTGAAAAATACTGTTTCCTTGATGTTACTGGCTACCTCTGCTGATTTTTATTTTTCTACCCCTTTTCCTCCATCCCTGAGCCTTGGGAGGAGGGGTGTGATATGTTTGTCCCATTTAGGGTTGAGCCCTCCATGGTCTCCTAATCTCTGTGCACTGACCATATGCAGGGCGAGGGGTCTGTTTGAATTGCCATCTACTACAAGGGGAAGCTTTTCTGATGAGGTCTGGGAGATGCTCTGATTTATAGGGACAGTAATAACTGTTTGGAGTTCATTTATCACAATAATTGTGTTGGGTTCTCCCCTAGGGCCTGTGACCTACCTAGTCACTGTTATGCCCAGATCCACGTGAAGTCCCCCAAAAACCAACAAGGAGACTGAGTCCCGTATGTAAAAGCAAAGAGTCTTTATTTTATGCAAGTTTACAAACTCAGTCTCCTCATGTGTCCAACGTATTGGAATAATCGGAGAGCCCCAAGCTCAGAGTTGGATTTTTATAGTGGTAAAGGTGGGGATGAGGGGTTTCTGAGGTTCAGGACCCCTGATTGGCTGACATTTGTCTAGGGGTGTCCTGGTGATGTGTGCTGGAAGGTGATCCTATCTCCGGCGGTGGAACGTTAGGAATTTCTGTTGGAGGGTCTGTTCTTGGGTGGGGCCTGGGTTTGAGCTCCTTCCTGCAACCAGGTATTGCCTCAGGGTAAACTACTGAGACTCAGGCCTCCATTAAGCTTATCAGATCCTATTCTGGCAGGTGATAAGTAAAGAACTTCCTTTGGGTGGTCCACCTCTACTTAGCTTATCACTGCTGGCTCCTATAGCCACAGGTACTTGTCTCCATTAATGGTGCCACAGATGGGTTCCACTCAGAAAGTGGTTGGTTATTCCATACAATTCATGCCACCGTTGACACGCGACGGGCAGTTTGTGGGGTCCATGGCTGGATGAGAAGGAACCTTTCTCTTCTCCAGCAGGGCACCCACCACCTTCCAGCACAATGAAAGGAACGCTAGCAGTAGGGATGAAGCTTCCCCGAAGCCGCCAGCTTGGTTCTTAGGGCTGTTTTCTTTTCTTTTTTTTTTTTTTCTTTTTTCTTTTTTTGGTTTTTCGAGACAGGGTTTCTCTGCAGCTTTAGAGCCTGTCCTGGAGCTAGCTCTTGTAGACCAGGCTGGTCTCGAACTCACAGAGATCCGCCTGCCTCTGCCTCCCGAGTGCTGGGATTAAAGGCGTGCGCCACCACGAACTGTCTTCAAATCCTCTTGTATCTGTTTCCAAAATGAATCTTAAACTCACCCATTTCTCTCCCATCACTTTAGTTCACGTACCAGCTATCATGTGGTGCTGGCTTCTTTTCCTGTCAACTTAAAATCATTGGTGTATGTAAGTGTGTGCGTGTAATGTGGGGAATTGGGGAGCATGGCATGGCATGCATGTAGAAATCCAAGGACAGCTTTGTGAAGCTGGCCCTCCTCTACCTTCGCATGGGTTCTGGAGGTCAGACTTGGGTCACCAGGCTTGTGTAGCAAGCACCTTTACCGCTGAGTCATCTCGTCATCCCTCTCTGCTTCCATCCGCCCTTCTATTCGGGGTTCTTTCCACATTGTAGAGAGGTTACTCACACAGAGAGAGAGAGACAGACACAGACACACAGGCACACACAGACACACAGATACACACACACGGCACAGACACACGCGTAAGACACAGACACACTATCCAGCATCACAGTGTCTATTTGCAACCCTCTTAGCAATAACTTAGTTGCGCCACCTTATGAAGTCAAGGGCCTGTTTGCTCTTGCTCATCACTTGTTCACAAGTATCTGGTGTCTGCTCTTGACAAGAGATCAGTAAGTATATGCTAAATGGACCAGAGAACAGAAAGCTCAGTGTGAGCGCAGGAAGCTCAGGAGGATTTCATGGTGGTTGTGATACACTGACGGAAGCCTGGAATAAAATGGATGGGAGAGGCACAAAGGCCCAACACGGCCAAGGGAGAAGAAGTGGACATGAACAGGTAAAGGCAACGCAGCCAGCCGACATCAAAGGGAACAGCTTAAGTAAAACAAATCCGTTGAGTCATAGAATATGAAAAGATGCGAGAAAGAACAGCCAGCCTCAGAAGCCAAAAGAAGGTATTTCATCTTGATGTGGGAACCAGCTGGGATACACTCTTTGCTCTTTTTCAAGGCAACTGGGAGGTGCACAGTTTATAAAAACGAGTCTGGCAGGTACGTGCAAAATGAATGGAGTAAAGGCAAAACCGAAGGCAGAAAGAGTTTACAGCCCTGTGTGCAGTGTTTTAGTGCGGGGGGGGGGGGGGGGGGGGGGGGGGCGAGGCTGCTGGAAAGGGGGTGGAGATAAAAGGGTGAACATGTTTGGAGGGAAGAACTCCAAGACTTCATTGGATACCGGGAGAGAGGAAGAGGCATCCTTGATACTGAGGTTTTGAGACTGAGCAACTGAAGGAGAAGAGGGGATTTAAGTGCTGCTCGCAGTCATCTGGGCCTCCACTGAAGCCATGAAAATGGCCTCCATAGGCGCACAGGGAGTGGCACTATCAGGAGGTGTAAACTTGTTGGAAAAACTTTGTCAGCGGGGGGAGTGGGTGTTGAGGTTTCAAATGCTCAATTCAGGCCCAGTGCCACTCTCTCTTCCTGCTGCTTGCCAATTTAGATATAGAACTCTCGGCTCCTTTTCCAGCACCACGTCTGTCCGTGCACCGCCATGCTTCCCACAACAGTAATGGACTAAATCTCTGAGCCTCTACGCCAGCCCCCAGTTAAATGTTTTTCTTCGTGAGAGTTGCCTTGGTCCTGCTGTCCTTCTACAACAATAGAATCACTAACTAAAGCAGCCTGTTGCGGCTTTTTTCCCCCTAAAAAATGGGTCCCAATTCTGCTCAGGAATAGATACAGAACAAGGGCTGGGGCTGGAGAGATGGCTCAGAGGTTAAGAGCATTGCCTGCTCTTCCAAAGGTCCTGAGTTCAATTCCCAGCAACCACATGGTGGCTCACAACCATCTGTAGTGAGATCTGGTGCCCCCTACTGGTCTTCAAACATACACACAGACAGAATATTGTATACATAATAAATAAATAAATATTTTAAAAAAAAAAGAATAAGGGCTGTCCTTATGTCACATGCCAGCTTCCTCCATGGCTCAAATGAGCCTGATGTTCCTCCCAGTCATCTCCCTCCCATAAACTTTCCTCTTTCATCACTTGAAATCAGCGAGACCTGCCTTTGTCTCCCCAGGCGCCTCACACTTTCTCCTCTCAGTTTGTATGCACCCCGAGGAAGTGTTTGGTTGGGCCAGTCTGATCCCCACGTCATGCAGCAATTAGTCCCAGCTCATCTCAAATTCATGCCTTCTTGACGTTGGAAGCGCATCCTAACATTTCCCTGTGCTGATTCTTTGTAATCTTTGTAATTTCGTATTGAAGAGGCTGGCGGATCTACATGAGTTTAAGGACAGCCTGGTGTACAGGACAGCCAGAGCTACAGAAAAACACTGTCTCAAAAGACCAATTTTTTTTTAAATTTTTATTTATTTATTATGTATACAATATTCTGTCTGTGTGTATGCCTGCAGGCCAGAAGAGGGCACCAGACCTCATTACAGATGGTTGCGAGCCACCATGTGGTTGCTGGGAATTGAACTCAGGACCTTTGGAAGAGCAGGCAATGCTCTTAACCGCTGAGCCATCTCTCCAGCCCCCAAGACCAAATTTTTATATATAGCGTGGAAAGGGAGGCTGTTCTGTTTGCTTGCAAGTGATGAAAAAGACCCAGAATGATCCTGATATCCTGAGGCATTTTTTTCACTTATGTTTGGTTTGGTAGTAAAAAAGAAATGCAGAGCCCGTGATTTCCAGTTTTAACCATTTCCAGTGCGCATGGAGGTGCATTTAGTACATTCGAGACACTGCACCCATCACTACCGTCACCTCCAGGGATTCTCCATGAAAAACCTGAAGCTGCACATTACACAACTGTCCACTTCTGCTCCTGGGTTCTGGCAACTGCCTTTTGAACTTCAATTTTAGAAACGCCCCATAAGTGGAATCATACAGTATTTGTGGTTCTGTGACTGGCCCATAACTCTTAGCATGTTTATCCATGCTGTAGAGGTGTGAGAATTATGCATCCTTTTTTAAGGCTGAATGATACTCCATTATATATGTATGATATGTCTTATTTTGTATATCTACTCATTGTTTAGTTTTTAAGATTTATTTTTTATAAGTGAAGCGATCCAGAATGATCCCAATGCTCATATTTTTTTCTAAAAATATTATACTTAGAGCTCATCTTTACATTGACATTGATTCAGTAATTTATTGATATTTTATATGTACTCGTATAGTCATTATAAGTTTACCTATTATCTAGTTCACATTATTCATTTTCCCATCAAATAATCCATTTTCTCTGTCTCTCTTTGTCTCTGTCTCTGTGTTTCTGTTTATCTCTGTGTCTCTCTCAGACAAAGTTTTGCTATGTAAGCCGGGTTGGCCTAGAGCTTTCAGTCCTGTGTCACTGCCCCCAGTGCTAGAATCACAGATTATACAATACGACGCCTCTATTCCCTCCCTCCCTCGCTCCCTCCCTTCCCTTCTTTCTTTCTAATTTATGAGAGAGAAAGAGAGAGAGGGAGAGAGAGAGGGTGGGGGAGGGAGAGGGGAAGGAGAGAGAGAGAGAGAGAGAGAGAGAGAGAGTGAGAGAGAGAGTGAATGTGTGAGTGGGTGCCTGGAGAGGCCAGGAAAAGTCATTGTATCCCTTGGAGTTATAGACAGTTGTGACCTGACCTACATGGATGCGGGGAGCCTAAAGGGTCCCCTGGAATGGAAGTGCTCTTACCATTAAACCATCTCCCCAGCCCCAGGATTCATGTCAGCAGTACCTGCAAGGCTAGGCACTCATCCAGCGGTGAACTGATCAGAGATGGCCCTGCACTATCCCGCCACTCAGAGTCTAGCACAGAAGTCCAAGTGTTTAGGAGCTCAGGCATAAAGTGAAAGAAGAGAAGGAAGCTGCTGTTGTCAAAGCCGGGTAACCAGTTACGAATGCTTTTAGCAAATTTTATCTGTCGGCCTATTAGCCTGAAGGAGCAAGGAAATCATTTGCGTGCCATTTCCAAAGGGCGATTACTGCTTCCATTCCTGAGTGTTCACAGCCTTCTCTTTCTGGGAACCAAAGGGCGATTACTGCTTCCGTTCCTGAGTGTTCACAGCCTTCTCTTCCTGGGAACCAAAGGGCGATTACTGCTTCCGTTCCTGAGTGTTCACAGCCTTCTCTTCCTGGGAACCAAAGGGTGATTACTGCTTCCGTTCCTGAGTGTTCACAGCCTTCTCTTTCTGGGAACCAAAGGGCGATTACTGCTTCCATTCCTGAGTGTTCACAGCCTTCTCTTCCTGGGAACCAAAGGGCAATTACTGCTTCCGTTCCTGAGTGTTCACAGCCTTCTCTTCCTGGGAACCAAAGCATCACCGGTCTCAGATTCTGCGGCCCATAGTTTTCAAAACTGAAGCCGGAGCTGGGCGGTGGTGGCACACACCTCTAAGCCCAGCAATCCAGAGGCAGGCGGAGCTCTGTGAGTTCGAGGCCAGCCTGGTCTACAGAGTGAGAGTTCCAGGAGAGCCAGAGCTGTCACACTGAAGTCAAGCCACCTTTGCCTTTCTATTCTCATTCTCTGAGACAAGGCATACGGTCTCCTGGCTTTTCATGAGTTGCTATCTGACTCCTTTGTGAGAGCCCCTTATGTATCTTGGGGTATTGGTCATCCGATGTGAAGATCGGAGCTCACTGAAAGCAGTCCAGTAACAACATTCATTTGGTTCTTTCAGTCTGAAGACAAAGCCCTTATTTTGAAAAGGTTTATTATGAAAAAAAAAAAAAGGATTTGTAATTGTGCTGGTTCATGTTTTGTCAGCTTGACCCAAACTAGGGTCATCTGGGAGATGGTAGCCTCAACTGAAAGAAATGTCTCCATCAGATTGGCCTTCAGGCAAGTCAATGGAAAATTTTTAATGTGGGAGGGCCACGCCCACTGTGGGTGGTCCCATCCCTGGGCAGGTGATCCTGGGTGGCCTAAGAAAAGTAGCTGGATGTGACCCTGAGGAGCAAGCCAGTAAGCAGCACCCCTCCAGGGTCTCTGCATCAGTTCCTGCCTCCAGGCTCCTGCCCTGTGTGAGACCCTGCCCTGACTCCCTCCAGGCTCCTGCCCTGTGTGAGACCCTGCCCTGACTTCCTCCTGATGGACTTTAAACTATAAAATGAAAGAATCCCTTTCTTTCACAAATTGCTTTTGGTCATGGTGTTTATTGCACCATCACAATCACAGTAGAAAGGAAACTAGGACCGGAATTAACTGGCTTCACTGGGGATTGAACCTGGGGCCTAGCTTGTGATGTAGCCTGAGCCTGCCGGAAGTTTACAGTCCTGCCTCCACCTCCCAAGGGCTGGGATTGTTGTGTGCACCATAGCTATGACTCCTCTTATACTCTCCACTATATACTGGGCCTGTTTTCAACTTCAGGCTACAAGCCCCCCCATAGCATAAACCCCCTTGGTTTTCCTCCCTGCCTGACTTTCCCCAAGTTTACGGCATCCTCGTTAAAAGCTGGGGAGAGGGACTCATTAGGGTTTAGGTGGTGTGAGGTGGTGTGTCATCTGTGTGTGGTCAGCTCGAAGTAAGGGCAGCGAGAAGTGCAGATCTGGGCCACCTGGGGAGATGTGGACTCTCTCCATGACAGTGAGGGATCAGGAAGCCACGCAGAGGCTGAGAACGAAGCCTAGGAAGCCACGCAGAGGCTGAGAACGAAGCCTTGCAAGCCTGGCAGTCGGAAGCAGGAGGGGTGGTGGTGTGTGACGCTCCAGCAAAAGGAACTCAAACTCATGGGAAAATATGAAAATGATCCCACCCACCTCCACCTCCAGACAAGGGTGGGGCTGGCAATTCAGGTGGAAAAGACTCAGCTCTAAAGAAGCTACAAAAGAGCTAAGTTGCAAAAAGTGATGGGGATAGAAGAGATGACACGGGGCCAGTGTCTTCAGGAATCAGAGAAGGGTACTAGCCGTTCTTGAACATGACTGGTGCATTGCTCTTCCAGAGAGCAGTTCTGGCAAGGCAGAAGTGAAGTGTGCATGTGTGTATGTGTGTGTGTGTGTGTGTGTGTGCATGTGTGTGTGTGTGTACTTGTTTGTGTGTGTGTGAGACTACATGCATGCAAGTGCGTGAGTGCATGTGTATGTGTGTGCGCGCCTGTGTGTGTGCGCCTGTGTGTGTGTGTGTATGTGTATGTGAAGATATGCTACACATTCTGTGAACTAGTAGGTTTGGCAGTCAGCACCAGGCAAGAGAAGTAGATAGAAAAGGAAAGGAAAACAGAAGCGAGCAAAGTTTGAGGCCACAGAAATACTGTTTTAAGACAGAAAAGAAGGAACCCACTGGGTGAGAAAGACTGGATAAGAGAATTCCTGCCATCCTTGGCAGGGAAATCACAAGACACAGGGAGGAAATCTGGGTGTAGGCTGGAAGACGCCAGCTAGCAAAAGGAAGCAGGTGCCGCTTGAGGTAAAAGAGGCAACGCTAAGGGAAAACCCACCCCAGAGGACAGAGTAGAGGGAGGCATGGGGAAAACCAGCCCGCACTGACGTCAGATGGAATTTCAAGTCTGCTCCTGCCTCCCTGGGTGCTTGATGGCAAAGATGTTTTTGTGAAATTGATGTCAGATAACGCAGGTGCATGTGCTCGGTGAGGATTTATCCGAGTATTTCTAAGGCGTCTCAGAGCTGGCAATGCAAAGACAAGATCTGAAGAGGCTGCAGCAGGGAGTTCAAAGGCTCACAGATGCCTGCCATTGTCTCTTACACGCATGCACACACACATACATGCGTGCGCGCGTGCACACACACACTCTGAAGTGGCTGCAGCAGGGAATTCAAAGGCTCACAGATGCATGCCCTTGTCTCTTACACACACACACGTGTGCGTACACACACACACACGTGTGCGTACACACACACACACACGTGTGCGTGCACACACACACACACGCATGCACACATCTACAGTCCACTTTTGCTTTATCAGAACCGCTTTCTGGAACACCAGTGTATCTATTGTGTTCAATGCCTGGTGGCTATCTACTTCATGATGGAACCCAAGGGTGACTAATGGCACGGCATTCCTGATAACTCCAGCATGGAGAAGCCGGAACACCTGGACAATCAGGTCGGATTGCCCAACTTCTACCCCAAAAGGGCTCTCGAGAGCCTGGACCACTCAAAGGACAAAGCAAGGTCAGCTGAGCAGCCTGGACTGAAGGCTCCAACTTAAGGATCCTGGGAGGAAAAAAAAAAAAAAACTGGTATAAAAAGAAAACTGTCCTATCTTAATAAACTGAGCAAGAACACGATGCCCGATAGCGGCATTTCCCACGGTGTTTTGGCCTTTCGCGCTTGCCGTACAAGGAAACAGTCGCTCACGTAAACTGTGTGAAAATGCCCCTGGACGAAAGCATATCTTTTTAAAGCAAAGGATATAACCATATTAGATGTTTGGTCAGAGAAATAATGCCTATGCATAGAATAAAAGTTAGTTTTTCTAAGCACTTAGATGCACTTATTTTTAAAGTTTTTAAATAATGGCAGAGTGAGGGAAAAACAACACGGCCCGCTGTCACCTCCCTCGACTCCTCAGGGACACCCTTAGTGCCACCTGGTTCTGTCGCTCACAGTCAGCTCCAGCCCTAAGGTTCTAGCTGGAGCCAAAACATGGCCTCTTTTTGCAGAGGCCTCTTGCTGCTCCGGTGCCGAGAGCTAGTCCCGCAAAGCCTCGGAGAAAGAAAGGGGCTCAGAGTAGGCATGCCAGTGTAGGTCGGTGAAGCAGGGACTGGATGGTGTATCCCCAGGCTACCGCTTCCTCCCTGCGGTCCCAGAGCCGGGGCCAGCCCCAAGTGGAGCTGCGGAGGCACTGTTCACGGGGTCGGAGCAGGGTCACCAGGTTCTCAAACAGGTCTCTGCTCCCTCTTTAATGTTCAGAATCACCAGATTAGAGGGCCAAACCTTGCTGCCGACCACATGAAAAGCCTCTGATGAAGGACGCTATGAGAGCTCAGAACCACAGACTCTCAGAGCAAGCAGACACTGGCTTGGGTGTGACTCTGGCTAGATGCCAGCGCAAGCTCACAGTCCTCCAGGGACACCACCCTCTGAGGTGGCCCAAATCATCCATGAGCAGCTCTGATTATTTCAAAGATTTCCCTTCTACTGATCTCAAGTCTTTATACCTTGGAACTTGTAGGTACTTGTCTGAGTGTGTTCTCCAGGGCCACATAAATCACACATTTGATATGTTTGGTACGCCTTGGTCCCTTTGATTTTCTTTCCCCTGTTAATGGCGGTTCTCCGGTTGATGAATTTGTCTAGCTCTGCTATCAACCTGACTCTCAGATCTGAGCACAGTTCTCTGGTAGCGTGGCATGCCATGCCGAGTAGAGCAGGGTCATCATGCCCTTTATTCTTGGTACCAGGGTGACCACAGCACTTTAGAATTCCGAGGACCGCGTCACACTGGACATTGTTGCTCACAAACACTTGAGTCAACAATGAGCAACTGATTTTGAGGACCTACGATTAGAGCCCCAGGCTCCATCAGTGGCGTTCACATGAACAAACTGATAGATACATCATGTGTTAGGTCATTTGGTCACCCTCGAAGATCCTTTCTTTGTCTATGTCTTTGGTAAATGTGATCCCTTCAAACTTTATTAAGTTGCACTTTATGCAAATCATTGGAAAAGCATGTACACTGGGGTAGAGGCCTATGAAACTCAATGTCTTCACTTCTCTAAAGCAGAATAGACTGCTGAATTAACTGCCCTAAGCATTAACTTCTTTCAGATTACATACTAAGGCCCCGCTCCGCTCCAGGTCATGATCATGATCCAGGTGTTTGCCGACAGAATCGACAGGATGATTTAAAATAAATGCAAACATTTATGGGGCATTTCCCTGTGTGACAGGCATTGTTCTAAATGCTCTTTGTGTTTCTTCTCGGTAAGATCTCTATAGCGAATGTCATGATGGTCCCTGCTTATAGATAAAGTGTGTGGAAGCACAAAAAAGTGAATTTTTTGTAGACTGAAATGTCTGTCTTGCCGGGTCCCCCTGCCATTCAGTCCCAAATAAACACACAGAGGCATATATTAATTATAAACTGTTTGGCCTATTGCTCAGGCTTATTACTAACTACCTCTTACAACTTAAATTAACCCATAATTCTTATCTGTGTTTAGCCATGTGTCTTAGTACTTTTTCTCAGTATGGCATTCTCATCTTGCTTCCTCTGCTTTTGGCTGATAACTTTGTCTCTGCTATCCCTCTTCCCAGAATTCTCCTAGTCTGGTCACCCCGCCTATACTTCCTGCCTGGCTATTGGCCAATCAGCATTATATTAAACCAATACAAATGACAAATCTTTACAGTGTACAAGAGCATCAGTCCACAGCAACTCATTTTCTCTAGATCACACGGATCCTATGGCCACTGCAGAGTTAGAATTTTGAGGATCACGCCACAGTTCTGATTCATACTGGAAGGATTGCTCACTAAAACCTCTATCCATTTGGGCAGCCAACTTTGAGGACCTAGGATTAGGTAGTCTGGTTCCAGAGTCTGTCCTCATAACCACTCCTGCTTCATCTGTAAAAATAAATATAAGCACACTCATAGATACATTAAAAAATGTTATCACATTCAGAAAGGAATTTTTCTCTTTTTTTTAAATTTTTGAGATTCCTAGGTAATTACAACAGCTCATTCTTCCCCTCCCCCTCTCTAAGCCCTCCCATATATTCCTCCCTACTGTCTTTCAAATGCATTGCCTATTGTATAATTGTTACTGCATGCATGTATGTTTATGCATACATTCCTGAATATAACCTACTCAGGCTGTATGTTGTGTGTTTTTATGTTTTCTGGACTGACCACTAAATACTAGATAACCAATTGGTGTGATCTTCCCTGGGAAAGATCCGAAAGAAGAATCTTTCAGATGGGGTCTGAATGACAAGAAAGACGACTTTGGTCTTGGAAAGGAGGAGAGTATGGGAAGGGATGAGGCCAGAGAGGCAGGCAAGGGACTTGGGTCACAGTAACTCAGCCAGTTCAGGACATGCTGACTCCCTCCAGCATCCAGCTTTTTATACCTACCTTGGCCACAAATACACTGTGGACAACTGTACCATGAAAGACTTCCTGATTCTCCTACAAGATCCAAGAATATTTCCCCGTACTCCAAGCAACGCCCTGCAGTCCTTGACATACAACAAGCCACACTGGACATGCAACCACGACAGAGACCGAACCCATGCAATCTCCATCCTGCTTACAAGACCTATGACCTTGGCCCAGCCACAGCGCATCTTAATTTGTATTTCCACGGGATTAACCATTGCTGCTTAATGCTACCTTACTTCTAGAGCTGAGCCACTGCAGTACTAACTGGGAACACTTTGACCTAGGGAGTACTTGTTCCTTCTGCCACTCCCTCCCCCACCCCTTCCACCCTTCTCCCTAGGCCCATGTGAGCTGTGACCATCTTGATGCATTTGGCTTCTGTTCCTAACAGTGCCCTTGGCTGCTTTCTCAGCTCCCAGAAGCCCTGCTGCTCTGACCCCATCAAGTTCTACTTACCCGGGCGCTATACAGCCCTCCCCTTAATTACACACTCAATCAGTTCCTCCCCAGCTCAACAATTTGTGGTCTCTGAGCATCCCCAGCTGCTCTCCAGAGGAGGCTCCCCAGCTTGGCCTTGGCAGCCTCTGAAGCCCTGACTGTGTTTCTGAGGCCGCCCCGATGCCAGAGTTGAAAGTCTAGCTGCTATTTCACACCCTATTTCCTTGCAAATTAATTCTCTGATGGATGCTGTCCTTTGCAGCGACTCAATGCAGGCCATTTCCTTACACCTTTCCCTTACCTTTAAACCTTTTAGTCTCTCTCAAATCCTGATTTCTCTCTGAGAAGCCTCCCGGGGTGGTGGCGTGGGGGGAGGGGGGAGAGGGCAGGGGAGCCCTGTTTGCCTATCAGAATGTAGGAAACAACTCCACCAACACCGCCCAACCTCAGCATCCTTCTGCTGGTGCGATTAGGCCACACCTCTGATATCAGATCATGTACCTTCCTTCTCCAAAACCAGGGGCACGTGGAGCAACCCGACATCTGGGCATATACTAGCTACTAAGTTCTGGGTTCTTTCACCCCCACATTCAAGAAGATATGGATTCCAAACTTGGATTTGAGCAACTGGAACGTTCCAAATACTTCCACAGTAATTTTGCTTACCACCTCCCCACCCCACGCAGCCCTCAGCAGACAGCATCACCACCCTCTCAACACACGGCAGAAACTCTGTGGTGATTTGAGAGTTGCCCAAGGCCCCAGGTCCCAGGAAAGCGGTAAGGCTGGAGTTCAGCTCCCTGGCTATCAGCTCCAAGTCAGGTAGTTGTGTAGCTCATGCGATCCTGGACACCATAACCTCTAGTCACAGAAATCATACCCACTAGTGGTAGCCAGCACCGAGCTCCGGCTGCTCACAGTGACCCGAAGACTCTGAAGAGCAGGGAGGGGCCCACGGATTTCTCTGGAACAATACGAGCAAGGCCATATGGTCATATAATGGAAGATGCCAGTGGGGGTCACGTTACAATTTATCACAAAGTAAATCAGTGCACCACACTCACAACACAGAAGGAAGCTGCTATACCTCCGCCCACCGTTCCTGTGGCTCGCATCCCCTCGTTCCCAAGGGGACGGGGAACTTCAACCAAGCCGCAGGTGGTCGCTGCCAATCTGTCCACCTTCTAAAACAGCGTGCGCCTCTTCTCTCTTGATTTTATCTTGTCATGAACCCCCATAGAAGACCAGGCCCTTGGGCCAAGCTGCCTCGATACCATTGGCTTATCAGATCAAATCCCCACAACAGTCATATAGCTCTTTTCATCTTGGGAACAATGTCACATGCCTAGCCTATGTGACCCTCAGACAACACTGAGAGCGAGCGATCACGTCAGATCCCCTCTGACAAGTGAAGATACACAAATAGTTCTGTTTGTAAACATGCAGCTGCGGTGCTGATCAAACCCCAGGCCCTGTGGATGCTACGCATGTGTGCCACCAGTGACCCACACCCCAGCTCTACACAGCTGAGCAGCAGGAGCTTAACCGACTTGTCCAGAGTTAGACCAGCAATCCCGGCAGAGGGGAGGACGTCAGCCCTGCTTGACGGCAGTTCAAGGTCAGTGCCCTCTAGTTCTCACGCCTTAGTCTAGCCTTTGCTTCAGAAATACTGATTGCAACGTCCCCTATTTCTTCAGCGAGCAGCACTTCTTAGAAATCAGGTACAGAGTCGGGCGGTGGTGGCGCACGCCTTTAATCCCAGCACTCAGGAGGCAGAGGCAGGTGGATCTCTGTGAGTTCGAGGCCAGCCTGGCCTACGGAGCAAGTTCCAGGACAGGCTCCAAAGCTACAGAGAAACCCAGTCTTGAAACAGAAAAAAAAAAACAAAACAACAACAAAAAAACATGAAAAAACAAAACAAAAAATCAGGTATAGAAAAGGGAGAAATGAGGACAGCTTTTTGTTGAGAAAATGCTTTACAGTTCTTTGAAGCCAGCCTTAGACAGAAACTGGGCTCTCGGAGGTAAGAGGGGCAGCCAGGCTGGCAGAGTCCCTTGGCCACTAGAGGGCAGAGCCTGAACAGAACACAAAGCCAGTTCCCCAGAGATGGCCCTCCCTGTCAGCTGAAAAGGGACTCAAGCAATCCCAGGACCCTCCACCCCAGCCGCGCCCCCACCCCACCCCACCCCGCCCTACCCACCCCACCCCGCCCCCGGCCTGCAGCAAACACAGCAATCGGCCCTTATTCCCACAGGCCTCTCTTGAGGCTCCTGAGGTGTCCAGAAAGTGCCCCCGCAAAAGGCTTCTAGCTTAGTAGGGTGGCAGGTCCCACTTTTAAAAGACTAGAGTTTCTTGGACAGCAACAGGCCTAGCGCCTGGTCCTGGTGCCCTGAGGACAGCAGTGGGAAGATGGGGGCTCTGCTCCCCCTCTCTGGGTTGGGTTTCTGTTCCCTTGCTGTCTTCCTAGCAAAAGTTCCTTTTCCACTTTCGAGGAGAAACCATGAAGGAGAATCTGCACACAGCAGGAGGAGAGACTGGCGTACCGGACATCAGTCATTTTGGTCCACTGAGTAGCAGAACAGAGTTCCATAAGGCAAGCCTTGATTGAGGCCCTCAGAAAGTTCCAGCAGCTAGGTCCCAGATGGAGTTATAGCCTTCCTGCTCAAGCTGAGCTATGGGAGGAGGCAGGGAGAGCTGAAAAAGTGAAAGCCTTAGGAGGCCCTTTACTTGCCCCCCCAATTAAGTAAGACATCACTTGGATTTCTTTTTTTTTTTTAAAAAAAAAATATTTATTATGTATACAATATTCTGTCTGTGTGTATGTCTGCAGGCCAGAAGAGGGCGCCAGACCTTATTACAGATAGTTGTGAGCCACCATGTGGTTGCTGGGAATTGAACTCAGGACCTTTGGAAGAGCAGGCAATGCTCTTAACCTCAGAGCCATCTCTCCAGCCCCTCACTAGGATTTTTTTTTAGCAGCATTCTTGGACTCCCAGAGAAAGGAGTTAGGGGTGGGGGCAGGCAGGGGATGGTGGGGAGCTATTAAGTACCTTCACATCCATCCTTCTCCACCACGCTTAGGACATCTTCTTCAACAAGGTCAATGAGGTCATGTGGGTGAGTCCTGGCCCAAAATGACTTTATCCTTGTAGGAACAGGAAATTGGGGCACTGAAAAGAGGTGATTCCTTGGGACCACACTGTAAGACTGCTCTCTACGAACTAAGGAGAGAGGCCTTGAGAAACTAACTCTGCCTTTGTCCTCCCATGTTTGGTGCCCCCGTCTCCTGGCGCTCCTCCCCCACCGCCCCCTAGACAGAAAAACACAAGTTCATAGAAGTTACATGACTTGCCCTCAGTCACACCAGAGCTGAGGGAGAGAGTCAGGTTGTGAATACATCATTGGGCATGCTGCCAGGGAATGGCTATCACAGGGAGGGCTGTCACAGGAAGGGTACTGCTTGCGAGGGCTGGTGGGACTCAGGAGAGGAAAGCCTCACTGGCAAAAATGTAGTAGTGGGAAGCAGGGAGACATACAGAAGACATTTGGGGGCCCTTCTGCTTGCTCAGTCGACCCTCACAAACAGAGACATAGTTTTTTTTAAAAAAAATATTTATTTATTTATTTATTTATTTATTATGTATACAATTTTCTGTCTGTGTGTATGCCTACAGGCCAGAAGAGGGCACCAGACCCTATTACAGATGGTTGTGAGCCACCATGTGGTTGCTGGGAATTGAACTCAGGACCTTTGGAAGAGCAGGCAATGCTCTTAACCTCTGAGCCATCTCTCCAGCCCCCCAGAGACATAGTTTTGAGGAATAAGTACAAATTATACATCACTATTGCTGTTTTACATGAAGGGAAGAAAACAGGGTCTTTGGAAACAGAATTTGAACCCAGGGACAGCCTTGGTGTTTTCCTTTGCTCCAGGCTGCCCCCTAGTGGTAAACAGGGGCGCAAGTACACAAGGAGACAGTTCTCACTTCCTGGGTCGGTCAGAGCATCTTTGCATAAGTCCAAGTCCTACCAAGTCCTGCACTTGGCTGTAGACTACAATAATTTACAAGACCCATAATGAGTGACCAAGTTCCTACATGGAAGTGACCAACAGAACGGATGAGCAGGGATCGGAAGGCAAAGGCAACCTGTGTCCAGGCTTACTGGCGGAAAGTGTGCCAAGGTCAAGAGACCGGAGACGTGGAATTTCCTTTTCTTAAAATAGAGTCACCAGAGCTGAAAAGGACGGCTTGTGTCAGTGGGGGTGGGGGAGGAGGTAAAGGCACTTGCGGCCAAGCCTGATGACATGAGTTCAATTCTCATACGGTGGAAGGAGAGAACCCATTCCAGCATGTTGTCCTCTGACCTCCATATGCACACTGTCATACATACATACATACATACATACATACATACATACATACATACATACATATATATTCCTGACCAGGGAGGTGTGGGAGGAAGGCTGGAGAGGTAAGGCTTCAGAGAATGAAGAGAAGCAAATGAATGAATCACCAGGCAGTCATGGCAATAACTTAGAATAGGGGACCTGCCACTCAAACATTCAAATATCTGAGCATGTGTTGGGCACCATTTTACTGCTGAGGACACATTAATGGATGAGATGATCACATGGCTTACATTTTAGTCGGAGGATAAGCGAATAAATGTGAAGATGTGTAGTAGCAAGCACTGATAAATACTGTAGAGGGCAGAATCGATGAGTCCCAGCCACCATAACCAAAGGACCACGGGCTGCAACAGAAATTCATTTCCTTAGCATTGGTGTAAGTCCAAGGTGAGGGGTGTGGAAGGGCTGGTCTCTTGAGGCCTCTCTCCTTAACCCATAGAAAGCAGTCTCACAGTGTGGTCCCACAGACTCCCCTCTGTTCAGTGCCCCAATTTCCTGTTCCTATAAGGATGAAGGCGTTTTGGGTCAGGACTCACCCATATGACCTCATTGACCTTGATGACGTCTTTAATCTGTGTGAAAGAAGAGGCTCTAGAACTTCAACATAGGAATATTTGGAGGACCTAAGCAAGTGAGGGGCCATAACAAAGGTTCAAAGTAGAGAGGCAAAGGGGCTGGTATGTTATTTGCATAGGCTAATACGGGGAGCCATCCAGAGAAGGCAGGAGATTGAGGTCTGAATCAAGTGTGAGAGCTGACCACAGGGATGTCAGGACGAACACTCCAGGAAGAGAACAGCCTGTGCAAAGTTACCGTAGTAAGGACAAGGCTCTGGGCTTCTTGGCACACTCATTTTTAAGAGCAGAAAGACAGGGCAAGGGTTAGGGGGAAGATGGAGGTCAAAGGGCATGAACTTTCGGTTAGGGGGAACGAATCACAGCGATCTGCACAGTGTGGTGACCATGATTAAAAATGTGTTGCTAGGCTATTTGCACTTTGTGGCAGATACCACAAATAGGGTGATGTTAAAAGAGATTCACCTCACATAATTCTAGAGGATGGGTCAGCAAGATCAAGACGCCAGCCTGGCTCTCTGCTTCTAAGATGGCGGCATGTGCATCCTTGAGAGAGGAATACCATGTCATCACATGACGGAGCAGGAGACAGAACTGGCCCAAAAGTCCCTTTCTCCATGTACTCATTCATCCAGGAAATAAGAGTCACTGTGACCCAAACACCTGCCTTTAGGCCACAGGGCCCAATACTTTTATCTAGGGAATCAATTTCCACATGAAATTTGGACAGAAAAATGCACCGAACCATGGCAACTCTTTTCTCCTAAGAGCACAGATTTTTAGCTCTTACCATGTACAAAAAGTGACCGAGGTGGTTATGTGAATTAGCTTGATTTAATCATTTCATACTGTTTATGAAATTTAACCATTTCATACAGAGATAAACATCAAACATTCTATTTTGCTTTATGAATATAGACAACTATTATCCTTCAGTTACTATTGGGGTGAGGGGTAAGAATGAGCAAGAAGGCAGCATCCCAGGGCCTCCAGAACAAATACAATGACTGT
Organism: Arvicola amphibius; assembly: GCF_903992535.2. Taxonomy (NCBI): domain Eukaryota; kingdom Metazoa; phylum Chordata; class Mammalia; order Rodentia; family Cricetidae; genus Arvicola; species Arvicola amphibius. The sequence continues at coordinate 8,903,767 of NC_052060.1, read as the reverse complement.
CACTTACTTTGAGATGGGAACCAGAGAAATTGGGGCAAAAGAGGATCAGGATTAGGTTGTTTCTAAAAGCAGCTGCTGTCTCGGGATAGACTGGGGAAGACGTGCAGAGAGGCGGGACTGGGTAGGAAGCCTTTTCAGGTGTCCAGGTCAGTGGCAATGAGAGAACTAACAGCAAGAGAAGTCTCAGGAAGGGTCGGGTCTGGGTATAGCTGGGAGAGAGACGCAGCAGAATTCACTGATGATGCAGTGGGTGCGGGCTATGAGAGAGAGGACTCAAGGGTGACCCCAAAGGTCTTGGCCCAAGCCACTGAGTCAACGGTTTAGAGAAGGGGACCTCTGGGAGGTGAGAGGGATAGGGAGCTTCAGAGCTGACGGCTGATTGTGGGTTCTGGGAATTCTCCGACCAACGAAATATCTTTAATATCTAAATTGAGTACTACTAAGTAGAAAGAAGCGAGACTCATTGAGCAGTTGATACTGAAAATTACAGAACTACCTGCAGTAAGCGCAGGAGAGTAGAAAAAGGTCCCCAAACTAAGTTCAGGACCCTTCAACACTCAGAGGTCAGGGAAGGGGAGAATTCCGCAAAAACAGACAAGCGGAGAAAGTGGAGGAAGCAAGAGAGCGCCCTAGAAGCCAGAAAACTCGAGGCATGCTGACGAGCCCAGGGAAACACGACTGAAAATTGGCTATTGGACTTGCCGGAGAGGTCCCTGACGGTTTTGACAAGGGCAGTCTCCACGGAGCTTGGGGGTGAATACCTAGTAAAAAGAATCAGAAATGGACACTATTTTGAACAGCCTTGCTAGAAAGAAAAATGCCATAGCCGAATGATGGGGAGAAATTTGAGGACCGGAGATTTTTATAGCCTATTTGTATGCTAATGGGAACATGTGGTGGGGAAGAAAAAAATCCCCAAACACTGACAAGGCAGAAAGGCAAAGCTGGAAGGCTGGCCTGGGGAGGGACGAGGAGGGTTCTAGTAACAGGGAGGAGGGAGAGACAAGGGGTTGCAATGCAGAGGTGTGGACATTTTCTTTTTTTTTTCTTTTTTTGTTATTGCTGTTTCGCTGCATAGTGAAATAAGGTTTGCAGCGAGCAGCGGAGTGAGGATGGGCAGGAGGACAAGGAAGACGAGATGGAGAAATGTAAGCAGATTCCACAAACAGGCTGGTAGCACGGAAGAACCTTACTGACAACACAGGATGACGTGTGCTTTCTGCTTAGCGACTGGAGGGAGGGTGTTAGTGCCTTGCCTTCCATCAAGGGCCGGGTGGGAGGGAGGCGCGGCAGGGAGCACAGAGGCTTTCCTGTCTGGGAAGTTGGTGGTTTGAGATCATCACGTTTGGAATGAATTCTGGGAAGGAACAGGATGCTGACGAGGAAAAAGGACCAGCAACAGCAGCAGACACGGACACCCAGTGAAAGGTGATGCTCTTCCCACTTGACCATGTCCTTATCTTTTAGTGTATAGTCATTGTATTATAGTAATAGTTTTCATTGATATTTTCATCCAATCATTCCATATGGTTGTCTCTAATTATCCTTTTCCCTTTTCTTTTCCTATACAGTTCTTTTCTTTCACGTCATTACCTTCAGATCTCTATTAACATGTAATGTGTGTGTATATATATATATATACACATAAATGTAGTATGTATACATATAGATAGATATTGCACACACACACACGACCCACATGTGAGAAAACATTTCTCTTTCTCACTCTGGCTTATATAGTTTAATACAATGATCTACAGTTTGATCCATTTTCCTGCAAACAATGCCACTCCGTTCTTTAGATGGCGGAATAAAACCAGGCTGTGTATGCAGGCCACATTGTCCTTATCCCTTCCTCCGATGATGGATCTAGTCCGGCTCCGTATCTTAGCCAATGAGAACAGGGCCACCGAGAACATGGGTGCACAGGTATCTCCGGGGTCCGCTTCAGGACTACACCCCACAGTATAACTGCATTCCGGGGCAGCTCTCATTTCCGTTTTTAGAAGAACGTCTTTGGGATTTCCGCACAGGCTACCCTAGCTTATGTCCCCCACAGCAGTACATATGGTTCCTTCCCCACACATTGTTGGTGGCTTATCTAATGACAGCTTTTCTGACGGGGATGAGATGAAGTCTCAAGGTGGTTTTCACCTTTGTATGAGGGTCATAATTGTTGAACGAACACTTTTTTCCCCATAGACTTCAGGGCACAGCTTTTACTGTTCATGCGCATGCCCACTTATTGGTTGAACTGTTCATAGTTACCTTTCTATCGCTGTGATAAGACTATGTCCAAGGCAACTTATAAAAGGAAGCACTTAGTTGGGTTTATGATTTCACAATGGTGGAGCAAAGATCTATCCACAGAAATAGCCGAGAGCTCACATCTTAAGCTGCAAGTAGGAGGGGGGTGGGAAGTGGGAACATGGCTGGAAAGGGTGGGAGTCTTTTGAAACCTCAAAGCCCATCCCCAGTGACACACCTCCTTCAACAAGGCCATACCTCCTAATCCTTTCCAAAGAGTTCCACCAAACTGCGGACCAAATATCCAAACATGAGCCTATGGGGGCCATTCTCATTTAAACCACCACAGAGTATTGTTAGGTGTGTGTTGCAAGGCATTTAATTTCCTTTGGGTTCTTTACATAGACTAGGTGCTGAGGTTCTGTCAGACTGGCGATGATTTTCTCCCATTTTGCTGATGGCCTCTTATTGCCTCCTCTGCTGTATGGAGGCTTTTAAATCCCATGCAATTCCCTTGGCCAATTTAAACTTGTTGAGAGTTCTTTTCAGGAAATCCCCACTTGAGTCTCTATTTTCCTGTTTTTCTCTCACTAACAGATCGGGAGTTTCAGGCCTCCAACGCCACTGCTCTGTTTTGAATTGATTTTTGTACAAGGTGATAGATAAGGATCTAGTGTTGGAGGAGGACTTGCTTGTTCATCCTGGCCGCCAGGCTAGCTTAGCCCTGAAATAACCACACAGAACCTGTATTAATTAAATCACTGCTGGGCCCATGAGCTCTAGTTTCTTATTGGCTAACTCTCACATCTTAATTTAACCCATTTCTACTAATCTGTATATTACCACGAGATCGTGGCCTCCCACTAAAGTTCCAGCATGTCTGACTCTGGCGGTGGCTCCATGGCATTCCTCTGATTTCTTCCTCCCAGAATTCAGTTGTCTTCCCTGCCTACCTAAGTTCTGCCCTATCGGCAGGCCAAGGGAGTTTCTTTATTCATTAACCAAGAAAAGCAACACACACAGATAAGGACCTCCCACACCAGATCTAGTTTCATCCTTTTACCTGTGAACATCCAGTGTTTCCAGCACTAGTTTTTGAAGTTTGTCTTTCCTGCAGTGTGAGATATCATGGGACCTTTAGCACTGCTTTTTGCTTAGTATTGCTTTGGCTACTTGGCATCTTTTGTGCTTCTACATCAGTTTTAGGGCTGTCTTTTCTGGTTCTGTTAAGATCGTCACTGGAGGGCTGGAGAGATGGCTCAGAGGTTAAGAGCATTGCCTGCTCTTCCAAAGGTCCTGAGTTCAATTCCCAGCAACCACATGGTGGCTCACAACCATCTGTAATGAGGTCTGGTGCCCTCTTCTGGCCTGCAGGCATACACACAGACAGAATACTGTATACATAATAAATAAATATTAAAAAGAAGATTGTCACTGGAATTCTGTGGCATTTGCAGCGAAGTGATTTTGGTAGTATGTCCATTTTCACAATAATACTGTAGATTTGTGAACGTGAGAAACCGTTCACCTACTGTCTTTGGTTTCTTCAGCATTTTAAGGTTTTCATTGTAGAGATCTGCTCTATTTTGCTCTCTGTGGCTGTGATAAACCAAGACGAAAGCGACTTGGGATGGAAAGGGCATACATCACCTTATACTTCTAGATAACAATCCATCACTGAGGGACACAGGCAGGGAGGATGCTTCTTACTGGCTTGCTCCTTCTGGCTATTGCCCCACCAGGTTTCTTATACAACCAGGACCCTTTGTCTTGGGGTGGCACTACCCACAGTAGTCTGGGCCCTCCTAAACTAACTGGCAACAAGACAATTCCTCACAAACCTGTAACAGAGACTCCCTTTCCCAGGTACTTAGTTCTACCAAAGTTACAATAAAAGCTAACCAGGACAAGGTTTACATTTCTTTGATTAGTTTTCTCTCTCTCTTTTTTTTTTTTTTTTTTTTTTTGGTTTTTCGAGACAGGGTTTCTCTGCAGCTTTTTTAGAGCCTGTCCTGGAACTAGCTCTTGTAGACCAGGCTGGCCTCGAACTCACAGAGATCCGCCTGCCTCTGCCTCCCGAGTGCTGGGATTATAGTTTTCTCTTAAAGTAATTTTTATTTTTGAGGCTATGGTGATCGAGACTATTTTTCTGATTTCCTGTTATTGTTCTATAAAAAGGTTACTGCTGTCTGTATATTGACTTTGTATCCTACTTTGCTAAGTGTTTTCTGGTGAGTCACTGGGTTTGCTAAGTGCAGGACCATGTTGTCTGCATACAGGACAATCTGGCTTCTTTCTTTCCTACTTGTGTGCCTTTTGAAAAAAAACTCTGTACCTTATGGCTCTAGCTTAGGCTTCAGGCACCACACTGAGTAAATAGAGCGGACACATTTGTCTTATTTCTGACTTTTCAGAGTCTCCTCATTTACTGTGTTAGCTATAGATCTGTCATATGCAGTCTTTATTACTCTGAGGTATGTTTCTTCTAGTCCCAGTTTCTTCGAGGCCTTAATCATGAAGGAATGGCAGACTTCGCCTGAAGGCTTTTCAGTATCTGAGATGATGGCGTGATTTCTGCCCTTAGGTCTATTTACGTTCTGTATTATATTTATTGATGAATGTTGAATTTGACTCTGCTATTCCCATGCTTATTTAGACTAAGACAGAATTTCCCGAGAAGGATCTTGGCTTGTCTGTGTAGCCCCTACCAGGAGGAGCAAGTCTGTTTCTATGTTTAGAACATGCACATAATACATTGTCGCAACTTAAGAAACACTGCACTAGGGCTGGAGAGATGGCTCAGATGTTAGGAGCACTGGCTGCTCTTCCAGAGGTCCTGAGTTCAATTCTCAGCAACCACATGGTGGCTCACAACCATCTAGAATGAGATCTGGTGCCTTCTTCTGGTGTGCAGGTGTACGTACAGACAAAACACTGTATACATAATAAATCTTAAAACAAAAGAATACTGCACTATAAACCATCGATTTACTGATGTTTGTCTCCCACTGAATTGCAACAACTTAAAGGCAGAAGCAGCCACCTTTCTGATAACCACAATTAGAGCCCGAGTAAAGCTGACTGAAGAAAAGAGCTTCAAGTCCCAAAGCTCACAGTTCCCTTAGAAATCATGGCATGCGGGTGGAGAGATGGCTTAGCAGTTCAGAGCACTGGCTATTCTTCCAGAAGATCACATGGCAGTTCACAACCACCTCTAACACAGGTTCCAGGAGATCCAACACTTTCTAGCTTCCATGGGGCACCAGGCACAGGTGGTTTCAGACTTACACACAGGCAAAACATTCGTACACATAAAATAAGAAATTGTGTCACAAAGTAGAAAAATCCCTTTTGATCAACATGATACTCTTTTCTATGAAGACACTTTATTTAAAAGTCACCTTGTCTGTGTAAACACGTCACTCTCCGAGTTCCACTGTTCGTGCTTGGGAGCAGAGGGTGTGGTATTTTTCTGGGCTTACAGCATAAGCTGACATGGCATTCAAGAACTTGTCCAGTGGGCAGAGCTTGTCAGGGCAGCCTCTTGGCACTTGCTCCTGTGGAAGGAACAGAACTCAGCAGGTCCTGGAGAGCCTAGCTGAGCTCTGGCCCTGAGCTGGAAGAGCTAGCAGTCCCATCCCCCGAGAGTACTCAGCTTCTCCGGGACATCAACAGTGATGGGTTAGCCAGGACACCAAGATACTGGCCATGAAGACACTCAGTGGCTTCCTAAAATAAGCCTCACAGATAGGATGTACCTGGCATCACAGTGTGCCTGGCAGACATACGCAGGAAGGCTGGAGAGTAGCCTTGTTCCTGGAAGGAGTCTGTTACATGGCTGAGATGTGGCCATGCTGTACCCTGTAATCACAGGGCAACTACTGCCCTAGGCTCTATGGGATTCAGACGGCTGAGGCTACCACTTGGGACACCACTGGGCCTGAGACACAAGACACTAATCCAGGCGGGGGGTGGGGGGAAGACATGGAAGGACGGGGTCGGGCTTAGCCACCATCCATCCTCACCTTAGGGATCTTACCTCCCCACGGTAATAGAGCTGCACAAACCACTCCTTAGATTTCTGATGCTGGTAGAGTTCCACGGTCAGGTCAACAGCAAACGGAGGCCATTTGTGGTCAAAAATCCCCAAGGCCATTAGGATAGGCATGAGGGTGACGTCATGTGTGGCATACAGGTACATCTTTCTGCAAGAAGGAAACAGTTAAGCGGTTCTCCACAATTGCTTGCTTCAAGATCAGGAGGCCAGGACGTTGCCTGTCTCCTCTGAATGAGAAACAGCAGCTGCCTCAGAAACAAGGGGCAACTTAGCAGTCGGCTGAGCTGGTTTAAAAATCCCTCTGAAGCAGGTGGGGAGGACCCTACTCCTACTCCCTTGTCTCCTGGAGGACACCTCCTCCCCACCCACTCTGGAAGTTTCAAAGGAGAAACAACACCTGAGGCTCGGGTCCTACCTCTCTTCTTCCTCTGGGCCCAGCCACGCATGACTGACGCTCTTCTACCCTTGGCTACATGCGTGTAGTGGGGCGACCCCTGCTCCTTGCAGGTTTGGAAATTGCAATTAATTTCAAAAAACTACTAATACATCTTCAATACATTTTCCAAGGAGTTTCAGTTAGTCATACAAAAAGCCATCCTTTAGGGCGTCTGCTCGATGCTAGCATTTCTCTCTTCAGGACAACCAAGGATGTTACTGGCTCTCAGTAGGAGACTGGCACCAGATCCTTCCTCAGGTACAAGGTAGAGAATGGCAGGGCAGCAATAGCATGCTAGATGCAGTGCCGCTGCAGGTGTGTGGTGGACAGAAAAAGACGCGGTGCTGTTAGAAACCCTGCTCCAAGTTCCAGGCCTGTTCGCCCCTGAACTCAGCTCCCTGCACCTTTCACAGGCGCGGCAGGCGCTCGGCCCTGTAATCTCCACCCCACCCATCTCTTCACACCCTAGCAGTACTTCAGCATTAAGGGGCATCTAATGACAATGCAGGCTCTGCCTTGGCAGGACAGAGAAGGGCCCGAGACTCCATCTCCAGGTTATGACACTATCGGCAGACCACAATTTGCTGAGCAAGTGCCCAGGACACATGACATTCCAAATCGGGGATCCTAGGCTCTGGGAAACTGGGGACGGAAGCCCATGAGCTGCTTCCAATATTTTCAAATGTACAGTGATCCTACCCTCCGTACACCGAATAAGGGACTTGAACTAGGTCATCGTTGTTTTGGACTATTAAACTACAAACCAGTGCGATATTCATGTATCCAGTTAACCGGGATGATATTAATTTTTAAAAAAGAAAAGAAAAAATAACTTTGAGACATTAAACTAAAAACATACAAGGAGAGCTACAGCAGGAAGAAAAGTAAAAATGTTGTGACCTGCTTGAGGACCCTGGTGAGCATTCACCTGCAGCCACTGGCAGCTTGGCTCTTGACCCATACTCCCCGAGTCCCTCCCTGCAGCCAGAGGCCCCTGCAGCTCAGCATGGCATAAGTGTTCACTGTGCTGGGTACCTGGTCTTGCTGGGTGGGGTCGTGGGGTCCACAGCTCTAAGCAAGTTCCCCTCCAGGATGTGTAGGAACGGGCCCACTGCCATCTGGATACTTTCCCTGTGAGATAGGAATAACATTCAGGCACCCAGCAGGCACTCTGCACCCAGGAGAGGCATCAGCTCCGCCTCTGGGGACCTCAGCAGCACAGTCGGATGACGCAGAGAAAACAATGAGTAAAGGCTGGGACCACGGCAAGGGCAGGGGAGAAGAGCTTCTCATCAACTTAGAGACTTCCAACAATAACAACGTCAGGTGTCTTCTGACTTCCACAAGTGTGCACAGCGTACCCGTGCACGTGCGCATAGACAATAAATCAAGGTGGAAAAAAGAAGTACGCTTTGAGGAACAAAAGAGCAAAGTTGGGAAGGGCGGAGGTAACAAGCCTCAGAAACCCTGAAAGGCCCCTGGAAAAGCACCTGCTGACCGTTCCTGCATGCACTCTACCCTCTGAAGCTGAAGCGTAGTGAAGTAGGGACTCTTCTTCTAACTTTGTGAGCTCGGAGCTACGCCCTGCCACTTTCATTCTGGGTCATCCCGTGACCATCAGTGACTGCCACGCAACACATATCCTCTTGCAGTATCGAGCAAAGCAAAGCAAGGCTGACAAGGGACAAAAGAATTATTTGTGAGTGCGCCTCGCACTTATTATATGGTGGGGGTGTCCAAAAACTAAACCAAAACCTGCCGCTCGGAGGAGCCCCGGTACTCAAGCGCACAGAAGAGAAGGATACCAACATGAATGGCGTAGATCTAGTTTAGAAATTACGGCTGCCTCTGTAAATAGAAGGAATGCGGCATGCACCTGCCAGGTACACAGGCCAGACCCAGACTGCACTGCAACGGCGTACCGCTTGTTCTCGAAGAAAACATCAGTTTTATGCAACTGATCGAAATGGAAAGAGCGACGGGTCAGAGGAAAGCATGCCGTGCTGTGGCCAAATTACGAGCCGCCCGCCTGTTCTCATAAAGTTTTACTAGAACACAGCCATGCCCTTTTGTGTGCATATTACCCATAGCTGCTTCATGATGCATAAAGATGAAGCTGCAATAAACCAGGCACGGCCCACGGAGCCTGGGGTATTCGCCATGTATGTTTACACGTGGACTGGCAGGAGGGCAGTGAGCGGCAGTTTAGGTCTGGCGGGGCCACTTCACGAACAAAACCTGGAAGCTGTTGAGTCCCAGGGAGTGGCAGCTGAGTAGCTTGGCTGGAGAACTTTGGGAAGCCCAAGGCTGCTGCACAGATGGGCATGCTGACTCCAAGCCAACGGGACCAGCAGCTCTTTTCTCATGCAGCAGTCACTGCAAATTCTTTCTTTCTTTCTTTCTTTCTTTCTTTCTTTCTTTCTTTCTTTCTTTCTTTCTTTCTTTCTTTCTTTCTTTCTTTCTTTCTTATGTATACAATATTCTGTCTGTGTGGTGTCTGGCAGATGGTTGTGAGCCACCATGTGGTTGCTGGGAATTGAACTCAGGACCTTTGGAAGAACAGGCAATGCTCTTAACCTCTGAGCCATCTCTCCAGCCCCCACTGCAAATTCTTGAACAGTTAACTGTTCCCCTCCCCCAGAACAGCCCCAGATTATCCATTCCGTTAAATGCTTCCAAGTCACCTATTCTTAGTGCACACTGAATGCTCTTAATCAGAAGAAAAAGGAAAAAAGAAAAAGAAAAAAAAAGCAGTGGGCATTCCAGAACAGAATCTCAAGTTCCAACAAGACACAGCAGCAAACGGGTCAGAGGATCTGGGACCAAGTCCTAGCTGTGCCACCTGCCAAAGGAGCCCATAACAACAATAACCAGCTCTCTCAGTCTAGCTCTTCCTTCCTCTCAAGTTAGGGACCAAGCAGGGCTTTGTGGATTCTGTCTAGTCCCTTCACCTGTGAAAGCAGCAAGAATAAGCAACACCTCCCACCTGGCGAGAACAGGGAACATCTGTTAACTGAGCTGTGATCAACAGACTGTAGCACAATGATCCCACCTTCCACTCGCTCCACTCGGTCTTTTGAAATGTGAAGCAAAGGGAAGAGTACAAGACTCAGAAGTGGAGGTCCAGGTCAGTAGCCCCAGCTCAGAAGTGAGAGCAGAGGCCTGGGGTAGGCTAGCCCATAAGTAGAGGTCCGGGTCAGTAGCCCCAGCTCAGAAGTGAGCAGAGGCCTGGGGTAGGCTAGTCCAGAAGTGAGAGCAGAGGCCTGGGGTAGGCTAGACCATAAGTAGAGGTCCGGGTCAGTAGCCCCAGCTCAGAAGTGAGCAGAGGCCTGGGGTAGGCTAGCCCAGAAGTGAGAGCAGAGGCCTGGGGTAGACTAGCCCATAAGTGAGAGCAGAGGCCTGGGGTAGGCTAGCCCATAAGTGGAGGTCCAGGTCACTCGCCCGGGCTCAGAAGTGAAAGCAAAGGCCTCTTTCCACGCTGATGCCAGCTGGCAGGTGTGAAGTGGCCTGATGACTACACTCCCCTCCCCCACTGACCAAGAATGACTTAAGGAGAGCCCTCACCTGTGGCCTCTCACCTGTCTTCCTGCTGCAGCACGTACAAGGCTGTTTCCACAGCTCTCTGCTCAATCATCTGGGCAAACCTCTTCAGCGCCGGGCAGCTGCAGAGGCTGTGCACCTGTAAGGGTCCCCAGCTGTGTCACGGGAAAACACTCCCTTGCCTACAAAGGGTACAGCCATGTCTCCAAGACCCTTACACCTTTGTATTAATTAAGATCTATAAGGCATAGATTTTTTTTAAAAGATTTATTTATTTTTATTTTATGTGCATTGGTGTTTTGCCTACATGTAGGTCTGTGTGAAGATGCAGATGCCCTGGAACTGGAGTTACAGACAGCTGTGGAATGCCATTGGGAATTGAACCCGAGTCTTCTGGAAAAGCAGCCAGTGCTCTTAACCACTGAGCCATCTATCTCTCCAGCCCCATATAGGCACAGGATTGTAAAGATAGCTTCACATCCCATGATGGCTCCCATGCACTCCAAGTTTGAAAACTAACAATTTTTAACTTTTAAAAAAAAGAAAATAAAGTATAAGTCAAGGAATTAAAACATTTCATTTGGTTGTTATTTCCCTAAAATGATTTTAGAAACTGTATGCCGTATAAATGCTTTTTATGAACCCTTGCCATATAACCTTAAACTCACTACACATAAGCACCAGGCACACGGATGCCTTGGAGGCATCGTTAATGTTGTAAGACAAGGAAAAAGACCCTGCATTGCCTTTGGGCATCCGGTCTTTCAATCCACAGAAGGGTTCCCATTGTGTGATGCTATTATTGCATGATAATATATATTTCAATGATTTTTAATAATATGTACATATTACATAAAATGTTATATGCATTCATAAAACGTAATACGCACAATATATTTCTAGTCCATAAAAAGATTCTATGGCTAAATCAATTTGAGGAAAACAGACTAGCGGACTAACCAGATTACTTTACAGACATCTCAAAATTGTACATTGACTGATAATATGTGTGTGTGCGTGCATGTAAGTGTGTGTGAGTGCTGGGGTGGAGGGATGCACTGCTACACTGAGCACGCGAAAGTTCGAGAACAGCTTGTGAGCATCTGCTCTGTGGTTTCTGGGAACCAAATACAGGTTGTCTGGCTTGGAGGTGAGCATCTTTACCCACTGAGCCATGTCACCAGCCCAAGACTCAAACATAAATATATTAATACACATACACACATATATTCTAGGCAGGATTGCACTATGTAGACCAGGCTAGCGTTCCACTTTTGATCCTCCTGCCTCAGCATCTTAAATGCTGGGATTATAAGGATATAATGTAGAAATGTGGACCACGCCAACTTAGATTTTTAAAATATGCTGATACTCATACAGGCCCTTTCAAAAGTGACACAATAAAGATGGATCCCAAAAGTTTTGGACCCTAAGGAACGCTAAATGTAAAATTGTCACGTAGAACCTGGCGGGTGGCACACACCTGTAACCCCAGCACTCAGAGAGGAAGAGCTGGAGGCAATTCTTAGATACCGCATAGTTAGACACTGTTTCAAAGGAAGCAAAGCTTGGGTTGGGAAGACAGATCACTAAGGTGGTTGCCATGCAAGCTTGAGGACCCGAGTTTGAGCCCCTGAACCGGCTGTGATGACACAAGCTAACAATTCCAGTCCTGGGGGGTAGAAAGACAGGAGGATCCCTGGGGTTTCCCAGGCAGCCTGGCATACCTGACAAGCTCTAGATCAGTTAGAGACTATCTCAAAAACCAAGGTGTATGTGCGTTGCAGAAGGACATGAGGTTGTCCTCTGGCTTCCACAGAGGTGAGTATATACACATAGAAAAATGGTATGTATATTCTTTACTATACTCTTTACTTAGCCAACCGGATGCCCACTCTCCCAAAGTCTGGACCCTGGGTGAGGACTGTTCTGGTCCCTCCTTGGGTGTCTTGGGCCCTTCGATCCCCACATCCATCCCACATGCAGATCCTATTACAGCAGCCTGTAGATGGGAGGGCTCCCAGGAAGCTCTAAGTCAGCCCATGCCCACGGCTCCCAGCCCAGGACCCAGGGGAAACAGCTATCCCACCTGCTCAGCAGCCACATTGTCCAGGAGAAGAAAGAAGTCCACTCTGTCACCACTGCTGATGCCCAAACCCGCCTTCACCTTTTCCAAATCCTCGGAGATCCCTGGCTGCAAGATGGCAGTCTTCTTCCGGCTTCTGCCAAAACCCACAAGCTCTTGTATTACTACTGTACAGAGATTAGTAATTTATAAAATGTACTTTGTTCAGCGTTCACGATCTCATGTAATCCTTACAACAACCTGGTATGGCTAGCAGTATTACTCCCATTTTACAGACAAGACAATTAGGGCTCTAAGAAGTTAAATGACTTGTAAACGTAAGTCAGCAAGAATTAGAGCTAGAATAAAAGACTAAATTTTCCAAATCCTCTTCTTTTGTTTCTACCTATTTTACTAAAATCCATGCATAACTCAGATCTGTGTGGGAACCCCATTCTTTCTACTCTGGAATAGTTTCAGTATACCCCAGAAATGCCTGAGCACTGGCAGATGCTAGCAAGAACAAGAAAAGCCTGTTACCTGGTCTTCTCTCTCAGGCCCCAGCAGTTCTGATAGTTGGGGTACAGGACTTCGGAGCTCGCCTCATCGGTGTGGATGACGACAGATCCTGGAAGGAGGAAGGAAACACCAGTGGTAGGGGGCCTCGGCTCCCTCTTCCAGGACCGCTTCTGCCTTCCCCAGCTCTTTTGTCTACAGAGCTGATCTAAGTGGTCATTCTTAGGTGCAGTTCCTGTGCTGATTCTGCCCACAGTTCTCCTCCAAGCCCTGGATAAAGGAGCAGCTTTGTTCTGTTTAGCATACACTCTCCCACTGGGCCACAGACCTGGATCAGACCAAAGCTTCCAACTCATTCCCAAGACTGCCTGTCCCAGACACAACCAGGACCAGCATGTGGGCATTCCAATACAGAACGACTGGCTTGACTTAATCAGAATTGGGTTATTTTTCTGTTTCCCGCAATTCACTCCCATAGGCCAACAGGGTAACTTATCACAAGGCTATTATCCGCTCAGCTCAGAACCCATAGGGAATCAAAGCGGAGGGACTCTTGGATTTTCAAAGCAACAGAACACCCTTCACCACCCCCCACCTACTCATTACCACACAGCATAAAAAGAAACGTGTTAGCGTCCACAGCGTGGGGGCTCAAAGCAAAGCCCATGTACGTGTTGTGTTCTAGCATCCTTATTTCTTGTAGTCCCTGGGACCCCTCTGCAGGATTCTGGGGGCTTATAGAAAGGAAGAGGTAAGGATGGGCATGGTGGTACAAAACTGTCACCCTAATACTTAGGGAGTAAAGGCAGAAGGACCAGCTACTCAAGACAAGCCTCCACTACATACTGAGTTTGAGGTCAGTCTGAGCTCCATGAGACTATCACACAGGCACATGCACACACAAACACACACAAAGGCACTAGCCACCAAACCTGACCCCCTGAGTTCAGTCCTCCTAACCCACATCACGGAAGAAGAAAGGACCGTGTGCACATTATCATCTGTTTCCACGCATGCACGAAACACAGAAACACACAGAAGTAAATTTAAAAACAAAGATCAGACAAAATTATCAAAGACCCTTCTCTAGGCGTCCCAGATGTTGCACATCCTCAAAGACGCAGCTGATGAAGGGGACAAACCTGGACAGCTGGGCTTTAACCCCACCTACACCATCTGCAGATCCGGGCGCTTGGGCAAGCTACTCAGCCTCTCTCTCTGCATCACTTCCGTATCTGTAAAAGGAGCTGATGGTGTCTGCCCCACGATATGTGCCAAGTTCTTAGGACAATGTTTTATGTGTCAGGACAATACCCATGATGGAAACCTCTAGTATAACCACGAACCCACGTCCGTCTGCAGTCTGCTCCTGACGGCAAGATATCAGGACGTAGCTAATGGGAAGTAAGGCACACCTGAGCAGACAATCTACATTTCACGACTGACAGACAAGTGGGCAGATGGACGATCTCCGGCTTCCTGTACGGCCGGCTGCCCTCTAGCCCTCTAGCTCCCACCCAGCTGTCTTGGGCACCCCAGGGCTTCCCTCCTAAAGCCATTCTGCAGTTGCACTGTCCCGTGAGTGGCAGCGGCTTCTGCCGGTCTTGGTACTGAGAAAGACACAGATTATTTCCAAAGGAAGTCCCACTGGGCTTCCAGGCATTCGGGGAGTCACTATCCCGAGGTAGCTGTTTCCCTCCCTGCTAGAACCTGGGGCATCCTCAGTCTGCAACCTGCCTGCAGAGAAAAAGGGGCCACAGGTGACTCAGAAGCCTCCTCCTGAGTCACACTGACTGTTTCTGGGAAGGGGACATTTGCCTTTTTGAAGGTGAGCAAGGGAGGAACTTTCGGAAGGCCAGACCTTGTGGATCATTTCCAAGCCTGAGGGTTCCCACAAAGGAGCAGCCTGCCCTGTTTGCCTGGCTTTCTAGACATACAGTGTGTGAGGCGGCTGGCTTCAGCCAGGTGAGTAGCAACCCCCAAACCAGTAGATGGGTAAGGTCCAACCTCTTCTGGCCTGACGGTCCTACTGTCCTTCAAAGTTTGACGGAAACTTTATTTCCATTCAAGATACTTCTAGAAGCAAAAGAACAACAGTTTTTGCTACGTAGCAGCGATTAGTACCCTAATACCTGTTAGAGTGTACCAGTTAGGAGATGATTATCTGAAATTCAAAGGAGTGCTTCCATGTGGACTTCAAACAATTACAAAAGACAAAAGCCTGCCTCATTCGGTGGCCCAAGGCCCTGTTAGGGTCTGAATCTGCAGCTGTGGTTTGAAGCACAGGATCCTGTGATTCTGAGCACTTGTTCCCTAGAGGAGAGGTGAGGTGTGGGGCCGGCTGTGGTCAGATGCCTGGAGGCAGGCCTCTGCAGGCTCCACCTGCCTCTGGCTCAGCATGTGTCCTGGCCTGTCCCAATGTGCACACTCACCGCCTCACACTGCTGTCCTGCCTCTACCGGCACACCTTCCTGCCACGGCAGCCTCCCCTCTCTCTGACAGCGCAAGAGAGGAGATCTGGCCACATCCATGTGACAGTGGCTAACATATGTCTCATGTGGGATCCAGAAAGGAAGGAAGAAACGCACCCCTCACAGATAGAAAGCTTTGGAATTGATGACTGCAATCATTCGCCGATTAAATGTGTTAAGACTCAAACTCAACAACTTTCTCAACGAAGAAAGGCTTCCTAGAACACGGCGGATACAACCTACATTGGGCTGGGGGTTATCATTAAGATCAGAGCCATGCCAGCACTCCTTAATTGCAGGTAGGGGTGGTCCTTTCCTTCTTTCTCAGTAGTGCCTCACTGCTGCCCACAAGCCTCGATAGAATTACCTCTGCAGCTTACATGGAAGCCCAAAGAGTCAGGAGGCAGAGGTGAACCCAATTCCTCCTCACTGCGGAGGTCAGGCTGGCAAGGGCAACTAAAGGATGGGTGGTGAAGGACCTCTCGCAACATGAACAACCGGAAGTCAGGTGCGCGGGGGATCGAGAGAAAAGACGCAGAGGAAGGGAAAGAGCGTTTGAGACGAGAAGAGTTCCTCTGGCACAGGGGTGACTTTTAGACCCAAATACGAACCTTTCTGATGTTGGAAAAGCCCAGCCAGTAAACACCGAGTAGACTCCAGGTTCCGGAACATGTTGGTGGAGCGGACACTGGGGGAGGGAAATGAACATGCAGAGGTAGAGATGTTCACATGGGAACGCAGAACAGCTGGGGACGGAGCAGGTGTAAACCTCTGAGAACCACACACGGGACACCATGGGATGGAAGCCTTTCCTCCCTACAGCCTGGCTGCTCCCCGGGCCCTGACTGTGATCTTCAGTGATACTTGTTCACAGCCTATGACATAAGGGTAAATTTGTCCCCCAAACCACCGTGGAGGAGAGCAGGGGTCGGGGACAGCTTATGGATGCTAGAGACATTAAGTGCATATCTATCTTCTTATCTAGGACTCACAAGACCTCTTGTGGGTTGAAGACGGGAGAAAGGAAGGGGACATCTTCCACATAGGTCTTTCTCAGCCTCTCTCCCAGGGCAAACATCTGCTGCATGCCCACCTTGGTCAGCTGTCCGGCAAACACGCCACCCTAAAGTGGGGCACGGAGAAAGGGAAGATTGGACAGATAAAGGCTCAGCTCAACCCAGAGAAAGTCCCCGCGGCTCTGCAGCGGGCTTCATGGAGCAGAAAGGCATCCCTTACCTTCAAGGTGGTCTTGTGATATTCAGAGTCATAAGGAGAATGAGGTTTCGGGCCACCAGCTAGATTGGTGACCGTGTAATCAAACCGTGTTTGAGGTGGGATCTCTAAAAGCTTGGGGTTCCATTCCACCTGGTGTGGCCATTAAAAAAAAAAAAAAAAGACACATAGTTACACGAAAGCTCTCGAAACTGTAGCCCTAAGCCCTGTGGCCTTGGGATGGCATGACTGGAGTCATCTGACACTAGGCCTGCAACCTCCCCTGGGAAAGCAAGGGAAGAAGCCTGCACCTCCAACTAAAGGAAGAAAGGACAACGGTTTATTATCCCCCGTGTCCTTAGCTCAGGTCTTCTCTGAGACACCCGGAGACTCAGAGCGCTGTCCCGCTAAGCCCATTCGACTGAAAGGGAGAAGCAGCCAGGCTGCTTCGCGTGCAGCCTCTCGGCGACTAAGTGAGGGAATGAATGAGTGGGTCCGCCGAGGAATGAATGAAACACGACCCCAGGGACTGCCATGGCAATCACGACTTCAGAGGAATCGAGTGTGCTCTCCATGCCCCACAGCCACACCTAGGACTCCCCGGAAAGCCCAGTGGTACTACTGCCTATTTCCGGTTCTCTTCTCTAGTTTTTGAAATAAGTGGCTGCCATCTACAGACACCTGTTTTTTTCTCCCTGTCTTCCTTCAGTCCTCATAACCTGGCTCCTGCCCGAACTGGGTCAGTTTTCAAAGTAACACAGGTCTCACACCTCGGCTGACCCATGCGACTGTTATCTCTGCGGAGTCAGCCGTGATGGTCTTCCAGTCTCCACTTTCCTGTTACCCTTCAATACAGTTCCTCATGTTGTAGCGACCACAACCACAAAATTATTTTCGTTGCTACTTCATAACTCTAAGTTTGCTACTGTTATGGACTGTAATGTAAATATCTGCGTTTTCTGATGGTCTCAGGCGACCCCTGTGAGACGACCCCCAGGTTGAGAACAGATGCTCTAGCCCATACTCCGGCTCTCCTTCCCAGCCTACTGATTCTCTCAATGTGAACCCAATTACGCACTCTAAAACTCAGACCTCTGACTCCCTCCTGCCCCAGTCCTTGAAGCAAACTCCCATCCACAGCACATAACCAAGAAGCTGTGGCCAGGGCCCTGTGCTTACACAAGTTTCTCTGGCTCTTTAAAAGCTTTCACCAAACTGCACCAGGCAAGTGCCTTTACTAGTCTGTCCCGTTCCACAGACAGCTTCTGGAGAAGAGAGACTGAGTCATCCATTGGGTTACTAGTCTGGATGCTATTATCAGCTCCCAGAGCCCACGCAAGACACCAAATGTCAGGTAACCTGGTCTGGCCTTTCCTGGGTTTTCAGAGAGGAAGCCAGCCATAAATGACAGCCATGACACAGCAGGGGCAGGTCTGTCTTCTAAGATGCCAAACACAGCTAGCTGCCACAGCTCAAAGGCCGGCGCAGCTCTTCGGGCTGCAGAGTCAAAGTCCCAAGAGGAATGACATTTGCCAGGGATGCAGAGATACAAACGCCTGGACTTGTAGGAGGTGAACCTCAGAACAGGAGATAAAAGCGGAAATTGCAGCTTTTCCAACAGAAGTAGGAGCAGGAGCCCAGAGCCCCAGCCACCCGGCACGCCAAAAGTAGTGAGACAGGCGCATGGCTCCACAGTGGTCCGAATGCCAGTGCTGCATGTCACAGTTACCACGGACACGGAAGAACTGGTTTTAACATGTCAGAGAGACCTAGAAGTTTGCATCTAAGGCAGCAGGAACAGAGGAAGTGGGCAGGCACAAGCTCTGATTGGGGGTGGGGCTGGGAGGTAAACAGGAAGAAAAGGAGGAATATGGCTTTGGTTTAGAGCTTGCGTGGCTACTGCAAACACCCTGTCTAAAACCAAGACAGAGCAGGAGGGCAGGAAAGCTGTGACCACATGGGGTCAGGTTAGGGTGAGTGACCCCCGTGTGCTCTGGGGACTCTCAGCAGTCACCAGGCATTCTTGCGGTGCACAGACACACACGAAGACAATCAGACAGACACATAAACTAAAAGAAAAAAAAATCTTAAGAAAATTAGATGATAGCGAAACCTAAAATATAATTTAAAACAACTAATTCGAAGTAAGCAGGGAAGACTGACAAGCAAGTGTAGGGACAGAAACGGACACGGCAGTACAGCTCCTGCGAGCCGCGTGTGCGTGGCAAAGAGCCGCATGCTGATTGTGGGGGGCTGCAGATTCCGGACTAAACTTTTAGAACACCGCAAGACAAGTTTAAAGATAAAAGCAAGACAACTGCTTGGGAGAAGTACACCACCCCTAAAGCTAACAGACATATTCCTCCCACGGGGTCTCATAAAGAGGACAGTGGGATGTGACAGACATCTTTCCAGCTGTCACAGCAGTGAGTTCTGTGGACGGTTTCTCTCTGCTCCCTCAACAACGCATAAACCTCCTGTCACAGCACACCTAGGGAAGGCAATTCCTCAGCGGGATGGACAGGACACAGCCCAGGGAAAAGAAAAAAGTACAGAAAAACACCAAAACCTTCCAGGTGACGATTTCAGGGAAAAGCAATGGGTTTTAAACATTGGGTATGCTCGAGGCATCACGAGGAATTTTTAAGTTGCTGACGTCTGAGCCTCATTCTGGGCCAATCACATCCGGATATTTATGGGGTGAGGTCTCCACTTCTCAGCGCTATTGAGCCCAGAAAAATTTAAAGCACCAGAGAAGAGATGCTCTTACAAAGCCTGGACACACTGCACCAATTAAATCTAGATCTGCAGGAAGACTCAGGCATGCATACTGCGTGTGTGTTTTGCCTGCTTGTGCATTTGAGCGCCACACGTGTGCCTTGTGCCCACAGATCCCAGAGTGCTGGAGCTGGACATACAATTTTGAACAGCCATGCAGGTGCTGGGAACTAAATCAGAGTCCTCTACCACAGCAGGAAGCACTCTTAACTTCCAGATCCCCCTCTCCAGCCCCCTGGGCACGAATACTACCCCAGCGGAATTCAATAACCCACCAGGGTTTAGAACCATCAACCCAGAGGAATGAATGAATTTGCACATAGTTCATAAACACTTCTCTCCACTGAGCTTTAGACAGGAGTTAAGCAACATAGCATACTTCCCGGGTCATCTATACTGTTAAAGACAGACAAGAACTTAGCGAGGAACTGGGGTGGGCTGCACTTATAACTTTTATGTTATAAAAGTTGGAAGTACCTCCCCATGGGGAGTTCCCTTGCCACTGCCTGGAGGAAGCCAGGGAAAAGTTGAAAGCAGAACCAAGAGT
This sequence comes from Arvicola amphibius, assembly GCF_903992535.2. Classification (NCBI taxonomy): domain Eukaryota; kingdom Metazoa; phylum Chordata; class Mammalia; order Rodentia; family Cricetidae; genus Arvicola; species Arvicola amphibius. The sequence continues at coordinate 8,883,898 of NC_052060.1, read as the reverse complement.
CAGAAGGTCAGAAATATGTTCAGCGAGTTCCATAATTTTATTTCCAAAGCGCAATCTTTTGGCAGGACAGAACAATTGTTCCCCAATCATTAAGAAAACAAGTCAGCACACTGTCTCCTCTTAAACAATGGCACTTTGTAAGGGCTTGTAGGAAAGCTGAAATGATGGTAAACCAGCAGAAATTAGAAAATGCAGCAAATGTAATCTTAGTTTTGTAACTGTTGCCATGTAGTCTGTTCTGGCAATCATAGCAGAATAAAATAAGGCTAGAAATATCAATAACCATGGATATTGAAAAGACTCAGGGAGAAGATATCCAGAATCAAGTCATAGGAGCTGACAACAATTACACACTGTCAGAGAGTTGGCTGCACCCCCAGCTTTTAGGCACAGACCCTTATCCAAGAAAACCAGGCATGTTTAACGCTTCTTCTACCTAGGGCTGGAGAGACAACTTAGTTACCAAGAGTGCTTGCTTTGAGGACTGTAGTCTGTTCTCAGCACCCATACCACGTGGCTCATAACCACCTATAGCTCCAGTTCCAGGAGATCTGGCTTCTTCTGGCTTCTCAGGCACCTGTGTGCACACATGTGTGCATATCCTTCCCCCTCCCATCAATTATGTTTAAAAAATTAAAGTATCAGCCTAAGTCTGCAGTGCATGAGTGAGAAGTTAAAGCAATAGTTCTCAAACTGCAAAGCAAGGCCGTGAAATTACATTCCACCTTTTGTAACTATATAAAGAAAAGACAATGAGCTGAGAACTGGTGGAGCACGCCTTTAATCCCAGTACTCGGGAGGCAGAAGCAGGCAGATCTCTGTGAGTTCAAGACCAGCCTGGTCTACAGAGTGAGTTCCAGGACAGCTAAGGCTGTTACACAGAGAAACCCTGTCTCGAAAAACAAAACAAAACAGGAAAGAAAAGAAAGATAATGAAGCTGGGATTCTTAGTAACTCCACCATGAAGGTGTAAGATTCCCATCACATAACTACTGGTATGTGCATACACACACACACACACACACACACACACACACCTGAAAGGATTTAAATCTTTGTTTTAAACAGTTCAAAATGAGGCTGAAGTAATGTAATGACTATCTTTCCAGCAATGAATTGAGTGGGATTGTTTCTTCCAGTTCCCTCAACATAGAATGGTAACATCTTGTCAAAGCATGTCAACGAAGCCATTCTATACTAGAATCCACCAGTGCCGGTTGATATAGATAGGTACTTGCACAGTCTGTATACACCGGGTCCAGATCTAGATAGACAAACTTTATTCTCTGCTGTCCCTGATAGTGGTATCTAAAACATCAATATCTTCCTAACACTCTATAATAAGAAGAAATAGAGAAGAATAGGGGTACAAAGAGATGGACCATGTGTGGATAAAATTATTTAATAAGAAAACTTTAGAGATCTAATTTTTAAGGCCCTACATGGAGGAGGTGGGGAATCAAAGAAGCAAAATGAAAACTGCAGTACCAGACAGAAAGTGGTGTAGCCATAAAATTAAGAGCCTGCTAAAATGTCTTTATGTGAAAAGTCACCAGTGACCCTCTTTAAAGACAGGATCTTGGGTTGCATGATATGAAGATAAAATTTATAGCATTTCAGCAAGCAGATATGATCATGAAGAATATAGAACAAAAACACACTCCACGGGTAAATCCAACACTTGGTGTCCTATTGTTTTTCACCTGACAGGCAATCATTTTTAAAACAGAAAGCGAATTGCTTGTTTTTTAATCATAATTATCCTGATTTATAGCCATAAGACTAGCTAATTTAATTTTTTATTGGCATCCAGATTTCTAAAACTAAAACGTAAAGAACCCCAAGATAAGTTCCTCGTCACCAACAAGACTTCATGAGATCTCAAACGGGCTCCAGCAAACCCTGAGAGAAAATCTGTACTAAGATCTGGTCCCAAAGGCACCAGCCTGTTCTGCACTGTGATAACACTTACGGTGGCTCCCGGTACAAAGGTCTCTGCAACTAACAATCAACGATAGAGCCACTTACAAGGTCCGCTGCACCCTTGAACTTAAGTTCACCAAAACACAGAATTGCTAAATGCGACCCAACTCCACGTCCGCCTAATTAGACTCTTCATTTAAAACAAGATGCCCTGGGCGATGTCTATGCATCTTTGAAAAGTTACATTACACCTTGAAACTGAAAGTTTGGGGGAGCTGCCCTAGCCAGGGAGGCTTATAGACTGGTGGAGTGGGGATGAGGATGGGGAAAAGGGCTCCGGGCCACAGCCAGTTTATTGCTGTTTTCCTCGGGTCTGAACCCAGCCCAAGCCCCTCTGCGCCGGGGGTGGGGGGTGAGGGGGATCCTAAAGGTGTCCCCCCCCCCCACGAGCACCTACATGGTCTCTCACCTGTTCCTCCAGCGGGAGCGGCTTGAGCGGACTCCGTGCCCCGTGTCGAAACACAACCTGCACCATTTTCAGCTCCAGTAGGCTGCGGTCCACCGGACGCTGGCCATCAGGCGCCCGATGGTCGGCCAAAGCCACCCGCCGCTGGTGGAAGCAGTAAGCCAACGAGGCCAGGACGCCCACGGGGGCCCACACGCGCATGCTGGAGGCTCTGGAAGCTGAGGCTTTAGCAGGTATAGGTGCTCAGCAGCCTCCCCAAAGTTCACAGGGACTGGAAGGCAAGCACCATCCAGCCTTCAGAACAAGCGACTCCAGCGGGGCGACCCGGCGACACTCTGTCCCGAGGGGCGGGACCCTGGTGGGGAGAAATGGGAGGGAGCAGAAAGAGTGCCTAGTAGTTTAAGCCCAGCCGACGCCGGCCGCTCCTGCAGCAGACTCAGCAAAGACCTGAAACTCGTATTTCAAAGCAGGTGGAGGGGGGGGGGGGCTGCAACAGCAGAAGCCCACATTTTATAACTAAGCTCCCGTGCACTTTCCTGCCCTGCCTAGGACCTGCCCCATCTAAGTCAGCGGCACAGGAGCACGGGAAAGTGAGTCCGGAGACTTCGTCCGATGTGGAAACTCAGCCTGTAAGAACTACAACATCCACAATGCTGCGCGCGGCCGAGGGCCCTTAGGGACGGCAGTTCGGCCGGCCACCCCCTGAGCTGAAAGTCTTGCCCCTCCACCCTCCCCCAGCCCCCACTCCACTCGGCCAATCTTCAGGCTAAGGCAGCCTAGGGGTCCCAGGCAATTAATGGGAACGTCTGTTTTTCTCCCCCTTGCTGCTTTGCCTGGGGTGAGTAGGGAGGAAATGAGGATGAGGGGAAGCTGGGTTAGGATTTGGGGGGCGGGGGCGTAGTTTAGATGTGGAAGAATTCCCTGAAGTCCTCAAAGCAAGACTGCTAAAGCCAAGATCTAAGACATCTATCTGCTGCGTACTTATTATTTTCCCATTTTGAGCTTGGGATGTACTTCATCGGTAGAGCACTCTCCGAGCATGCGCAAAGCTTAGCGCGGGAGCCTGGGAGCGAGGGAGGAAGGTTGCTTTAGGTTAGAGCTACTGTTATGCCCAAATCTGCGGGGTTCCCACAAAAGCCAACAAAGGAGACACAGTCCCATATGTAAAAGCAAAGAGTCTTTATTTTAATCAAGTTTGCAAACTCGGTCTCTCCGCATGTCCAGCATATTGGAATATCCGGAGAGCCCCGAGCTCAATTAGAATTGGTTTTTTATAGTAGTGAAGGTGGGGTGAGGGGGTCTCTGAGGTTCAGGACCCCTGATTGCCTGACATTTGTCTAGGGGTGTCCTGGTGAGGTGCGCTGGCAGGTGATCCTACGGTACAGCGGTTGGAATGTCAGGCACTTCCTTTGAATAGTCTGTTCTTGGGTGGGGGTCGGGTAATCTCAGCTTGTGGTGTTTTCCTGCTACCAGACAAACTACTGAGACTCGGGCCTCTTATTTAAATTCGTGATGACCAGAGTCCCAGGTGATAATGGTTGGAAGTAAAGAACTTCCTTTGGGTGACCTGCCCAGACTTAGATAATCATGGCTGGCCCCCACAGCTACCAGAGTCTTGTCAGGGGAGGCAGGGAGGAATGGCAGCACGGGTAGGGCTCTGTTGTCAATATCCTGAGGCATTCTAATCTTTTAACTCGGGCACAGTATTCTTGACTTCAACTCAGAAGTGAATTTCAAAGCAAACCAGTTAGAAACAGGTTAAGTTTGAAGTCTTACAAATAGAAAGAAAAGCAAAGGAAGAAGGAGCAAAGCACAAAGACCAAACCTTGAAACATGGATGGCTGTGGGCTTCTTACAGAATTGTTTCAGCAGAGTAGAAACCATTTACACAGATGTTAGGCAGAAAGATTCTGACCGAGATAATAAGAAGCCCACAGCCAAGCGTGTGTCTGGGCTTCCCAGAAGAGAGTCGCGATGAAGTGTCTTAGCAGTTGCCACATGTACAGCTTTAGTGCCTCTCAAGATCCGTCTGGAAAGGTTGCTAAGAAACTTAATTTTCTCCTTTTCTCTTTTGTTGAGACTACAGGTTGTCTCCAGGGTGCCTTGGATGGATTAGCCTGATAAGGTAAACCTAGGAGCCGCTTGGATTTCTAGGAAGAGCCTTAGAAGCATGTGGACGGGAAAAGGGAGAATGGCCTTAAGCAAATGAGAATTTTGTTGGAATTCCTGCTTCACAGTTGGCGAGAGTTTTCCACCAGACTCTGGGTAAGGGGTTCCTGTTTCTTCTTGTGTCCCCATAATTTTCCTTGTCCTTCTGTCCTAGCTCAGATTCATTTCCTTCAATTGGGACTTATCTCATGTGTCCACCACCTCCCAGTTGCCAGTCAAAGTAAATAGGTTGGACCCTTTGTAGAGGCACCCCAAGGGACCCACCTCTGGACACTGTTGTAATCGGACATTGAACCTTCGGGACATGAACTTTGGGGGAACACTTAGACCCAAATCATAGCACTGGACAAACTAAGTCTTTCAGCATTATCAGAATACAACGCCTTGGAACCTGAGCAGTGCAGTGTAACTTCCGACAGCATGAGGAACGTGGCTTTTAGACGCGTGAGGGAAACAAGGAATGGTTTCAGTACAGACAGGTCCCAGGGAAGGGGACCTTCGGCCTCTTTGGCATTCGTAGCTCGCTGGAGAGCATGCGAGGTAACGGAAGATTGATAGCTGGCTGTCCTACTTCCTGCCGTGGTAGACAACGCAACCCTAGTCCACACACACCCTGCTCTCTGGCTTCGTTGGTAAGCATCATGGGCACCTTTGGCCTGAGCAAGCAATAGTAGTGCCATCTGGGCAGTGGGGGAGGGTGAGATGCGTCAATGGCAGGTCTTGGTAGGAAGCCACAGCAGGTGAGGCTGGCGAACAGCAGATTCCATGTGGAGCTAAAGGCAGTTTGCCAGCTCCCAGGAGGCCTGTCAATATTTAGAGTGCACTGTCCACTGTACTGTACAGTAGTGGTGGTAGGCTGAAACAGAAAAGAAGGTGAAAAGTCCTGAAATCCAGAGACCATGCCCTGGGGACAGACCCAGGAGGGCTCTGAGAATGGTTATTTTGACCCTAGTTTTACTACAAGGGAGGGCTGGTTTAAGAAGCAAGCTGTTACCCCAAGCAAATTTTCATGAGAGTTGCACTTAATATTGTTTGAAATTGAGTGTTAGCCATGAAATTAAAACACACACACACACACACACACACACACACACACCACACACGCTGCTTTGTTTTTAGTGATGGGCAGATTGTGATTCATTTTGAGTACTTGTTACATACTGATTTAGAAAAATGCTCACTATGTCATAGGAATAGTGTAGAGGTCATTGACTATTAGGTCATTATTGCTTCCCGCATAAATCTCCTGAGTAGCTGACCTAGAGCACGGTATTAGTGCTGGACCAAATATCAAGAGATATGAAAATTACTTTCCCTTGACTTTTGCCTTGATGATCTGGAAGCCAGGAACCTAATTTGCAACCAAACTATACTATAAATTTATTTTTTTTCCTCCATGGTGTGAGACACTGTGAATTGGAAGGAAGCAGAAATGGGGCAAAGACAGTTGGGTAGCTGTGGCTGCAATCCGGGTAGGAAACGTAAGGAGCCATTAACAATGGAAGTTCAAGGTGGGGGGAGGGGGAGGAAGGGTCAAGGATAGCCTTTGAACTTTTGGTCATGTGACTGGGAAAAGAGGTTAAGCAGAGCCTGGCAGGTTAACTTGGATTGTATAGTTTAGGAGGTACTTAAGGTACTTGTGAGGCATCTGTGGAAATGCCCTCTCTGTGGTTGGTGATAGAGGTTGGAGATCAGAGTAAGGGTGGCCGAGGAACGTGTATGCGGGACTTCTCTGTTCATGGTTTATAGCTACAGGAGTTTGGGTGGATAACAATCTTGTGTGGAGGGATGGCAAGAGGTAATGCGAGGCCTGAGATACACATCTCTCGAACTCTTTGTTCAAGACTTAAGTGTGAAGGAGAGCAAGAAAAGAAAGTTTTTTAAAAAAATATTTATTTATTTATTATGTATACAATATTCTGTCTGTGTGTATGTCTGCAGGCCAGAAGAGGGCACCAGACCTCATTATAGATGGTTGCGAGCCACCATGTCGTTGCTGGGAATTGAACTCAGGACCTTTGGAAGAGCAGGCAATGCTCTTAACCTCTGAGCCATCTCTCCAGCCTGAAAAGAAAGGTTTTTAAAAGAGAATAGACACTGGATGTATTTAATTCAAGCACTCAGAGGCGGAGGCAGGCAGGTCTCTCGAGTTTGAGGCCAAGGCTACAAGGTAAGACCCTTTCTAAATTTCTAAAACGAAAACAAAAGCAAAGCAAAACAGAAAAGAAGGACTGAGCAGCAGTGTCAGAAGGAACGGAGAATAAGATGACAGGAATGGACGGCCCGTGGGTTTTAACAGCGGAGTCATCTTTGGCGGATGTAGAGAGAGTGGCCTCGGCGAAACCTAAGTGGGAGTGTGTGGGAACGTGGTGGCGACATCATCTGGAAAGTGAGCAGGAAGAGGAGCTACAGGCATTCTTTTGAAGAGAAGTTAGTGTTTAAATGAAGATAGACACAGGGCGAGGCAGAAGATGGGATGGGATAACAGGTTCAGAAAACTCTTAAGAAGATGGAAAAAGATGAGAGATGAATTTAGACCACATAATTAGGATCAGATGGAGAGATTACATGTTCTCTATTCAGATGAGAGAAAGAATAGGCACCACAGGGCACGCTGATAACAGGAATCTAAGGAGCTTTTTTCTTTTGATAGCTTCTTCTTCTTCTTTGTTTTTTGGGTTTTTGTTTGTTTGGTTTTTTTTTTTTTTTTTTTTTTTGAGACAGGGTTTTGACAGGTTTTTGTGTAGCTTTGGGCTTTGGAGCCTGTCCTGAAACTAGCTCTTGTAGACCAGGCTGGCCTCGAACTCACAGAGATCCACCTGCCTATGCCTCCCAAGTGCTGGGATTAAAGGCATGCGCCACCACACCCAGCGTTCGATAGCTTCATTTCCCTGTAAAGCAGCAGTGTATTGGTGGGGTGGTGATTGATACTATTAATGATTTGAAGTACAGAGAAGGTGAAGAACCTACTGTGGAGAGCCCAGAACAGTTGACTATATGAGATGCCTGCACCACAGAATTGCCTGAGGGCATTTGGGATTCAAGCCCATCTATGCCATTCTGGACCTGAGTCAGCCAAGGGCACCCAGTTGATTTGGATAGAGTAGCTCTTCAGACCTTGCTTTGAAAACTACCGGTGGAGAATCAAGTATCCCTCAATCGATGCTGAGATCCTCAGACACTCAAGCCCATTATAAAAACAAAACAAAACAGAACCAAAAAACCCCCCCAAAAAAACAAAACAACCGGGTTAATATTTGCAAAATCCAATGTACATCTTCTCATCGCTTCAAAATGTCTCTATCTCAATTATAATACCGAATACGATGAAGATGTATGGAAAGTAGTGGTTACACCGGACTATTTAAGAAATAATGACAAGAAAAGGCTAAAACATCTGACTATAGTTTTTGGTGAGTTTTTTGCTTTGTTTTGTTTATTTGTTTTAAATATTTTGATCCACAGTTGATTGAATTAGTAGGCACATCCGTGTGTTAAAAGTGGGAAATGGTAAACCCTTTGAGAAGTGGGGCCTCGTTGGAGGTCTTTAGGTGAATAGAGACAATGTTTGCCCAGGAGTTTGGAATCCATTCTTCCTCTTGTTCTTTGTTCCCTGGGTCTTGAAGTGAATGGTTTCCTCTGTCATGTGTACCTACCAGAGGCCCAGAGTCACAAAGTCACCTGACTGTGGTCTGCAACCTTCTAGACCATGAGCCAAAATAAACCCTTTTCTTTGGAAGTGAATTGCCTCAAATATTCTGTAATAATGACAGAAAACTGGTAAGCACTGTGCAAAACCCATGCATCCAGAGGTGTTACAGTATTTTATCAGGGAGACTTTTAATAAAATGGAAGCACTCATCAGTAGAGAGGCAAAGGTTATGACAAAAGAAATAGACAAAATTCCTAAGAGTTAAATTAAGAGTCTGGGAAAAAGTATAATAAAGAAGAAAGGAGGAAGGCTGAACCCCAGAGAGCAGAAGGGTTGTCTCTCACTAAAGGTCTTCTCTGCTTACAGGATAAAAGGGCAGAAGGTAGTGAGAGATATTAAAGCTGGTATTGGTAGTTTAACCTGTAGCAAACAATCTCCTTCCCAAAAGTATGCCCTCTTGGGAAAGTTTTGGAACAGTAATAATAATCGAATGTTATGACCATATATATCTGACGTTCAGTGTGCTAGTTAACTCACATTGTAACTCAAGTGGCAGATCTGTCCTACTACCATTTCAAAGAAAAAGGACCTAGGCTTAGACAACAGAGAAGTAGCTTGCCCAAAGAGGCACAGATCTTGTGTGATCGTGACTGAGTCATCCAAATGACTTAGTCAGCCCTGGAGTTTACACTACAAGCTGTATACATTTCACTAATAAACTTAGAAAGGGCCATAAGTTATTGTTGACTGGGGTTTCTTTCCCGCCCGGTCCCGCAGCCTTTCAGTCCCAAAGAAACACACAGAGGTCTATATTAATTATAAACGAGTTGGCTTATTAGTGAAGGCTTCTTATTAAGTAATTCTTACATCTTAAATTAGCCCATTCTTGTTTATGTTAGCCATGTGTCTTGGTACCTTTTATCAGTGAGGCGTTCTCATCTTGCTTCCTCTGTGTCTGGCTTCCTCTGTGATGACTGCAGACTGACCTTTCCTCTTCCCAGAATTCTCCTGTTCTCATCACCCCGCTTCTATTTCCTGCCTGGTCACCCTACCTATACTTCCTGTCTGGCTACTGGCTAATCAGTGTTTACAAGTGACAGGATATAAGATCATTGTTCCACAGCAAGTTACATGAAAGTTCCTAGGGTTAATACCCTCATCTTTTCTGTTGCTAAGAAAAAAAAAATACCTGGGATTAGATAATATATAAGGAGTACAGATTTATTTGACTCATGGTTCTGGAGGCTGAGAAATCCAAAAGTATGGCACAGGTATCTTTTTGGCATCTGGTGAAGCCTTGCTTGCTGCATTACAACATGGCAGAGGGTATCAGAGGTTGGAAGGGTGAGATAACGGGAGTTAACAGAGATGGAGATGAAAATGACACTTTATAAAAAAACAAACAAACAAACTTCCACCAGGCCTAGCCATCCCTGCAGAACAAGCTTAATCCGTCAAACACTGGCACATTGGAGGGTCAGAGGTCCAGCAATAAGCTTTTGGGGGAGACATTCACAGAGAAGCAATCTCTTACATGTGAGATTGAGATTTTATCTGTTGTGACCTCACTTCAGCAAGTCTCTTACTGCCTACTTCTGCTTCCAGTTGGGTTCCTAACTGGTTATTGTCCCCACCGAAAACCATTTAGGACTTTCTGTTGCAAGTTACCAAAAACCAGACTCACTCAAGCTGATTCAAGAAGAAAAGAGAGAGCGAGCCGCGCGGTGGCTCAGCGTGTAGGGCGCGTGCTTGTGCGTGTCCGCGTGTCCGCGAGTTCGAATCCCGTGTGTCGTGTGCTGCTTGTGCCGACCTGTCGCGCGCGTGTAATATCCACGCCGCGTCTTGTGGAAAAAAAAAAAGAAGAAGAAGAAAAGAGAGGAAGAAGTGATTAGCCTGCGCCATGGACAGCTTCAGAACTGCCCCGTGCTGAACTGGATACAAGCCCAAATGATCCTGGGTTCTGATTTCTTTGGTGACTTCTACCTTCAGCTCTGCTCTGTTCCCTTTATCCCCAAGCTGTCTGGTGATTGATGGCTCACTCATGTGTCACACAATGTCTGCAAGCAGTTTTGTTTTCTTGGCCTTCCATCTAGCCAGCTAGAAGGAGCCTTTCCTGCCCCACACAAAGAAATTCTGGGCTTCAGGGTCGCTCGCCAGAAGTCCTGATCCACTGCCAGTCGTCTCTGGAGTGGAAGGGGAAGTTGAATCCAGCGACATCACAAGTGATGGGGTCAGGCCATTCTTTAGAGCTAAGTAGGAGCACGAGAGGAAACAGCCGAAGTCTCAATGTTTTGCTGCCCTCTCCCTCCCACTCACCCTGGCCCCACATTAATCAACTTCCCATGTTCCTTGTCAGTGGTTCTTGCTGGAGTTGCTGACCTTTGCCTAGAGGGAGGAGGGCGTAACACTTTGCACAGTTCTAACAGGCATGTCTATGTCTCTTCCTATATGTATTTTTGACATTTCCTTGTTAAACATCCTTATTGATGCCCCATTACCCACAGAAGAGTGAGTCACAATGACTTTAGCGTCTCACCACTCGGTGTCTCCTGCTGTTTGACATTAGTGGAATGCTGGGCTGGGAGATGGCTCAGAGAGTACGAAAGCTGGCTCTGCATTCATGGAGACCTAGGTTTGAATCCCCAACAACCAGAAAAAAGATCAGGCATGGCTGTGCATGACTGTAGCCCCAGCACGAGGGAGCAGACACAGGCAGATCCCAAGAGTTCCCCGGCCGCCTGGTCTAACCAAAAGGGCAAGCTGATTTACTGAGAAACCTTGTCTAAGGCGACAGTGGGGAGATTGATAGAGAGACACGCCCATGGCCTGCTCTGGGCTCTGCGTGCAAGTGTGCAGATGCTCACACTGGCTTACTCTAGTGCATACAACACACACACACACACACACACACACACAAGGGGGACGAGAGGGAAGGAAGTGGAGTACTGTTAATTCTGTGGGTATGATTCTGTTATTTTGTAGTTTTGAAAAATCTAGAATTTGAATCACCTGTGTCTTGAGGCATGCAAGGAATAGACTTCATTAGAATTGGTATTCAAAAGATTTGATGGCTCACTGGAGCCCAGGGTTTTGAAACTACTCCAGGCAACATAGTGAGATCCTGTATTCAAAAAACAAACAAAAATGGCTGTAGCCTTGCCCTCAAATACACATGGAACTGTTTAAAAACTACGTTTGCACCAGCCGGGCAGTGGTGGCGCACGCCTTTAATCCCAGCACTCGGGAGGCAGAGGCAGGCGGATCTCTGAGTTCGAGGCCAGCCTGGTCTACAAGAGCTAGTTCCAGGACAGGCTCCAAAGCCTCAGAGAAACCCTGTCTCGAAAAACCAAAAAAAAAAAAAAAAAACTACGTTTGCACCAAGGTGATAGCTCAGGGGTAGAGTTCTTACCTGTCACAAGTGAGCCCTAAATCCAAGCTCTAATATTATGAAAAATATAAAATACAACAAAAGCCATCTTTCCTTCCATTATCAAATAGCCAATGAAGCAAACCCATGTAAGAAAAATTCTTACCAATTTTTTTTCCCAACAGTTAGACTGTGAACACACAATACTTTTTTGTAGTTGCTATGGCTGATGATTGTTGTGGTGGTGGCGGTGGGTTTTAATTTTTGTTTGTTTTGTTTTTGTTGTTTTTTGAGGTCTTTCTATGTAGCCCTGGCTGTCTTAGAACTTGCTATGTAGACCCAGTGGCTTTTGAATGCAGAGATTTTTCTGCCTCTGCCTCTGCCTCTCAAGTGGAGTGCTGGGATTAAAGGCGCGTACCACCACACCTAGCCACAACACTACACTGTTGATGTGGTGTTGGCCTTAGCATTTTCATTCATATAAGATGAGAGAAAAGGAAGGCAGTCGGAAACAGTTCCTTCGAAGCAAAGAAAAATGCAGCTTGTTACTGTCTAGGCCATTAGATGCTATATAGCAAAATAGCTAAGGCTGCTTATGTAAGAAATAGTATAAACCCGTTTCTGTTAGTTCTAGAAGCTGGGAAGTTGGGTATCCAGTCACCAGCAGATTTCATATTGGGGAAAACCCCTCTGGATTCGTGGATGGCTCCTTCTTCCTGTGTCTTCATTTGTTAGAAGGATGGAAAGGCATGGGAGGTGTGAATAAAGTCAACTCAAACGCATTCCCTCAACCCCTTTAAAGGGCACAGTTCTCTCCAGGAGGATTCACATCCTGATCACCCCCATAAAGGCCCATTTGTAGTGGCATTTGAATTGTGTTTTAATAAATAAAGACCACCTGAAGATCTGAGGGTAAAACAGTCCCATTGGTCAGCCTTACATACCAGGTTATGGTAACACACACCTTTAACTCCAGGAGCCATAATCCCAGCAATCACACTAGTTGCCATAGAAACCAGGCGGCGCATTCCTTTAATCCCAGTCCTAGAGAGGATTATAAAATGGAAGGAAACAGTTCTCAACACCCAGTCTCATTCTGAGATTCCAGGAGGCAGGATCGCCATTTCAGACTGAGGTCGAGGTAAGAGCCAGTGGCTGGCTGTTTTGCTTTTCGGATCTTCAGATTGAACCCCAGTTTCTGACCCTGAGCTTTTATTAATCGTGCTTCACACATTTTCTTAAAACTGTTACCTTATGAATTAAAATTCAGCATGAATTTTAGGTGGGCAAGAATATTCATATTAGTCATCAGTGAAAACACTATTGTCCCCATCTGCCCCCCCCAATCTCCTCAAAGTTAGTAACCCAGAGACAGGGTGATTTGAAGACAACGAGTGTTCTAGACTGTTCTGTGGCACAGAATATCTGAAATTTTGTAATAAATAGTGAACAGAAATTTATTGTGGTTCCAGGAGCTGAGAAATTTAAGAAAGAAGGGTAGCTTCCATCAAGAGCCCTCTTGCCACAACACTGTGTGTATGTGCGCGCATGCATGGCCGTGGGAGAGAACAAGATGAGCCCAAGCCATTCTTTCACGAGTCCACTCCCACAATCCATTCATTAGAAGGCTTCGTTTCCTCTTAACGGTCCCACTTCTTAACAGTGTTGATTGGAAACTAATTTTTATTTTAAATTTTATTTAGTCTTACTTGTATGTGTTTGGGTGTTTTCCGGATGCGTATCTGTACCACATGCGTGTCTGGTGCCCACAGAGGCCGGAAGAAGGAGACAGATTCTCTGAGATTGGAAGTCTAGATGGCTGCGAGCCACTGTGAGATTGCTGGGAACAGAACTTGGACGCTCTAGAAGAAATGACATTGCTTTTTAACAACCGAATCAACTCTCTAGCCCTTGGGGCTGAATTTTTAAGACATAAGTTTTGGGGGACACATCAAATCAAAGCAATGCACCAGAAAGAATATTCGGAGCCATTCCTTTTATTTCCCTTAGCAGAGACTCGGAAACAAGTGCTAAGCAGTGTAAACTTTTCTCACAGCTCGAGGCTGGACCTGACTTATCCCTGGATTAATCCGGTTCTGAAGACAGGGGCCATGGAGCTCACTCCTGTGCTACGGTGAGGACATTGAGAACCTGGGGATCATCTGTGCCACCCTGGCCTGAAGACTGAGTCTGTGGAAGCCTTGGAGTGGGCTTCGAGTTTGGAGCCTGTGGGGCCAAGAATCAGCCTGGTAATTAGGTAGGCTTGGAGGGCCAGGGTGTGGGTACTGTCCTGAAGTCTTGGTCTGAGGGAACCAGACCAGCATGGAGTTTACTGGGACAGGCCCAGTGTCTTCATGCAAGCAATTGTCACTGCTGACATACTTACTCCTTTGCTACTGGAAGGGATGTCTCTCCAGTCATACTTTTGGGATGGAGAGGGAGGATGGGTGAAAACCTGTTATTCCTCCTCCACTCAGGTGTGATCACTCGTGTGGTTTCCTTGGTTCTTGAGGCATTTTCCCATGTAGATAGTTCAAATTGGTATTTCTGTGAGGAAATGAGCCTTGGGAAACTGTTCTGTCTTCTTGTGATGAAGACATTTAATACTACTTAAATACAAAATTCTGTAAACATAAGGAAATGTGTGTGTATACATATATATATATATGTACAAAAATAAAATATTACTTGAAATACTTTGTAACATTCAACAGAAGTTGAAAATGAGAAAGCTTGACATGAAGTACTGGGGAGATATGTCAGTGGTAGTGCGCATGCCTTCCGTGTGCTGGGTCCTGGGTTCAACCTCCAGAATTACTATAAAGAAAAGAAATAGGATTATGGTCATTGTTAAAGAGTGCTTACCTCATGAGTGATGAGCTGTGTGTATAGGCTACCTGATGATAGAGTTTCCTAAGTCAAGTCTGCAGACTGAGCACACCCCCATCAGACACCACTCTCTTCCTCAGTGCGGATACTAAACTTGGAGTGATAGAGAAGGTCACAGAAGGCCCCTGTGCAAGGATGTCACATAAATTCATATAGCGCTCTGTATTTTTTAATTAAAAACAAGGTAATATGTATGACTTAGCAACACAAGAGGGGTTACCAAGGGAAGGGAGAAGATGGAAGTGGGGGAGCAAGAACAGAACCAAGTAGATATGGAGATACTATAACGATTTCTATTACTTTGTATGCTAATTTAAAAAACTAGGTATTGGGATTAAGTTCAGTGGTAGAGCACTTGCCTAGCAAGCCTGAGGCTCTGGGTTTGATTCTTGGATAGAAAAAGACAACATTAAAAACAAAACCCTAAAACATATAAATATTTCAAAGAATGAACAAGAACCAATACATGACCACAAAGATAAAAAATAATAGCCGGGCGGTGGTGGTACACGCCTTTAATCCCAGCACTCAGGAGGCAGAGGCAGGCGAATCTCTGTGAGTTCGAGGCCAGCCTGGTCTACAAGAGCTAGCTCCAGGACAGGCTCTAGAAACTACAGGGAAACCCTGTCTCGAAAAACAAAAAAAAAAAAAAAAAAAAAAAAAAGATAAAAAATAATGACCAGAGAAATACATCACTATTGAAGGCGCAAATACAGCACTGGCAATGTACCCCAAAATCAAGGTATGCAGATTGCCTGACAAATATTTTAAATAATAATTACAAAGAAGGCTCAATGAACTTCAAGAAATCACAAAATCAAGGAAACAATGACTCAATCAAGAAATCTTAATAGGTTGAATTTATTTTAAAAAAAAACCCAATTCTATGTCGGGCGGTGGTGGCGCACGCCTTTAATCCCAGCACTCGGGAAGCAGAGGCAGGCGGATCTCTGTGAGTTCGAGACCAGCCTGGTCTACAAGAGCTAGTTCCAGGACAGGCTCCAAAGCTACAGAGAAACCCTGTCTCGAAAAACAAAACAAAAACAAAACAAAACCCAATTCTAGAACTCAAAAGTGACGAGTTAGGAGAAGAAAATGCAGCAGAAAACATTAACAACAAAAGGGAAGAAGTAAAAGAAAAAGGTTGTGAACTAGAAGACAAATTGCTTAAAAGTGTAGTCAGAGAAGATAAAAGGGAAAAATGAAGAAATCAAAAGAAGACATGTTTGAATAATAGGAGTTTGAGGAGAAGCGACCAACATCGAAGACATCCCAGAAACTGATCTCAGAGGGGCAGGATTTTTAGTGGGTAGGGGAAAGATGAAAACCCAATGACTTGTGGAAACTACATTCGCTGTGAAGATTGTTTCTAAAGGAAGCTGTTTCTTCTACACACGGTGTTTACTCTGGCCCTGTTAGAGCTTGCAGCCTCAGAGAGCCGCAGTCCAATGGACTGACTTGCTAGAAGTCTGCTTTCAGCCAGTAGTGGTGATCTTGAACCTCACAGTAATTCAAGGTTGAAGAGGACCTTCTTAAATGTGCAAGTTCCTCAGATCCAGGAGTGAGGATTCAGTTAGGTCATGGCCACTCTCTAAGACTGGCTGATTTTTAGGTTCACCAAGGGCTGGGCCCTGCTTGCACTTGGCAAGGTAACATGACGCTTTAAAAAATATTTATTTATTTATTCATTTATTCATTTATTTATTTATTTATTTATTTACTTATTTATTTATTTATTTATTATGTATACAATATTCTGTCTGTGTGTATGCGTGCAGGCCAGAAGAGGGCACCAGACCTCATTACAGATGGTTGTGAGCCATCTGTAATGTGGTTGCTGGGAATTGAACTTAGAACCTTTGGAAGAGCAGGCAATGCTCTTAACCTCTGAGCTATCTCTCCAGCCCCCATGATGAATTTTAAAAAATATTTATTTATTTATTATGTATACAATATTCTGTCTGTGTATATGTCTGCAGGCCAGAAGAGGGCACCAGACCCCATTACAGATGGTTGTGAGCCACCATGTGGTTGCTGGGAATTGAACTCAGGACCTTTGGAAGAGCAGGCAAGGCTCTTAACCACTGAACCATCTCTCTAGCTGCCCCCATGATGATTTTTGAAAAGAAAAACCAGTAAGAATGTTTTCTGTTTCTTTGTGTTTAATTTACCAGTTGACTTATTGGGATTTTCAGGGTGTAAAAAAAGATTAGTTTATTATTATTATTATTAGTTACATGTATATATGTATGTGAGAATAGGTGCCCCAAAGGCTAAAAGGTCACATATCCCTGGAGTTATACGTGGTTATGAGACACACCTTATGGGTGCTAGGCACCAAATTCAAGCCCTCTAAAAATAGGTACACACTTTTAACTGCTGAGCGAGTTCTTGGCCCCAGTTATTTCTTTACTAACCCCTTTTCCTCTACTCTTTTCTTTTTTCTTCCTTTTTTCAATTGGTTTTGTGTTTTGTTCTGTTTGAGACAGTGTTTCTCAGTATAACAGTTCTAGCTTTCCTGGAACTTGCTTTGTAGACCAGAGTGGTCTTGAACTCAGAGATCTGACTGCTCTGCCCTGTGAATGCCTGGCTCATTCCTTTTTTAAAATTATTAAGGAAAAATACAATGAGGATCTTAAACATGAAAAGATAAGTTTTGCATCGGTTTTTACTAAGTTCAGTTTGAGGGCATTGTTTTACAGTTATGAATTATTTTTTCCACATAGTACATTTTAAAGTTTTGTTGGAATATTTATTGTCAGATTTGTTTATTTGCTTTGAAATATGGAATTGTATAGTCTTCAAGGTGGTGTGTGAATCACATCTGTTTGGAAAATGGCATGCACATCAAGAGTTTACAACATATTTAAGAGATACATGATTCTGAGCCAGGTGGTAGTGGCACACATTTTAATCCCAGCACTTGGGAGGCAGAGGCAGGTGGATCTCTGTGAGTTCAAGGCCAGCCTGGTCTACAAAGAGAGTTATAGGACAATCAGGACTGGTACACAAAGAAGCCCTGTCTTGAAAAACCAAAGGAGGGAGATGGATAGATGACTCCAAATGGACTTCATACACAAGTTGTATATGTGAGTTTTAAAAGTATTATATTACATGATTGGTTTACAAATAGCAGATGAGTTTTTTTAAAAATAGAAATGAAAGAAAATGGAATGGAACAAAAAAGGTAGAAAACTCATTTTTTAAAAAAAATGAAAGAAAACTTTCAAATCTAGGGAAAGATAAAAATTCAGGTAAACGAAATTCAGAGAACTTCGATGAAATTTAAAGAACTTTGATCTGATTCGGTGCAAAGAAGACTACACCAAGAAATATAATCATACTTTCAAAAATCAAAGACAGAGAGGATCTGAAAACAGAGAGAAAAGAAGGAAAAGGATGGATAGAGGAGATAAAGGTAAGCAGTGGTCCTTTAGCAGAAACATTAAGGACCAAGGTCAGTGAGATACTGTACTCAAAGAGCTGTGGAAATAAAACTGGTATGGGAAGTCCTTCTGTATATATGTTGCTTTTACTGGTTAATGAATAAAGAATCTGCCTTGGCCTGTGATAGGGCAGAGTAGAGCTAAGGGGGGGGGGGGAACTAAATTGAATGCTGAGAGAAAGAAGGCAAAGTCAGGAGAAGCCATGTAGCCACTTCTGGGGACAGATGCGCCAGAAGCTTGCAGGTAAACCACGAGCCTCATGGTAAAATATAAAATAATAAACATGGGTTAATTTAAGAGATAAGAGTGAGCTAGAAATATGCATAAACTAATAGGACAAGCAGTGTTGTATTGAATACAGTTTCTGTGTGTATTTCGGGAGTCTGGGCGGCCAGGAAACAAACAAGCGGCCTCTAACAACATAAAACCACCCAAAAGAATGCTGTATCCAGCAAAGCTGTTCTTTAGAAATGAAGGAGAAATAAATACAGACAAATAAAAGCCAAGGGCGTTCTTCACCATAAGAGCTCTTTCCTACAGGAATGCTAAAGGGCAGTTCTCTAAGCAGAAAGATAAGAAAGTGATTGGTAACACAAAAACGTAAGAAAGTAGGAAATTCTCTGGAGATAAAGTAAGCTAAGTAAACTGCATACGTTGTTAGTATGAAGTTTAAAAAAAACCATCAAGATACTAGCCACAGTAATTCATTAACAATATATTCCACAAAATGTGAAAGTCTGCACATCAAAATCAGAATAAGGTTAAACTTTTTTTTTATTTTCATGACTGATATTACCATCTTATTATCTTAAAATATCCCATTTTATGCAAGTGTTATGGTAACCATAAAGCAAAAGCCTAAAGTGAATCCAGAAGAGATAGATAGTAGGGAATCACAGCATACAATAGAGAAAAAGCATCAAGTCATAATAAAGAACAGCAATAGAGGAAAGGAAAAAGGATTTACAAAATAATCTGAAAACAATAAAGTGACAACCTACCTATCAGTAAGTTATTTTGAATGTAAATGGGTTAAATATCCAACCAGAAGACATAGAGTGACTGAATAGATAAGAATGCAAAGCTCAACAGTATGCTGCCTTCCAGAAACTCACACAGTCTGAAAATAAGGATAAAAGGTATTCATGCAAATGGAAACCAAAGGATAGCATAAACAGCTACACCTACATCTAAATCCAAAACTAGAAGGGAGGAAGGGGAAAAGGGAGGGGGAGATGACACTATATAATGATATTGAAATTAATTCATCAAGAATAAACATTATAAAAATGTTGCATATCACATTGAAGTACCTAAGCAGGTCAGCAAATGTTGGGAGCTGGGTTGATCCAAGGCTCTCTTAGAGGCCCTGATGAAAGGACAAAGAGAACAATAGTTCTGTGTCTTTTTCCAGGGGCAGACTTGGCAAGGTCTGGGCTGGTACTGGGACCAGGGCCTTGAAGGAATTAAGGTTTTGGTTTGTGGAAACCTGGTTTACCCACTTCCCAAAAGACAGCAATTATCAGTCCCAAGCCTGCTGTATGCTCAGTCTGTGGTGCACTTGGGATATCCTGTGTTCCCCTAATGTAATGTTGCTTGATTAGCTTCCTGCTGACTTTGTTCCATTTCCCCTCTGCAAACTGTATGTAAGAAACTGCACTTCTTAATAAATTTGCTTAGCATTAGCTGTCAGCCTATGCAAGACCTCCTGGTTCCAATTTTCCTGTTTTCTATATTTTTCTCATCCTTGGTTCTCCCCTTTAGGATCCTGTCACTGAAGAATAACCTGCTGGTCTAGGTAAAGCAAGTACTAAGAGATAAAGATAGATAGATAGATAGATAGATAGATAGATAGATAGATAGATAGATAGATAGATAGATAGATAGATGATAGAGACAGACAGACAGACAGACAGACAGACAGACAGACAGACAGACACAGAGAACAGTAATAGTATCAGTCTTCAATACCCTCTTTCAATAATGGACAAAACCCAAACAGATAGTCAGTAAGGAAACATTGGTCTAAACCACACTTTAAGTCAAACAGAACATTCTGTCCTACAACACAAGATATATTCTTCTCTAATATACATGGAACAGTCTCTGTGTGAATCATAGGTTAGATGATAAAACAAATCTTTAAAAACTTAAGAGAGTTGAAATTACATAAAATATCTTTTCTGAACATAGTGGTGTGAAACTAGAAATCAGTAATAGAAGCCATTTCAGAAAATTCACAGATGTGTGGAAATTAAACAACACACTCCTGACCACCTCAGGTCAAAGAAGAAGTCAAAGGTGAGGCTTCAAACCACTGTGGAAAAAGCCATGAGCACATTATATTACAACTTACACAATGTGGCAAAGGCAGTTTTGAAGGCAACATAATAGTAAATGCCTACCTCAAAACAGAGAACAATCAAACTACTGTTGGGATAATTTAAAGAGCTGGAAAAGAAACAAATTAAGTCCAAAATTTGCAAAAGGAAGAAAATAATATTCAGTAAAAATGCCCAATAGAAAAAGAATTGGCTTCTTCTAAAAATAAATAAATGAATAAAATTATCAAGCCTATATTATTGAAGAAAAAGCAGGGAAGACACAAGACTCAGCACTGGAAATGAAAGAGGAGATGTCCAACTAATAATTCAGAAATAAACAGCTATTATGATGTATGTGGACAATTGCATGCTAATGAGTAGGATAATTTAGAAAAAAGATAATTCCAAATATTCTAGCAAGACTGAACCATAGAACAATAGAAAATATGAACACAGAGAGATTGAATTAGTAATTAAAAGCCTTCCATCAAAGAAATCCCAGAACTTGATTGCTTTATTCTAAACCCTACCAAATATTTACATCAGAACTAATGTTAATCCTTCACAACCCTTGCCCTAAAATAGAAGGTATTAAGGCCCGAATGCTGCCCCCCACACACACCTAAAGCCCCTAGAATTCCATCCCTAGTGTGACAGTAAGCTAGCCCTTTCAGAAGTAAGAATGGGAATACTGATCTTAGGTTAAAGGGAATATTTTTCCCTTTCAACAGGTGAGGTCACAGCAGGAAGGTGCCTTCTTTGAATTAGAACTAGACACTGTAGTACCTGGTGTTTGGCTTCATCTTGCTAGCTTTGAGAAGTATGAGCAACACATCTGTATTATTTAGAAATTGTTGCAGCATCCCCAATGAACTGATAGAGAGGGAAATCTTCCAAATTTATTTGACAAAGCAGGCATTAGCCTGACCCCGAAGTCAAAGCCACAGTAAGGAAAGAAAAATTCAGGCCAACATCCCTGGTGAACATAAATGTAAAATCTACTAGCAACCTGGATTCGACAATCTTTACAAGGCTCATTTGTCAATCTAGTCAGATCTATCACTGAGACAAAAGGATAGTTCCATATATATAAACCTATAAACATGGTATGTGACTTGCAGAATGAAGTTAAAAAAACCCACAATCATCTCAATATATTAAAAAAGGTTTTCAATAAAGTCAATATACTTTTATGATAAAAATTCCTGACAAGTTAGTTTTAGAAGGAATATATCTTGATTCAATAAAAGATAGTCACAGCAAGCCCAAGCTAATACCATATTCAGTGGGGAGTGGTTAAAAACTTTTCCACCAAGGTCATAAATGAGGCATGAGTGGTCACTGTTGCCATTTCAGTTCAGTTCAGAACTGGAAATCTAGAGCAATAAGGCAAGAGAAGTGAATAAAAAGTATCTAATTTGTTGCTGGGGTTTCTGTTCTGCCTGGTTCCTGCAATTGTTAAGTCCCAAAAAAATCACACAGAAGTCTACATTACTTATAAACTGATTGGCCCTTTAGCTCAGGCTTCTTATTAACTCTTATATTAGCTCATTATTCTAGTATATGTTAGCCACATGGCTTGGTACCTTTTTCAGCGGGGCAGTCACATCTTGCTTCTTCTGTATCTGGGCTGGGACTACAGCAGACTAGGACTTCCTTCTTCCCAGAATTCTCCTATTCTCATTGACCCACCTCTACTTCCTGTCTGGTTGTCCCACCTCTACATCCTGCCTGGCTACTGGCCAATCAGCGTTTATTTAAAATATAATTGACAGAATACAGACCAATGTCCCACACCACTAATTTGGAGAAGAAGCTGAAATGTCTTTTTGCACAGATTTTTGTATGTATTTTGCACAGATAGCACAAAATCATAGAGAAAATACTAGTGTTAATAAAAAAATCTAAACTAATAGATGAATCCAGTAGAGCTGAAGTCTACAAAATCAATGTCCCCAAACCAGTGTCATTTGTTCCCTAATAATAAACTATCTAGGAAATGAATCAAGAAAACAATCACACGTACAGTAGTAAAAGGAATAAAATTAAAGAAGGCTGTAAAATATCTTTACAACGGAAACTATGAGACATTAATAAAAGAAACAAATACAGATAAGTGGGAAGATGTTCTGTGTTCACGGGTAGGAAGAATTAAAATGTTCATATTACTCAAATCTACAAATTCAGTATCATCCCTACCAAAATTTTGCTGGAAGTTTTCACAGAAATTAAAAAAGTATCATAAAATTTACATGAAGCTACAGAAGACCACAACTATCAAATCTTGAACAAGAAGTTAAAACTAGAGACAATATATTCCTGGGTCGGATACTGTGCTGCAAACAAACCAACCAACCCATGGTAGTGTCATTAAAAACAGTCATGCAGACCCGTGAGTCAGAACACAGAGCCTAGAAATAAAAAGACTGAGAGATGACTTTTCAGCAAAGAGTAAGAACAGGAGCTAGGCAAAGGTAGTCTCTTCAATAGGCAGCGATAGGAAAGCTGGCTATCCACACGCAGGAGCTAGAAATTCTGACTGTCAGCAGGTTTCCAAAAGCTCTGTCAGGGGACAGGAGCACCTACTGCTAAGGGGTGCATGTGAATGTGAGGGAAGGGGTGCACACACCTATGCAGCCTGTGTGGAGACCAGAGTGCCTCTCTCTTATTGCCTATTTCTCTCTCTCTCTCTCTCTCTCTCTCTCTCTCTCTCTCTCTCTCTCTCTCTCTCTCTCTCTCTCTCTGTCTACAGGCAGTGTCTCAATGAACTGGAAGCTTTTTGTTTCTACTTGCCTGCTGGCTGGTGAGTCAGCTCTACAGATCCTTCTGCTGGGGTTCTAGATATGACCAGCCATGTTCAGCTTTTTCTCTGAGTGCCTGGGATTTGAACTCAGGACCTCATACTTTCAGAGCCAGTGCTTTCGCCTAGTGAGGCATTTCTCTAGCTTGAATAGACATTTCTCAAAAGAAAACATGCTAGTCACTAGTAAGTATGTATTTGAAAAAAACATTTAGCATCCCTAATTATCAGGGAAACACAAATTAAAACTGCAAGAAGAGGTCATTTCTTGTATGTGGGAATGGCTGTCACCAAAAAGACTAGTGATACCAAGTGCTGACCAGGAGAAGGAGAGGAAGGAATTCTTGTGCACTGTAAGTAGGGATGCTAATGACTATTTACAGAAAACATTGAAGGTCTTCAAAAATTTGCAAATGGATCCTTGGTGGCCACTGAGATCGGATTCTTCTCATTAATACACCTTGTTCCATCCACTCCTTGGGCACCCATGCCTGACCAACCCGATACGGCTGAGATCAAGAAATCTGGTAAGTCGAAATTAAAGAAGACAGAAAGGGAAAGGAAAAGTCTGCCCTCAAAAGAAACGGTTGCCCAGGAGAAACAGGCTGGTGAGTCATGAACGCAGTGTGCACGGTACGCCCTACACATGTTGTGAGTGTAGTGTGCACGGTACGCCCCAGACGCATCGTGAGTGCAGTGTGCACGGTACGCCCTACACATGTTGTGAGTGTAGTGTGCACGGTACGCCCCAGACGCGTCGTGAGTGCAGTGTGCATGGTACGCCCCACAAGCGTCGCCTTCTTGTTTCCATTTTTTAGCTGTAAGATGGAAAGAGTGGATCAGGTTTAAATGGCTGCTGTTTTTTTCCCACCAGAGAATGGGAACTGCTGGTCAGGAAGGCCATGCCTGTCTCTCTGGCCCACCTGCAGCTCAGGCTGGAGGGAAGAAGAAACTGCAGGCTAGTGAGGGAGAAGGCTGGGTGGGAGGTGGTGGAATCTTGAGTAAAATTCAGGATGGTTCAAAGTGTCCAGCAGGCTAGTTTAGTCAGAGTGCCATTGTTTTATTCAAATGATTTAATTGTTGGGATACACATTTTAAATATCCAAAGAAAAGGCTTTAAAACTTGAAAAAAATTCCAAATACAACTACCATATGATCTAGTCTCCGCACTGTTGGGGTCATTATCCACAGGAAAGCAGATCAGTATGTTCAGGAGATAACCAAAATACCATGTAATGGTAGCATAATTCATAATTTTCAAGATATAAGAGATAAGCCCATATTTATCAATGGATGTGCGACTGAGGAAAATGTGTGTACCCATGAGTAGTGTTCAGTCTTTAAAGAGAGGAGGATACATTGTCACTAGAGACAACATGGGTGGGATTGGAGATACTACATTAAGTCAAATAAGCCAGGCACAGAAAGGCAAATACTGCAGAATATCAGGGCTTTGTTGAGTCTTTAAAAGAGAAGGGACTCAGAGAGTAAATCTTGGTCATGGTCCCCTGGGGTGTGTATGAGGGATTGAAGGAGGCTGACTGATGGGCAAAGGACTCCAATCTTCAGTTGCGTAGGAGAAATAATATCAAGAAATCTATTGCATATAGCTGTTACTATAGTGAATGACACTATGTATTTGAAAACTGATAGTAGATATTTCAGGGTCCTTGTCATTAAAGTAAGTGTGGGCTCCTGAGAATCAAGGAGCCCCAGGTCCATGCTCTCTCTACTCTGGATAATTTCTCCTTACCACTTCACAAAGATAGCTAGTGTAGCGATGCACCTGTTCATGACTTAACTATTTTGCTATGTATACACAAATCAAAGCATCGCTATATGTCAATTATATATAAAATTTTATTTATAATTAAAATATTAAGTACTTAGCATTAGTGATCTCAAATATTTAAAATAATATTTTGTGAAAACCAACACCAAAATATATTAGGATTATAATCCAGAATTTAAAATACTTTAGTGTGGTGCCTTTCCAATCTATCTCCTGCCTGCATCTCCCCAACCCTCCTGCTGTCTCCAGCCTGGGGCAGATACGTTTATCTGTGTAGACTTTCCCCCCAAAATACACAGTCTGGCTCCTCCTGTAATGTAGTGGCCACACTGAACAAGCAGCAACTAGGACAAAGAAATCTTTTTTTTTAAAAAGGATTTATTATGTATAGTGTTCTGCCTGCATGTATGCCTGCAGGCCAGAAGAGGGCACCAGATCTCATTACAGATGACTGTGAGCCACCATATGTGTGGGTGCTGGGAATTGAACTCAGGACCTTGGGAAGAACTGCCAGTACGTTTAACCTCTGAGCCATTTTTCCAGCCCCAGACACAGGAATTTTAAAGCAAATTCATTTTTATTTAACTGTCTCTTTAAGTCTCTACCAATGTACTCTTTCTCCCAAGATATAGAGGTTATAGCTCAAGCATTATCCCTTTTCCTTTCCACTTTTGTTTTATGTGTATGGGTGTTTTGCCTGAATGCATGTCTGTGTTCTGCATGTTTTCCTGGTGCCCACATAGGCTAGAATAGAGCATCAGATCTCTTGGAACTGGAGTTACAGATGGTTGTCAGTCACCAGTGGGGGCTGGGAATGGAACCTGTGTCCTCTGGAAGAGCAGCCAGTGCTCTTTACCACTGAGGACAACTTTCAAGAGTTGATTCTCCCTATATGTGTCTCAGGAGAAGCACTCTGGTAGGATTTGTCAAGCTCGGCCACAGGTGCTTTTACCTGATGGGCCTTTATAGTCCCAGGGCAAGGTGGTAATGGGAATTGAGAAGGTCAGGCTCAGGAAAGAATTCTAAATCCAGTTCACTTTAAGGCTAAGTCCATCCTCTCTCCCAGCTTGCCTTGGCCATGGGCTTGAAGCCTGGCATTTGAAAGTAGGAAGTCGAGGGCCTTACTTTTCCTTGCTTTGTTCTTTCCCTTGCTTCCTCCCTGTTGGGGGAGGCTGCATGTTTGTTTCCAGCTGCTTAGACCCCGAAATAATCACTCAGAAACTACATTATTTGCAATACTGTTTGGCCAATAGCTTAAGCATATTGCTAGCTAGCTCTTATATCTTTGGTTACCTATTTCCATTACTTTATATTTTACCACAAGCTTGTGGCTTACTGGCAAGGTTCCAGCTGGCAGCTCACATCTTTCTCCTCTGGCGGCTACATGGCTTCTCTTTGACTCTGCCTTCTTTCTCCCAGCATTCAGTTTAGTTTTCTCTGCTTAGCTCTAGTCTGTCCTATCAGAGGCCAAAACAGCTAGACATAAACACATAGACAGAAGGACCTCCCACACCACCTCCCAACCCCAGAAGAGTCAGAAGTAGCTCCAGAAGTATTGGCAAAGCTTTAGGTTGACTAGGGCTTTGTGGATAATCAAGTTTGCAGTTAATGTTCCAGGCTAATGCCTCTTCAGGGACCCCATGCTCGCCCCAAGAACTTCCTGTTCCCCACAAATGTCATAATTTCACACTTCTTTATGGTTGAATACAATCTTATATACTTATTTATTTATATTGTCTACTTAGTTTTTCGAGACAGAGTTTTTGTTTTGTTTTGTTTTTGAGTGTGTGCGTGTGTAATAGCTCTGTCTGTCCTGGAACTCTCTTTGTAGACCAGACTGGCCTCGAACTCAAAGAGATTCACCTGCCTCTTTCCCTGCCCCCACCCTGCAGTGCTGAGGTTAAAGACGTGTGCCACCACTTTCCGGAGTTGAATACAATACTGTTATGCACACGTACATTTTGTTTATCCATTCATCTGTTGACGGACAGTGAGGTTGATTCTATTTTTTAGTTAGTGTGAACTACACAATGAACAAGACCGTGCATGTATCTTTGTGGCGTGCTAACTTAGAGTACTTCAGTACACAGCCAGGAGTGGTGTATAGCCAGGCTTTCCCAGTTTTATTTTTTTAACTTTCCAAGGAACCTCCTCATTAACTTCCATGGTTAGTGCCAGCATCCGTTTACAGTCGCATCTGTAACTAGTCTTTCTCTGCACCGCCAGTCAACTCCCTAATAACGACACAGAGGCCTATTACCAATTATGAAAGTTCGGCCTTAACTTAAGCTTGCTTCACTAGCTCTTATAACTTAACCCATATATATATTAAATTAACCTACGTTCTGCCACATGGCCTTTACCTCTCTTCCATTCTGTGTGCCCAACTCATTCCCGGCCTCCATGGCCTCTCCGCTTCTGTTCTTCCCAGTGTGCTCTCTGTGCCTGGAAGCCCTGGCTATACCTCCTGCCTAGTTATTGCCCATTTAGTTCTTTATGAAAGCAACCAGAAGGTGTCTTGGAAAGACACATCTACACAGTGCACAAGAAGATTACTCCACAGCCAGGCAGTGGTGGCGCACACCTTTAATCCCAGCACTCGGGAGGCAGAGGCAGAGGCAGGCGGATCTCTGTGAGTTCAAGATCAGCCTGGTCTATAGAGCGAGTTCCAGGACAGGCACCAAAGTTACAGAGAAACTTTGTCTGGAAATCCCAAAAATAAAATAAAAAAAAACGTAAAAGTTTGATCAAGTGTTGTGATGCCTCTACCATTGCTCTTGCTGCTCAGGATGCTGTTACTATTCTGAGTCTGTGATTCACATAAACTTCAGGATTTGTCCCATTTCTATGAAAAATGTCATTGAAATGTTGATGGGAATCACATTTAACCTGTAGAACACTTTTGGTAATTCAGCATTTACAATACTAATTCTGCTATTCTTTTAAGTGTAGAAGATCTGTCCACCTTCCAGTTTCTTCTTCAGTTTCTTTCCCAGAGTCTTAAGGTTTTTGTCTCCTTGTGCAAGTTTGTTTCTAGTATTTTTCTGAAGCTCTTGTGAGTGGTGTTTTTTTTCTGATTTTTTTTCTTGCAAGTTTATCATTGTATAGTTTTCCTATATTGACTAGGAATCTTACTACTCTGCTGGAATGTGTTACAGGTGTGAGAGTTTTCTGGAGGACTATTTAGGGTCTTTCAAAGTATAGAATCACTTTGTCTCTAAGTGGGGGTTCACTCTTTACTATTTGTGTCTTTTTATCTGTTTTATTTTTCTTTGTCTTGTTGCACTAGGGAAGACCTAGACATTAGACTGGATAAGAGCAAAGAGATTGGACCCCTTTGCTTTGCTCCTAATTTTAGAGGAATTGCTTTCAGATGTTCTCACTTGGTGTGGCGTTAGCGATCTGTTTATTGTAAGCAGAACTTAATTATGTTGAAATATGCTCCTTTAATTCCTACTTCCTTCGGGGCTCTTACCATAAAGGCATGTTACCTTTGCCAAATGTCTTTGTGCATCTATTAAGATATTAATGTGATTCCCTTTATATAGTGTATGACATTTATTGTTTTGCATTTTGTTGTTGCTGTGGTTTTTTCAGACAGGGTTTTTCTGTGGCAGCCCTGGCCATCCTGGAACTCGTTCTGTAGATCAGGCTGTCTCCAAACTCAGAGATCTTGGCTTTTGCCTCCCTAGTGCTGGGTTTAAAGTCACGAGCCGTCACAGCTGGACCAGTCTGCACATTTTGAACCAACCTCACATCCTTGGGATGAAACATGGTCATGATGTGTGAGCCCCTGAAAATGTTCTTGAATGGAGTTTGTCTTGCTCAGCATTTTCACAGTTGTGTATATCAGGGAGATGACCTCGTTTTTTTTCTTTGCTATGTTCTCATCCACTTTTGGTATCAGGGCAATACTGGCTTCATAGAATGAGTTTGGATGTTTGTTGTCTCCTTCTACGTTATGGGACAGTTTGAGAAATATCAGTGTTAGGCCAGCCTTAAAAGTTTGGTAGATAGAATTCAGTAGTAAATCTGTCCAGTCCTAGGTTTTCTTTATGGGGAGACTTTCAATAACTGCTTCAGTCTTGTTGACTGTTGTGTGTATGCTTAAATTATTTAGATATCCTAGATTTAAAATTGGCGGATCTTGAGCTGGGAATGGCGCCACACACTTAAATCCCAGAACTAGGAGGCAGAAGCAGGTGGATCTCTGAGTTCAAGACCACAGAGAAACCCTGTTTCCCCAAACCAAAATAAAATAAAAGATGGATCTTATGAGCTTAGATACTTATTTCTTCTTGACTTCTTGTTCAAAGTATTTAACAATGATCCTCTTGATTTTATTGCAATATGGGTAACAATCCCTTTTCTTTCCAGTTAGATGTATTTTTTGGAGACAGGAGACAGTTGGATTTTTTTAAATACAGCTAGTTAGCCTGTATATGTAGTTATTGGTGAGTTGAAGTAATTTACATTTTAAATTATTATTGAGAGATTTTACTGCTTCATACAGTTTTTTTTTGGTGTTACTCTGGCTTAGGTTTACATTCCTTCCTTCCTTTCTTTCTTGTTAGTACTGCATTTGCTGTTTCACTGTGTTGCACGTGATGGGTTACTTCCTACCTTCACTTGGCGTTTGCTTGTATAATCTCTCATTAAATTTATTCCTATGCTCTGAAATTAAAAATTCTTTCCTCTAGATATAGCATTCCTTTAAGTATCCTCTGCAGTGATAGGTTTGTGGCCTTAGTTTAGTTTGTCTTCAAATTTCTTTATTCCTCTGTCCATCTTAAAACAGCTTTTCTGGGCATTGTAGAGTCCTGAGTGAATGTGTTTTGTTGACATGAGTAAGACCGTGTCAAAGATCTCAATGCCGGGGCTGGAGAGATGGCTCAGCGGTTAAGAGCATTGCCTGCTCTTCCAAAGGTCCTGAGTTCAATTCCCAGCAACCACATGGTGGCTCACAACCATCTGTAATGAGGTGCCCTCTTCTGGCCTTCAGACATACACACAGACACAATATTGTATACATAATAAATAAATAAATAAATAAATAAATAAATAAATAAATAAATAAATAAATTTTTTTTTTTAAAAAAAAGATCCCAATGCCTCAGACTCATGGGAACATCAAAGCCTTCCTCAGGTCCAGCTCAGGGACATGGAAAAGTCTACCTATGATCAGTGTGTAAATGTTGACAGTGTGCATCATTGGGATATGGAACTCTGGGGATACCTGTGGGGGTTATCTCAATTACATTGGGATAGAACAACCCCTCTTAATTGTGGGCAAGACCATTCTCTGTTCAGGGGACCCTGGGCTGTGTAAATGGAGAAAAGGGGCTCAGCAATGGCTCGCATTCATCTTCCTCTGTTCCCTGAATGTGGATGTCATGCAGCCAGGCTCCATCTCTGGCCACCACGCCCTTCTTTCCTGCTGGCATGTCTTCCCTGCCATGGTAGACAGTAACTGTCTTAATTAGGGGTTTATTGCTGTGAAGGGACAGCATGGTCACAGCAAACCCTTATGAAGGAAAACATTTCATTGGAATCGCTTACAGGTCAGAGGCTTAGACCCATCATAGTGAGAAGCATGGTGACAAACAGGCAGACATGGCACCGGAGAGGAGCTGAGCGTTCTGCATCTGGATTGGCAGAGAGCAGGAAGGGAAAGCTGGGCCTGGCTTGAGCAACTGAAACCCCAAATCCCACCCGCAGTGACACACTTCCTCCAACAAGGCCACGCCTCCTAACAGTCCCACTTCCTGTGAACCTATGGGGGCCATTTTCTTTCAAACTACCACAGTATCCTTCCAGAACTGCGAGCCAAAATGACCCATTTCCCTTACGTTGCTTCTGCCGGGGGACTGTAGCACAGCAGCAGGAGAGGGTCTACTCGGCATTGCTGACTGTTCATCGTGCTGTCACCTTCTCTCATCCATTGCGCTGACCCCGGTGCCAC
The DNA here is from genome assembly GCF_903992535.2 of Arvicola amphibius. NCBI lineage: Eukaryota > Metazoa > Chordata > Mammalia > Rodentia > Cricetidae > Arvicola > Arvicola amphibius. The sequence goes on along the minus strand of NC_052060.1, from coordinate 8,853,108 downwards.
TGGCCTTCCGCAGTCCTGGGTTGAAGGTCACTGACTCTTTTCACTAGCATGCTTTTTAATTTTTTTTTTCTGCATGTGTTTACCTATGTCAACATCTTTACATCTGACTGGCCTTCTTCCGCAGTCCTGGGTTGAAGGTCACTGACTCTTTTCACTAGCATGCTTTTTAATTTTTTTTTTCTGCATGTGTTTACCTATGTCAGCATCTTTACATCTGGTAGTGGAGGCTTATGACCAGCTAAAGGAGTTATGTCGATGCTGACTTCTTTTTGCATGTGTCTTGGATTTCTGTTATGGCTTGCACACGTTTGTTTGGAAATCGCTTAGGGATTTGTTTGGGTGCCGTCTTATGATGCAGCCTGCTCTTGAATGCTCAGTCCCAGCATCTTCAGTGAAAATTAAACAAATATTTGGATGAGGCGTCTGCTTCAGCCATGCTGGGGAGCTGTGTGGCTGGACCATGCTCTGCGTGGCTAGCTTCTTTCTGGGGTGCTGCTCGCCACTTCCCTCACCTAGTCCAGCTATTCTCTGGTTGCTTTTGTGAGTTTCCACAGCTCTTCTACTTTCCCTGTCTAGAATAGACTGTATTCTGTCTTGTACTGACTCCTCTCCTCAACTGGGACATGTGGATGCAGATCTTCACTTGGTGTCTTGCCTGAGAGTCTCCTGTCTGATTTAAAAGGTTTTTATTTGTTTTCAATATTGAAAAGGAAAGATTTTTCAATAAGAATCTGAATTTTTAACTTTGTCGGAAATTTGAAAATCTTTGGCACCTCTAAGATGCGTTTCCACGTTAGAATGGGCTGGAGGAGGCGCAGCAGAGTCATCCTGCTGCCTCTTCTGGTTGTGTGCATTCGGAACATCTGAGCAGCCCCCTTGCTCATTAAAAGCGAACAAACCGTTCACTTTGTCTGTGAGTTGCTAGAGTCTGTCTTTAGTTTTTTTTTACTAGCAAATTCCTCCTCATGCTGATTCCTGCCTGCTGCATTAGTTGCTTTCCTTGTTGCTATGACAAACAGGACATAGAAAAGGAGGGTTTATTTTGGCCTACAGCTGAGGTGCTGTCCGTCGCGGTGGGGAGAGACAGTAGTGTGAGGTGCGACTGCTGGCCATGCTCTCACGCTCAGAAAGCAGAGAGAGGCAAATGCTTGTGCTCCGATTGCCTCCTCCTTGTTCTTCTGTCCAGAACCCCAGCCACTGAGCTGGTGCCACTCACATTCAGCGTGAGTCGTCCCACTCTGATTAACCCCGTCTCAAAAATGCTATCACAGACATGACTAGGACTCGTGCCCTCCAGGCTTCAAGTTGACAATCGGTATTAACCACCACATCTGCTGTAGTTAATAACATCTTAAATCAAACTTTCCCTACCCAAATTGATACATGCTCTCTCAATTTGATTCTGATTTATATAGGGCGACTAGAACTCCTTCTCTGATATGCTTTCAGGAAGTAGCAAGGACAAAAATCAGAGAGAGAGCTTTAGACTAGACAATGTTCATTTGGATCCCAATTCTATCTTTTCTTACATAGGCTTAGACAAGGCACGACTTTTCTGAACATGGATGTTATCTATACAATAGGAATATTATGTCTACCACACAGGTTTTTCTTTTCTTTTTTAAAAAATATTTATTTATTTATTATGTATACAATATTCTGTCTGTGTGTATGCCTGCATGCCAGAAGAGGGCACCAGACCCCATTACAGATGGTTGTGAGCCACCATGTGGTTGCTGGGAATTGAACTCAGGACCTTTGGAAGAGCAGGCAGTGCTCTTAACCTCTGAGCCATCTCTCCAGCCCCACACAGGATTTTCTTAAAGATTAGAGCAAATACACACAGATAGAGATGAGAATAACACAGAGATCAACAATAACTCAGTAAACCAGCAACAACAGCAAGTGATCGAGAGCTGGATGGGTGAGTGAGGGAGAGAGACAGAGAGAGCAGGCAGATAGTGATGACTCAGGAAGGTCCTTGAGTGTTGGCTGTATTTGGCAACTCGTCATGAACATACTGTCCAGTCTTCAGCTCTGAGGATCCATTTTATCTGTACTCCAGCAGCGTCCACACTGTGGAGACTGACTTACGTCAACATAGCTCACACGGCTATTTCAGTCTTTAGGGTAAATGAAATGACTCACTTTTCCAGGAATCGGTTTATTACTCATGCCGCTGCCTGTTGTGAAGTTAGAAAGTGATTACTTATCGTCAGTTTCGATACCACTATACATAGAGACAGCAACCTTAAGCTACAAAACATCAAGCTCCTGCTGAAGAACATGTAGACATTCTAATATTACAGGCATAGCTGTAATACTTTGACAGTATCTCAATAGTGTACCAGTTAGGTATTGTCGTGTATTTGCTTTCTCTGTTTGAGACGTTTTGTGCTTGGTAGAGTGTAAGGATTAGAATCAGGAATCGATGCTGTAAAGGAGTCATGGGGTAATTAGTAGATTGCCAAGTAGACGACAGTCAGCATCCCTAGATCTGAAAGCTGCCACCTGGGGACCTTTACACAGCCCCACCAGAGAAGCAGTGCTGTGAGAGGCAGGACCTGCCTGTGTCCTGAGAGGGTCTTCCTGGTTTGTCTCTGGGTTGGGCAAATGGAAGAAGCATCCATTTATTCTCTTTGGGGAAGTCTCCTTCAGGCAGCAAGGTTTTATTCGGAGCACGTATCTGGAGTGTGGCTGAGAGTTACAAAGGCACACGACGGTTACTCAAGCACTTGTATACTGACAAAAGGAGACTCGGTTAGAAGAGTTGTCAGAGACCTGACTGTCTGTGTTTGTCCTTCACCAAGCAGCAGAGAGCAGCCTGCCGAGAATGCAGACTGTGTGGTTTTGATGTACTACATGGCTTTACACAGTACAGAATAAACGGGTCATCCTAATTACAAAATAAGGGTCACAACGTGCCCAGTCAGAGAATGGAAAACAGTAGATGTGCTCATGTTTGGAATCAGAGAAACAAGGTAGCTATGGGATGGAGAGAAGGCTGCTATGTCTGCTGGGAGCAGGACTGAGACATCCCAGAGGCATCTGTCAGTGTTGTGATTTGAGATGGAAATGCCCTCCAAGGACTCATCCCTTGATGGGTTTATAATCTGATGGGCTACGGGTGGGGGTGACAGACACTGAAGGAGAGGGACTTAGCTGAAAGGAGATGGCCCTAGAGGACTGTATCCTGTGGCTTCCAACACATTCTCATTCACATTCTCTCCACCTCCCTCCATGCCCAACAACCATGGACTTAGCCGAGCAGCCACGTGCCGTCATTCTCCACCAAGATGCTCCGCCTCACTAGAGTCTCCCCAGGATGGACTCAAATGACCCTCGACTGAAAAGTCTGAAGCCAGGAGCCCAAATAAGCCTTTCTCTCTCCAAATGGACTTCCTTAACTGTGCTTTCATGGGGTTGGGAGCCGGGTGACATATTAAACCAACACTACCACCGTCATGTGTGCTTGTTGCAGCCCGGGTGACACTGCCACCACTGTGTGCCCTTGCTGCAGGGCTGTTTATTGCATCTCCAGACTGGCCATGTTTGGCACTTCAGGAGTGTGGTCATGTGCGTATTTAAGGCAATGTGTAGAGAGAGATGCTACACAGGAAACTGACTGTAAGATGACAGTGAGAGATTGGAACATTGATATTCTGGTTCAAGTACTCTCAGCAAGATAATTTGTGACAAAGAAAAGGAGCAAGTGGGCTTTTCTTGTGGGCAGCTAGGGGAAATTGAGAAGTGAGTTCCAATAAAAAGCTGGACTTCATGCAGCCATAGAGGACAAGTGGAGGCTCCAGGTTTTGTTTTTCAGTATTAAAGGCCAGAGAATTTGAGCACTTGTCTGAGTTACTTTCTTTTATTGTTGTGGAGACATATGATGAAGACAATTTATTAAAAAAAAAAAAAACAAAAGCCTCTAATTGGAGCTCAGCATTCTAGAGGGTAATAGAGTTCCAGACCATCACGCGGAAAGCATGGCAGCAAGAGTCAGATACAGTGTTGGAGCAGTAGCTAACATGTTGATACAGCAACACAATGCCGAGGGAAAGAGAGAGGAGGCTTTTGAAACCTCAAAGCATACCCCCCAGTGACAAACCTTCTCCAACAAGGCCACACCTTCTAATCTTTCCCAAACAGTTTTACCCTACTAGGGACTAAGCTTTCAAATATATGAGTCAGTGGGAGCCGTTCTCATTCAGACTATTACTTCTGTACTATATACAGCTGTACATGTTAATGACACAAGTTTAAAAAGTCACTGCAAGTGTCAAAGCCAGCAGCTCAGTCCTAGCATGGCACCAGGGAGGTGGCATTTCCCGACCATTAACAATGAGCAGTAGCACAGAAAGGACATGGGCTCTCCTCTATCCCCAACCTTGGCTTCCCTCGAGAGAAAATGGAATTTGCCTGGGAATGGCGTCAAGCAGCCTTGCTCATGCAGGCATCTGCTCTCGGAGCTCTTCCTCTGAGCACAGCTTGCCTCGTGGCTCCTGCAGCTCAACAGCCATGATGTTCTGCTGCTACAGTTTCTATGCCTGGTCTGACTTGCACTGTACCGTCCGTTACCCTTTGATCATGAAGAACTGCCCATCCCATCCTCATTAGGACCTCAAGGTTCCCTTAAACCAAGCAATCTTCTACATGTTGACATCTGGTTATGCCAACACCATTTGTTGAAGATGCTTTTCCCTTTTCCATTGTACCATTTTGGCTTCTTTGTCAAAAATCAGGTATTCATAGGTGTGTGGATTAATGTCAGGGTCTTCAGCTATGTTCACAGCAGCATTATTCATAAAAACCAGAACCTGGAAACAGCCTAGATGCCCCTCAACAGAAGAATGGATAAAGGAAATATGATACATATATACAAAGAAGTATTACTCAGCAATAAAAAACAATGACATCATGAAATTTGCTGGCAAATGGATGTAACGAGAAAAAAAACATTCAGAGTGAGGTAACCCAGACTCAGAAAGACAAACACAGTATGTATTCACTCATAAGTGGATATCAGATGTAAAGCAAAGGATAACTGTAGTGATGAGCTGCAGGCTGCGTTCCTGCCGCCTGGCTCCCGGCCACCTGGCTAGCTTATGCCCCAAAATAACAACACACCAATTGTATTCTTTTAAACACTGCCTGGCCCATTAGTTTCAGCCTCTTACTCACATCTTGACTAACCCATATCTAATAATCTGTGTAACACCACGAGTGGTGTCTTACCGGGAAAGATTCAGCATGTCTGACCTGGTGGCTGGCTTCATGGCGACTGTCTCAGCGAGGAGGGCAGGGCAATTGTCTGAGCCATCTGCCTCACTTCCTTCTTCCTGTTCTGTCTACTCCACCCACCTAAGGGCTGGCCTATTAAATGGGCCAAGGCAGTTTCTTTATTAATGAATGACATCAACACAAACAGAAGACTCTCCCACATCAGATAACCACACTACAATCTAGAGAAGCTAGGTAACAAGGAGGACCCTAAGAGGGATGAATGGATCGCCCTGGGAAGGGGAACTAGATGAGATCTCCTGGGTAAACTGGGTAAACTGAAGGAGCAGTAAAGGGGAGGCTATGGGGGATGAGAACACAAGGGAATGGGATGGTCGAGTTGAGGGAGGGGCAGACAGGGAGAGCAATGAAAGAGATATCTTGATGGAGGGAGCCATTATAGGGTTAGGGAGAAACCTGGTTCTAAGGAAATTCCCAGGAATTCACAAGATGACCCCAGCTAGAACTCCTAGCAATAGTGGGGTGAGGGTGCCTGAAATGGCCTTCTCCTTTAAGCAGATTGGTGAATACCTCAACTCTCATCCTAGAGCCTTCATCCAGTAATTGATGGAACCAGATGCAGAGATCCACAACCAAGCACTGAGCCAAACTCCAGGAATCCAGTTGAAGAGAGGGAGGAAGGGATATATGAACCATGGAGGTCAAGATCATGAAGAAAAAGAAACACAAGAACTCATTAACTACCAAATCATAAAGGTTATGCAGTAAAAATAAGCCTAACAGCTGAGTTTACTGAAACCAGAAAGGATTTATCTTATTCTCTGAAAAACAAAAGCAATCATTTCTGTAGCTATTGCCCTTCAACCTAGAGCCTAAAATGTTGCAGGGTATTTGTACACTGCATGAAGATGTATCTATGTTTTGCCTCATCAGCTTAAGGCACCTGATTCATCTGAAAAAGAGCTGAATGGCCAACAGCTAGGCAGGAGAGAGTCGACAGGACTTCCGGGGAGAGAGAGGAACTCAGGGAATGAAGGTAGGCACATGCATTTTGCCAGTGAAGCATGGAGCAAGTCGGATGGATGGTACTGAGGAGAGCCATGTGACCAAGGATAGATTAATAGAATAGGATTAATTTAAGTTATAAGTGCTAGTTAGTTAAGCCTAAGTTAAAGACAAGTTTTCATAATTAATAAGAAGTTTCCATGTCATTATTTGGGGGCTGGTGATCCAAAGAAAGTCCAACAACAAAGACTTGCTACATTTGGTACCCAATGTAGGACCACGTATGTCCACTTAGGGCCTGAGAAAGCTGAAAAAAAAGTTCTGAACTTGGATCTGGACAGGGAGCCAGACACAGCTTCTTCGTAACAGCTGTCTCTCAAGTAGGCCCGATGCTCACACCATACAGAGGCCTGGCTCCTTTAAGAGGCTCTGCTGTGCAGCCCAACACTTGAGCAACTGGCATGCTTCTTGACATTACACCTGCCACGATGTGTACACCATGTCTCAGAACTGTGATGGTTAGGAGCAGCTGTAATGGTTAAACATAGCATGGCTTGGATGGTTAGACATGGTTCCTGCTGCTACCCGTGGACACAAAGGGTGTGGAGCCAGTTACCAGCACCCTGTGTTAAGTGGAGCCCTAAGGTAGGTGACCTGACCATTTAAGTTTTGGCTCAGGTAGTCAGAGAGGCTGCAGGGATGCAATAAAGCCAAGTCTAGACTGAGAAAACCTCTGAACAGGTACAATATGCTTTAAAAGGTGCTTTGGTACTGAAGTAAGAAAAGAAAATGGTATAGACTATCATAGAAAAAATAGTTTAAAAGTAATAAAGTCTTAAAAAAGAGTAAAGTAATATAAAAAGAATAAGTCATATAAGGATAAGATATATCATAACATGGAATGCTTGTACCCTCTATGAAACTGACATGAAATTTATGCCCTGGCAATGCTGAAGCATTCACGGGTAGCTCATATATGGTTGTTCTGTTGAACTTGTCCATTTTGGGTTTCATGATCTAAGTTGATAAGGACAATTGACCAGGTCTTTTCTTCAAGAGGGCCCCAGATCTCATTACAGATGGTTGTGAGCCACTATGTGGTTGCTGGGAATTGAACTCAGCACCTTTGGAAGAACAGCAGTGCTCTTAACAACTGAGTCATCTCTCCAGCTTTGTTAATTTTAAATTTTTAAAATGCTAATGAACAAAATGACAACTGCTGAGAGGTACTGTATTGTTAAAAAATGAAACAAACAAAAACAAAAAAATCAAAAAACAAACTACTGAATTAAACCAACCTATATTTTTAAAGAATATCTTACCTTTAGAATGAAAGTCAGAAAATATGTTGTATTGAGGGAGAGGTTGTCTTTGTTTCTAGAGGAAACAGAAAGCTATGGATTCCTCCAAAGTTAATAAAAACCAGATTTGATTGGGGCAGACTTCCTGAAAGTCTTGACCACAGACATTAATGCAAAAGTCAAGAAAGACTATAGGACAGGTGATGTATAAGATGATCCCTTGACATGATCTGAGACTGGATAAGACATGATAATTCTTGTTAGCTACAGAATCCTCATGACTTACTGTTATATGCTATCCTTTCATATGACATGGATGGAAATTTATATTATAGTTTGGTTATGTAGTCCAAATGGATTTATAAAGTTGATAGATGAAGAAGAGTATGTCCAGTGAAGGAAATTGTGAGTCAAATAATCCCCAAATAACTCCCAAAGAGTATTCTAAGATTATTCTTTTTTTTTCGAGACAGGGTTTCTCTGCAGCTTTAGAGCCTATCCTGGAGCTAGCTCTTGTAGACCAGGCTGGTCTTGAACTCACAGAGATCCGCCTGCCTCTGCCTCCCGAGTACTGGCATTAAAGGCGTAAGCCACCACCGCCCAGCTAGATTATTCTTTATTATAAGAGAAAAACTCACAGAACAGGAATGGGGGTCCAACCTCAAGGTGTGGAGCACAGGAATAAGAGAGAGAGAGAGCTGGGTGGACCAGCAGCTTTCTCTGGGTACCCAAAAGTCATGCCCCAACCTGGTCCAGCCTCTTAAAGGTCATTGGCTGAAGGAGGTTCCCATCACCTCCCCATTTTGTCTAAATAAGAGAGTTCCAAACCCAATATAAAACTATATATACTAGGAACAGATATCAAGTATAAAACAGAATTACGACCAGCATAAACAATATTAAGCAAGTAGCATTTGCTAAATGTTTCAATAATCATTCTATCCCAAGGAGTCTAAGTCTTGTATTAGAAATGGCTTTGCTAGAACATAAGAGGAAGGTAACTATGACTATCTAATCTTCAGCCCCATCAAAGTACTGAGAAGGGAGATATTACTCGAGTAGGCAGGAAGTGCAACCAAGCAGTTTCCAAAATGTGTAGTAGATGACAGAGACAACTGGCTACCTAGCAACCACCCAAAGTCCTATTTGCAATGTTGAAGCAACCAACTTTGGCTAAGACCTAGAGTAACTAATAGATCATTTCCAGAAGCAGGAAAAAATTCAGAACTGTCTTACCCTGTCTTGGCAAGGTTTGGCAGGTTTTCTTGTATCCTGTTTGTCCAGTCTGTACACCATGCACTTTGTCAGTGGTTGAGGCATGGGCAGTTCCTTGCCCAAAGGCCAGTTGTACCAAGAAGAAAACAAACTCCAAGTGGAGTGTCTTTGATGCTCAACATTCTTTCAGGAATAGATCAGTGCTGCCAGGAGCACTCATACCTCATGTCAACAGAACCCTATGTTATTTAAATGCCATGTTCTACAGATCTTTGAAGTGGTTGAAGATTACCTATTTATGTAGAATACAATCTTTATGTATCTAAAGAACCTAATTAGTCTAGCTATAAGTATAACAAAACATGAATGACTATTGACCTATAATACTTAATGCCTATATAACTTAAAGACTAAGACTTCACATCATAATATTAAACAATCTTTAAACAACTGTTCAGTAAATGAGAACAATGACCTCAAAATGTAAACCATATATAAGTATCTTGATCAGAGGTAGAAATATATGATGCAATATGATAAATATATCCTAAGAATTGTATCAATATACAAAATGTATTAAACAGAGGTAGAAACATACATGCATACAATCTGACAAGATAACTTTGCAAAGATGTACAAATATTATAAACAGAAATAGGAGCATATTCAAGATAACAAATATAATTTGAACTTGTGTCAATATACAAGAATCTATACCAATGTAAATTATTTATAAATAATAGTTCACAAGTATTCACTCTATTACTCATTATTATTATTATTATTATCATTATCATTATTATTAGTGTGAGTATATTTACACTTATTTACCTATTATCCTATTCAATTTTCCATTTCTTCCCCAAGGAGATCTTTAGGCCTACATAATTTTCATTCCAACCCCCAACCCTATATAAGTTACAAGTAATAATCAACCCCTAATAGGTATCCCTAACCCTAAGGACAAACTTGGGAGAGGGGACATCATCTTCTAGAATTGCTTCCAGCTGTCACGGGGGTGATGTTCTTTTTATGGGATCCTGTAAAAGTAAAATGATGGTTAAGTTTCAATATTACTGTCTTGCATAACTGCAGATGGTCTCTGAGTAGTTGATAGAGTTTTTCTGGAATTCTTATTTGGAGTTCTGGCCAGAATGTTGTAAGAAGGTGCACCATTTCAGCAGCTGGCACCCAAAATCAGTCTTAGAGTAGCACTATCAGCATCATGATGTCATATCAAACAGGTGGAGTCATTGTGGGGTCCCATCTTCTTCCTGAAAACTTCAAAGATTACTGCAGGAAAATCTACTGTTCATTGTAGAAAACTTAAACATTATTCATATAAACATATATTCAATGAAAGATACAATATAGACAAAATAGGCATGGAGAAAAGTAAAGTTTTTCCTAAATTCTTTCTTCTTTCTGTCCCATACGAGATGGCTTTTGACACAAGACAGAAACTCTGAATTTTTATTTTAACAATAGATAGATGTCTTTTACCTGCTCAAACATGGAGCAGAGAATCATCTTTAGCAGATTTATACACACTGCATATTTCATACTTGGGTTAATGTAGATATGTATGTTACTTTTAAAAGTTTATATGTTTTCAGAACCAAAGGACCCAACACCAATAAAGACAAGTAGCTCAAGTGATCCAGCCTCTCAGAATGGCTCTGTTACAGTTTTCTTAAAAATCTATATCCAGAACAATTTCAGAGAATCTAGCTGAGATGGTTCAGTCTCACAGACTACTCTATCCAGGACTTCAAATAAGCCCTACAATTTTCCATTACACAAAAACTGGACAACATCTAGTTCTCCCAGGACATGAACATTATGAACATTATCCCAATTTTCTCAGGGTCCCCTAGAGATACCATCACCCCAGATAACAGAAAGTAATTTTCAAAACACAGCATCCACATTACCAAGAGATGAGGTGGGTGGTTTTCATCATTTAGTGGGTTATGATGTTTGTCATCATTTAGGGGAGATAGTTGCAAGTTGTTATTGATCATGATAAGGGAGAAAACTAAGCAAAGGAGGTTAGATTCAGGTTAGATTCTCTGTCTGAAAAGGAAGATAGGGGTGGTAATAGGAATGATAGGATAAAAAGGTAGATTATTGAATCTACTTTTAAACTAGAAAACAGTAACTAGTCTTGAACACTTTACATTGGTAAGGATTTTTGTATGTTGATACAAATCTAAGGTTATTTTTGTTAGAACATACTATATGTATGTTTCTACTCTTGTCTATATAGCTCATTTTAAAATGTAATGTAAAGTTCTAGTCCTTGAAAGCTGTTATTAAAAACTGCTTACAAAAATTAAGAATGCAGGTGATTAGTCATTTATAACAATCAATCTTGTAGTCTTGTTAGAAATGTTTTCAAGGTCAAATAGAGATATATTTTAGATAGATAGGGGATCTTCAAACGTTCATATTTGTATGTATGTATGTATGTATGGGATCTACAGAATATGGTATTTAAGATATTTAATAATATAAGGCTGTTCATCACAGTGAGATATGTCTGGTCCTGGCAGCATCAATCTTCAGTACCTACTTCAAAGAATCTCCATATGGAGTTTGTTTTGAATGTGGCAAAGCTAACTACTGGACAAGAAATTGTCCTCGCCTCAACTGTTGACAGTACACTGTTTAAACTGGACAGGTAGGACACCAAGGAAACTGACTGCTGAACTTTGCCAAGACAAGGTAGGCCAGTCCTTCAAAATTCCTGCTTCACAGAAAAGTCTGTCAGATATTCTAGGACTATAGGCTGAAGATGGATGTGCCAATGTTGCAGAGGAACCTTGGTTGACTGTCCAGGTAGCCAGCTGTCTTTGTCATTTTTAGAGTTTTGACCATTCATCTCTTTATTAAACCAATCAGGTGCCTTAGGCAGGTGATGTAAAATGTAGATGTATCTTCAAGCAGTGTACAAATATCCCACAACAATTCCCCTCTTTGTCTAAATAAAATGGAAAGGGTTTAACTCTAACATATAAAACTATATACAATTTCTATTTGCTTCCTATTTACTCAGGTAATATTATATCCTTCTATGTCTCTAATGGGGTTGAAGACTAGATAGTTATACCATTTTATGTTGTTGTTACCAGATTCAGAAAAGAAATTTAATAAAGAGATATAAAGTTTATAAGGTTGAGAGACATAAAAGCTTAAGTTGTTTATCTAAAAAATGTTTTAAAGGATATTTTTAGATTGGTAATACAAGTTGTGATAAAAAGTGGTTTAGATATAAAACTTTAGATTCATCAAGATAGGATAGATAATAGAGTGATTTCTTTGAATTTGGACTAGACATTGTGAATGTAATTATTACCTGATAATTGTTCTTATTGTATATAGTTTTATGTGTTAGAGTTAAACCCTTTCCATTTTATTTAGACAAAAGGGGAAAATGTTGTGGGATATTTGTACACTGCTTGAAGATATGTCTACATTTTACATCACCTGCCTAAGGTACCTGATTGGTTTAATAAAGAGATGAATGGTCAATAGCTAGACAGGAGAGAACAGGTGGGACTTCTGGAGAGAAAGGAGCATTCAGGGGATGAATCTAGGTGCATGCATCTCACCAGCAAGACTTGGAGCAAGTCAGATGCTTGGTACAGAGGAGAGGTAAAGAGTAACATGGAAAAATGTAGATTCATAGAAATGGGTTAATTTATCTTATGAGAGCTAGTTGGAAACAAGCCTAAGCTAAAGTCAAGCTTTCAGAATTAATTATGTCTCTGTGTTACTATTTGGGGGTTAGTGGTCAAAAGAAAGTTCAACAAGGAAGACTTACTACACTATTATATCAATTGTTGGAGGTCAATAGATGTAGTTCGTTAGGGGGCAACTCACTATGGTGTGCTGCCCTAGAGTTTAGTAGTTTTGGGGAGGTAGTCAGTTATTCTGGTCTCCTAGTAAGCACATGACTCTGCCCCACAATGGGTTATTGGGTTTTGGGTAGGGTGACTTTTGACTTTGTCTCCTGAGTTTTGCCAGTCAGGTCTCCTTTTGCTGATAGAGGCCAGACCCCTGTGATTTCATGCTCAGTCCCTCTTCAGTGAACCCTTAAAAATCATCTATTCCTCCATTCTCCTTCATTACTGTGGTGTGATTTAAGGGAGTTTCTAGACCTTTCCTAGCCTTATTGTCCCCAATTATAAAAGGGGCTGCACCTATGTCATGATTTCAATGTGAAGAGTTAAGAAAGGGTGACATGTAAATCATTTGAGCATAGTGACCAGCATAGGAGGTGACTGATGATCATAGTCTTTTCTTCCTTCCTCTCCTATCTTTTATCCCTTCTTCTTTAATCCCCTCCCTCTCCTCTTCCCCTCTTCTCTCTTATTGCTTCCAATATTTATAGACATGTTAGATTTGGCACTGTACTTATTTCATGAATGATTTTCATTCTGAAGAAACCATGTCTCCTCTCTCCAAAGGACAGATTGTTGTGCTTTGGGCACAATAGGAGCTCAGTGCAGGCATTTGGGATGGTTCTTGGAATGCTGAGAACAGTAGAGCACAGCAGGGTGGCCGATGGACCCTGTATCCCTGCTGAGGTCCATGGGGCAATCAGTTAAAGCCACGGTAGGACTGTATTTCCAAGGACCCTGTATATTGTTCTTTAAAGTTCTTTCCTCTGCCAGCCCATGCCAGAGATGGACAGAAAGACAGGTAGACAGTAGGAAGTAGAGGGAATACTCTTTTTTCTCTATCTACTCAACTTCAGTAAAAAGGTACTTTAAGAGTCTCCTCTCCTTGGTGCTCTTAAAATTTCATTTGGTAATACTTACTGCTACTAAAATAAAGAGTAGTTTTATGTATGAATGGAAGTCACATACTGAAGGCACCTATCTATCCATCCATTAAATCCATCTATTATCTATCTATCTATCTATCTATCTATCTATCTATCTATCTATCATCTATCTTCTTCGTCATCTATTATCAGTCATCTAGCTATCTTGACTGTAGAGCAATTGTCATAAGAGTCAAGCATATTTCTTTTGCCCCCACCCAGTGCCACCCCAGACTTAAAAGCAATTCATGGTGTTGGGGGCGATTTAACACAACACAATTTAACTTTAACACAATTTAACTTTTCTAATATGAGCCTTAATAAAATAATTACGCTCCCCTCAGTTTGAGGAATAAAGGAACAAAAGGGGGCGGGCAAGGTTGAGGAGATAAGTCAGCCTCTGGTTAGGGAGCTCAAACATGCCAGAATGTTCAGGGCGGCAGGCTGTTGGTTCCCCGTGAGTGAGGACTTAATGAGCCTCAGGGGAACCAGGGCCAGGTAGAGCTAATGATCATCCACTTTAATAATCACAGCCAGTGAGGGGATACCCTGCAGAGTCCCGCGCTAGAACATCTGTCCTGGAGGAAAGGGGAAGGCGAGTGGCCAGCTGAATGCACACCATTGCTTGGGTGTAAGTAGAGGGGAAATTTTGAGTACCTGCTGATGATGGCAAGGAATATGGTATGTATCCTGGTAAGACCTCAGAGAAGTCCGTCTTTCCTTGGTCCTAACCACTTGGAATATCTTCACATTTTCTTTGAACTTTGGTTGCGGTCTACCCAATCCAGACACCTCTCTAAAACAAGGATCTTTCTTACTTTGAACATCAGGAAGATAGTAGAATTAATTAAGCTGAAATGAACCCATATTCTGGGATTAGAACTTTGTATACAGTTTACCATATAACTAACTCATGCACAAATGCACGCAGTTACAATTGAGAAAGATTAACGGACAGTCACCAACTCTATAGCTCTTTCTTCCAAATTAGCACATTTTTCCCCCTGGAGTGGGGGTTCATAAGATTCAGGAAGCCAAAGAAACTTCCAAAGTTAAGGAAGTTATGGAAACTTACAAGACCCAAATGTCCCAAAGTAACAGGATTTGCCAGCCCCCTCCACAAGGTTATGAACATGGTAGCCAATGGCTGGCAGGGAATGCTCTTCTGGGGTAGCTGCCTGTAGGAGGGCAGGGAGTCCAGGGATGCCGTGTTCTGAGTCATCACTCAGGCTGGGATTGGGCCTTTCAGAGTGCTTTAACTGGGTGATCCTGGCTTGGGGTTTCCTATCAGTCTGGTCAGTCAGTACAAAAAGCTTGCCTGGTGCTGGAGGATCTGTTCCCAAGGTGGTTTATTCACATGACTGTTGGCAAGAGGCCTTCGTGCCCTCCCAGAATGCTGGGTATGCTTCATGGCATGGCACAGCTATGTTCCCTCCAAGTGAGCAATCTAAAACAGGTAGAAGATGCAGGTCACATTGATCCTGGAGGCAGGTGTGGTGGTTTGAATAGGAATGGCCCCTATAGACTCAGGTGTTTGAATACTTGGCCCATAGGGAGCGGCATTATTAGGAGGTGTGGCCTTGTTGGAGGAAGTGTGTCACTGCGAAGGCTGGTTCTGAGGTCTTATATGCTCAAGCTAAGCTTAGTGAGACAATCTCTTTCTGCTCCCTGAGGATCAAGATGTAGAACTCAACTACCTCTCCAGCACTGTGCCTGCCCTCACGCTGCCTTGCTTCCTGCCATGATGATAATGGACTAAACCTCTGAACTGTAAGTCAGACCTAATTACATGTTTTGCTTTATAAGAGCTGCGTGGCTGTGACGTTTCTTCACAGCAATAGAACCCTCACTAAGAAAATGTCTATGTGGTATGGCAGGAAAAGATATTGAATCTTTTTGAGAACACAGTTGACTGGACTTTGTCTTTAGTGTTCCACACTGTCTAGCATCCCATGTGATTTCCTCATTTAGGATCTCTACTTTCAGGATTTGGCACTAAACTGCCCAAGGGCAGTGACCTCCTTCTGCTTTCTTACGTGTTCTATCTTTAGTGTCTAGCACAGTGTCCGACATATAGCAAGAGCTCAAGTACTTAGCTCATGAATAAGTGAGTAGAAAGCTATGTGAAGCTCTGTCTCTGTGCCCTGATTATTATTCCGAAGCAGCTCTCCTCCTAGATTAGAAGGAGACGCAGCTCCCAGAGCCCTCTACAGTTCTCTGCCAGTCCACGGCCTGGCTCTGTTTTCTGACCCAATCTATTTAGTCTGCTTTGCTGGAGCAAGTAACTTCCTGATAGAGCTGATCTAAAAATAAGTTCTTCCTCATTGGGAATACACACACACACACACACACACACACACACCATACAAACAGACACTTATGCAGGCACACACATACACATAGAACCACACTATAGACACACACAACACACACCATCCAAACAGATACACACATAAACACATACATACACACATACATGCACACATACATGTAAATACACACACCATAGACACACACGCCATACAGACACATACATGCACATACCCAGACATGCGCCATCCAAACAGGCACATACACATACACGCACATACACATAAATACAACATACAGACACACACACATACACACTCCATACAGACACACAAATATACACACATATACAGACACACACCAGACACACACATACATGTACATACACATGCACACATTATATAGAAATACACATACAAACATACACATGCCATACAGATACACACACATACACATATACACACACACAGACACACGGAAACAGATATACACACACACAGATTGAGATGATGATGATAATGATGACTTTACTGCTTTGTGCCCAGTATATGAAAAAGTAATGAGCTCACTCGCAGAGTCTTCCCACCTAGTCCCTTCTCCAGGAAGGAGGGAGGGTGGAGCTTAGACGGAGTCAAGGGAAGGGCTCTGCATGAGGGCAGCTGCATGAAGACCAAGGGATAGGATCTGTTCTGTGAGGGAGGAATCTGAAACATCTAGTGGCCATTCTCCTGTCCCCAGAGTTCAGGGATTACTGAGCAGAGAGGCAGCAACTGTCCTCCTACTGCTAGGTCTCAGGAGCAGACACTCTGGTGCCCGAGGTGCTGGGAGTTCCAGCGGAGGGGCGTGGCTCAAGAGCTGGCAGCAGCTGTGAAGGGCCGACAGAAGGAACTGGCAAGGAGAAGAGGGCTGCTTCTCTTCACAGTGAACCCTGACTGCATTCCTGTGTCGATCCTGACTTCAGCAGCTCACGACGACTCCCTCAATCTTTCCCTTTCCCCTTTCCACAGCTTCCTCCTCTGTCTACGGCAGGCTTCGCTCTACCCTAAAACCACTTCTCTCTCCCAGGACCATCTTCTCTCTCTCTCTCTCTCTCTCTCTCTCTCTCTCTCTCTCTCTCTCTCTCTCTCTCTCTCTCTCTCTTTCTCTCTCTCTGTCTCTCTGTCTCTCTCTGTCTCTCTGTCTCTGTCTGTCTCTCTCTCTGTCTCTGTCTCTGTCTCCTCTCTCTCTCTCTCTCTCTCTCTCTCTCACACACACACACACACACACACAGAACTCAAATATTAAATGACCTCTCTGGACACCCGATCTCCTTCATCAGTTTGGTTATTTATTAACTTATTTGCTATTAAAAGAGCTGCCAAGAGAGAAGGCTAAGCCGGTCAGATGAGATCTGGAAGTTACGAGCATGCAGGAGATGGGTCAGGACAAGGGTGGCGTGGCATAGAAGAGCATGGGTCCATAGAGAACAGCACTTCCCACATGGCCAACAGGAAGCAAGTGCTGGATGAGGATGCTCCTGAGCAGCTCAGATTCCAAACAAATCAATGCCTCCTAGACCTGTCTTGCCACTTCAAAAGCAGCGCCATGGATTTGCAGGAGGGTGGCTCCATTTTGTTGAAACTAGAAGAACACACGAGATGAGGCCCTTGTGATATTTGGCTTTGGCTGTCAACACACATTCCTTATCCTCTTCAGCTCACACCTAGGACCCTGTGTACCAGAAACCATCATTAGGCATGAGAGCAGGGACCACCAAGTTAGCCGTCCTCTGCGCGGGATGATTTGAGAAGCCCTTTTTCTGGCTTTCTCCCATAGCTAGTGCCTGAGATCATTCTTCCAGAGAAAACCATCATCAAGGGCCTCAGGCAGCTTCTGCTTTGATTATTATTATTATTATTGATTTTTTTTACTTAGCATCCAAGACAATGTGTTCCATCACGACTTATTCATATATGTGTATATACTGCTCCTATTTGCCCCATTGCCCTCTGTGACCTCCCCTGGCCCCTCCCCCTGCTTCTTTCATCTTTCTCTCACACGCATGGGCACACGCTCACACACTGTACATCCGCACACACACACTCAGGCACACACATGAGCACACACACAGACACACGATTTAAACCTAGGTTGTTTTTTTTTCCTCCCGTGGCTTCTGCTTCTAATTGGCTATAAAATCTGGGGCCAGTCAACTTCCTCTCAGATCTTTCCTTTGAAAAACGAGGTTAAACGAGGGATTTAAAAATCCCGACATCCCCTAGCTTTGCATGAATCTGATTTTGTAAAGGATGGCTAAACAGGGGCTGCAGAGATGGCTCAGCAGTTATGGGCGCTCACTGCTCTTCAGAGAACCTGGGTTCAGTTCCCAGCATCCACACGGTGCTTCACAACCAACCATAACTCCAGTTCTGACCTCCTTGGGCACCGGGCACACAAGAGGTGCACATACACGCAGACAAGACATTCAGGCACAAATAAAATGTCTAATTGTTTTCTCAAGGGTTGCTAACTAAACCAGGCATGGTGGTACTTACGGTAAATCCTCCCATTTGGAAGGCAGGTGTAAGTAGGTCTTTGTGAGTTTTAGGCCAGCCTGATTTGTATAGTGAGTTCCAGGACAACCAGAGCTACATAGTAAAATAGAAGGAGGAGAAGGAATACTTGCTAAGTTGTCTGAATAAGTCTGGATTTTTTTTCCCTTTTAGTTAGTAAATCCTATCCAAAGAGACATTTTGGTAGCTATGAATGTAGGTGTTTATTTATGTTCCTAGTTGTTGAACTTGGGGCCGCATCAGATAGTCTCAAGAGGATTTCAGGAGTGGAGAGAGGGGAGAGAGAGGCCGAGAAATGAGGACACTGTCCATGAGGACAAGCCTGCTGGGCAGGGGGACTGGAGTGAGGTGGGTGGAATGACAGCCACCATAGAGCTCCAGAAACCAGGTCCCTGAGCTGGGAGCTGAGCTGGGAGTTCTGAAGGGTCTCCATTCAGTTCCATCATTCTACAAAGGGAGGACCTGAGTTATAGACAGGAAAGCTACCAGTCCCAGGCAGAAGCAGAAATCTGAGGAGTTGATTTCCTGGCCCAGCGATGCCTCTCATCCCCACACTTTGTATGCACTGTGGCACCTCTGCACCTTAGCCCCTTAGTGGGTGCTTGGAGCTCCTCTCTCACCCTGACATCCAATGTTTCTTTGAGATCTCAACTGGCTCGGTTTCTTAAGGAGGCTTAAGAAAGTGGAAATTTGGAGACAAGACTGGCATGAGCCAGACTGAAAAGAATCTAGCCTTGCTTGGTGTAAGGCATTATTTTACTCAAAATGCATTTCCCTCGGGACACCATGAGATGTGGCTCTCAGGAGACTATCAAACCAACAAACAGACTTTCATATCAGGTAACCACCAAAACTAGGTTTGTTTGTTAAAGGTTTGCTTTATTTTTAACCATGCGTATACATGTGCGAGTCTGTACACAAGCGCCAGCAGAGACAGGAGGGCACCGGATCCCCTGGAGCTGGAGGCTTGAGCTGTCTAACATGGGTGCTGGGAATCTAACTCCAGTCCTCAGAACGGCCAGCGCTCTTAACTGCTGAGCCAGCTCCTAAGCCCCTAGGTTTGTACATTCAGACTTTGAGAGATAACACATAAGCTGTATTCACACATATTGTTTTGCTTTATCATTTCAAAGATAACCTTAGAATTACTATACATCACCAATTTTTACTGATGCTGTTTTAAAAATTAAACATGCATAAATTTGTTACAGGAACAGATGTGACAAGCGGATTTGTCGAACAGACACTTCAATTTCAGAGAAACGATTTATAGCTTTGAAATGTGTATTAATGTGTTAACCACGCATCCCCCTGCCTTTTAATCATTGATCTTATTAATAGACAGAAAAGCATGATTGCATTATCTTGAAAGTGTATCTATGAATAAAGCACGCTAATGTCCTATCGATACTATAAACTTGGCTTATGTGCTTACCATGAAACATCTGTAGGAAGTTTTGAGGACTGGAGGTTGCTGTTGGAGGCAGAGAGCACACGCTTGCACACACCTGTGTGAAGAATAAGCAGGAAGTGGGCAGAGCCGCAGTGAGAAGGAAGCTTGGGAAAAGAAACTTCTGGGCCATTATGAAGAAAAGGGAGGAGGTATGGAGGGAACTGGGATTGGTATGTAAATGAGAAGAGATTGTTTTTAAATAAATAAATAAATAAAAGGTTAAAAAAAACTAATAAGGTAAATATGAATAGGGAAAGGTCACAGGGATGAAGAGTTTTTAGCAGTTAAGGACAGTTGGGAGGGACATCCAGTCCCAGTGCTCAGCCTTAAAAGCATATGCATACAAGCAAGTCTAAATGGACTCAGCAGGTTGTATTGATGCATCTATTCACACGCACACATACACACACACAGCAATAGTAATTAAAGAAGCCATGAATTTGGCAGGGGCAGGCATTGGAAAGGTTGGAGGGAGGAGGAAGAAGGGAGAGATGATGTAAATATATTTTAATTAAATAAAATAAGTTTAAGCGAAAATGTACTAAAGGAAGATTTCATGCATTAAATAAAGTTTAGCAGTTTAAGAAAGCAGCAGTAAATATTTACAAATAAAGTCTACAGAAGAGCGTGTGCACATAGTGCAACAGTATACAAAATGCACACAGCAGGATGAGTGTGCAGTTAATTGTTTGGCATTTTCTGCGTGCAGGCACTCAGGTCGCTGTTTCTTCCTCTCTTGGCCTCTTTACTGCATTTCCACTCAGTTAGCAGAAGAAAAATCACGGCATCCCTCTATCACGACGCCAACCTTCTCCCATTGTACTATACATAATTGCATGGCTGTGTATTTTTAAATATATCAAGCCCATCCAGGATGTGCAGATGGGAGCTTACCGCAAAGTAACTGGAAGCTATCTTGTGATTGAGTGACACCAGCTTTTTCTCTCAGCCCGGAGCACTTCCTCGGAATTTAATTCCGAAAGACACCACTTTATTCGTTTTTAAAGGTTCAGGCGGCCCTCAGGTGGGAGAATCGAGCTGATTGCATCCCCGCCCGCGTCTGCAGCTCCCTCGTAGTGTAGTTCCTTCAGCCTGGTTCCGTACCACGTCCAGGGGCCACACGGGAAGCTTTAAACTGTGACCCCAGAGGAGGTCAAACTGTGCACGCACTGGCTTTTGTTCCTTGTGAACTGGAAGATCAAAGGCCAGAGGTGGAAATTGTTTTTAAAGGGCAAAAGGTTGGAGATAAGGTTGTAGGGCACACCCTCAGCCCTGTCTGTAGGTGGCACCACTACCTAAGGCAACTGCGATGGGGCAGGGCGGGGCGGTGAGAGGGGGTTGTCAGGGTAGGGGGAACAGCAGTGTGTGGTTTCACTTCGAAGTGACAGCTTCCCATCCAGTAGTTGGCAATAGTAGTCTTCCCAGATGTCTAGCATCATGGGCTTTTCTCTTGATGTCAGAGAAAATGAGCTGTTGTGGTTTAATATTTAATAAGACTCAAAGCTTGGCAGAAGCCCAGGGATCCATGTGATACGAACCTGTGACTTCCTGGCCTTATTCGTCCGTCTGCAGCCCACAGGGACGCTGATTAGCCACCACAAGGTTATCTTTCTGAGTCTGTGTAAATCCTAGTCCCAGAAGCAGAATGCGACAGGGCTGAGAGAGGTACAGTCGCAAAAGTTCTGACTCAGACGATTTTCTATCGAGTCATTTTCAGTCTGTTTCAGCTCTGTCAACACACCAGGGGCACTGGGGACAGCCACTTGACTCCTGGAAACTGGGCTGAGGGTGTGACTGTTGTGGCAGCTGCCGCCAGAGTGTGGCTGGATGGGGCACAGTCGCAGCTGTGGTTGTGGTGACAGGCGACTGCGGTGGCCTCACCCACTTTCCTATTCATCAAGCACGCTAGCAAAAGACCCCACACTGTGTGGCCTCCGGGAGAAGGTGAGGGAGAGGTGTGGAAGGGAGGGGAGAGGGCTTGTGGTCGGGTCACGTGCTGCAATGGCTCGGGGTGGCTCATCTTTATAGGCACAAGTTGCACATTCTCGGAGGCTTCCAGGAGGGAGATGCAGGGGTGAGTGGGGTGGAATGGTGCTGGCTGGAGCCTTCCTGTGAATTCTTCACATTCTGTCTGTTAGGAATAATGTGCGCCTGAGTAGGGGTCCCATGTAGCCTTCCGGCAGTACCTCATAGAGCCTGGAGAGATGACTACAGCCATCAGAACCCGGTGACCGGACGTGGATTGCTACCTGCAAAGACATCTTTGGATCAAAGGACTTGTGTCTGATCACAGTAAATCCCCCCAGGCCTGAAAGAAGAATTAAGAGGATTCTCCATTTTATCCACTCCGGAACACTTTACGTATACTATGCAATTAACTGTGCATTTATTTTGAAATCATTTTGGGGAATTTCTCATGCAAGTCCAGTGTCCCAAATGAGTATTGCCACTCCCCACATCCTTGACTTGCTAACAATGGAACCTTGGGCAAATCGCTTACCTGTGAAGTGTAAACAGTCAACCCACCGCAGAGGTTGTTGGGAGAATGGAGATTCCTCCAGTGGCAGGTTCAGCACTGGGCATCTTAGCTTCTATTGTGAGTTTTCCTTCAGAGAGTTTATAACAAGTAATATACTTGCATGACTTTACCATCAGAGAAGTAGTTACTGTCTATATTCTTTTAAAAAATGGTCATATTTATTATTTTTACATATGTGTATCTGTATGGGTCTGTGTGTAGACATATGAAGGCAAGCACCTGCGGAACTCGGAAGATGGTATCTGAGTCCCTGCAGCTGGAGTCGCAGGTGGCTGTGAACTGCCCAGTGTGGGTGCCGGGAACCGAACCTGGGTCTTCTGCAAGAACAGTGCCTGCTCTTGCCTGTGAGGCCATCTTTTCAGTCTTCACTGCCTACATTCTTATAAAGATGACTGACAGTAATGTTGATCAATGGGACCACAAAGGAAACCATCCAGTTAAAACCCCCCAAAGGTCTTTCTCCTGAGCCGTTTGCCCCTAGCCATGGTTCACACCAGGTATCAGAACCTAGCGACTGCGTGAAGGTAACAGGTTAGATACTTCCGAACGTTTTAAATCAAGAGATTTAAAACCAAATAACTCATCAATGGCCAGCATATTGTTTATCCTAATGTAATAGTATCCTCACATGGGAATGCAATGTGGGCAAATGGCCTAACCAGGAAGGGACAAAAGCAGCCATTGGAGGCGAGCAGCTTGCCTCATGGGTGCTTCTAAGATGACCCCTTTCTCTCCACAGCCTCTTATGAGTGAGGATGAACAGCTTCTAGTTCCATTCTGAAAGGTGCCTGGGGGTGTGACTGGGGCTGTCCATGCAATCAATTCTCTCACTCGGAGCTCAGAACCTCCCCCACCCAGGAGATTGGCCCCCTCTTGCTTGAATACAGAGGGAGCATGCTGTCTACCCCTGTCCTAAGAGACACCCCATAGAAGGCAGGGAAGATGGAGGATGGAGTGTTAACACTGCCTACACTGGATAGCAGGCCAACAGGCTTGGCATCTGTCTTGGGGGTACCTTGCCACCACACATCCTGGCTTCAACTTCACATAATCATACTAGTAAGTTTGAAACGAGGGACAAGCGGCAGCTGGGAGTAGAGGAAATAAAGAGTTCCCATTTGTGAAGGAACATGAAGTTTCTAAGGATTTTGTAAGAAGGTCCTCACTTGAGCCTCCCAGAAGGCCTGGAAGTAGGGGAGGGGAGCCACGGTCATTCCAACTCACGGAGGAACTGGAGCTGGGGAAGCAGCACAGTCTGAGAACACCCGTCCATCATGTGTGAGCCTGGGTTCATCTCCATAACTACGAAAGGTAAAGGGAAAACCTCCCCAAACTCAGACAGAGTAACCAGCTCCATGGAAGATCTGCTGGGTTCCCAGGCTGCATGTGCTGTGAGCTTTGTGTAAATACAGCAAGCTACAGGTGTTGGCAGCACCTGTGTGGCTTGGATCCCCTGACTGTAAATGAATCTTAGCGCTTCTAATGATCATAGGGCAACCTTCACCTCAAATATTGTCTAACTCCCCTCATTAGGCTCACTGAACATCCCTCCATCAATGTCCACCCTGCCAAGGACCCACATTCCTTCCTCCTTTCTGCTGATACTCTTCGACACCCACTCCAAACACCAGAAACTTCACAGACCCCTCCCCTATCAGGATTGTAAATGATAGGGGGAGGGATCTGCGCTCATGGAGAGAACAAGGATTTTTTTGGGTACGACTGCTGTGGCAGCGTACTGTGAGGCAGAGAGGCCATGTGTCTGCAACTGGTACTGGGCCTGGGGCTGAACTTGAAGGAGATGAAATTCCACGCTGAAAGGCAGAATGCTCTTCCTCCTGGACGGGCTTTAAAGGCTGCCTAAGTCCCGGGAGGCTGAGGTTCTGCAGTTAGTGGCATCCTGTGTTGAACGGGCTTCTGTGGGACAGCCTTGCTCTCCAGCTCTTTGATTCCCCTGGAGCAGGAGTTGGAAGTTTCATCAGATGTAGACTGAAGAACACAAGCTTACTCAGGCTGCAGGCCGTCCCATCTTGTGCTTGGCCATCATTCTTAACCTCTCACTCATAGTCATTAGCTCGGAGCCCGGCTACAGGCATGCTCCATCATGATTGCAGAGGGCTGCCTTTTGGACTTGTTTCTATTGTTAAGTGGGTGTTTGTCTACAGTCGTCGCAGGCTAAGCGGCATCAGCCTCCAATAACAGACCCAGAGCAGCAGAGGGTGGAAAGCATTGGTTGCGGGGGGATGATAAAGTCCTGGTGTTTTGATCTTGATGCCAGGCCTTTCCTCAAACTGCCAGCCTGGCTCCAGTGTTAGACACAACACTGGGCTGGGAGGGGTGGTGGGAGAATCTTGGCTACTCAGGGTGCCATTTCTTATCGAGTGCTGACCTCACTTACAGAATGAGGGGGAGGTGTGTGGGACCAGAAAGATCAGCACATTCTGGGCTCAGGACGGCTATTCACAGTTCTGGAACATTTATTTAAAAAGGTCCATAAACTCAGCTAGCAAGTATAGGAAATTCATTAAGGTCTTGTTTTGTTAATTCGGTGTGTGCTTTCTACGAGCACACAGCATGCTAGAAGAAGCAGGCATTTATAAATAGCTTGTATAGTAGGCTGACCCATAAATGCGTGGGGAGATACACCCCATAAATGTGGTACCCCGAGAGTCAGTTTCAGTGGGAGGGTCCCCAGAGCACTTTGGAAATGCACGAGATTAGGACTGGGTTTTTAAAACAAGTCTTCTCCATAGACTTAGAGAGGGAAAGAACTCGAAAGAATGGAAAGGGAGCAGGTGTGGATGGAGCCTGGATGAGACAGTGGTGGAGATGGTAGAAGCAGCGGTGGATTAGGTACTCTTCACTGTGTGTGAAGAAGGCACAATACCTGACGAAAGTAGCTTCAGGGAGGGGTCCTTCCAGTTTACAGTCCGAAAAGAAGCCATTCGTTATGCAGAGAGAGCGAGGCCGCTGGTCCCTGCGCCTCCTGTATGAGAACACAGAACGCGGATGCCGGTGCTCATTTTGATTTCTCCTACGGATGCTTCTGGGACCCCAGCCCATAGAATGGTGCCAGCGACGTTCAGGGTGGGTCTTCCCTCATTATAGTTATACCCAAAGGCTTATCTCCTAGGTGATTTAGATCTTGTCAAGTTAATGATATTAACCGTGAGGGCAATGAAGGACAAAGCAAGGGTGAAATCCATAGCGTGATGTGCGGAAGCTTGGGTCTGTCTTCCTTCCGTCCCTTCCCCCTTCTCTTCTGGGCAGAATCTTGTGTACCCCAAGCTGGCCTTGAATCCTCATGTAGCTAGGGATGATACTGAGCTTCTGTCCTTCCTGCCTCCCCCTCCAGGGTGCTATAGTGCTAGGGATTCCAAACTCAGGGCTTCCTGCAAGCTAGGCACAAACCCTACCAACTGAGCCCCGATGGTAGCTTTTTTGTTGTTTGTTTGTTGTTTTGTTTTGCTTTTTACTCTATTCCATGAAAATCTAGTGAAGGAATGGAAGGAGAAGGGTGCCACAGTGTGCTGGGTTTGTTTTTCAGGAAGCTCACGAAGACACCAGGGTGTCAGATGACTCATTTGGATGGTGAGGGTGGGGAAGAGAGGCAACAGCATATTGATGCATTTTAGACAGAATATTTGGGCACTAAGACTGAGAAAGGAGGAGGGGAAACATTCAAGAGGCAGCATGAAGTACTCACTAAAGGTTTTTATAGTTCAGACGGTGCCCCTCTGGAGCCGATTCTATATTAGCACAGACATTAGGCTTTTGGCCCGCTTCTGCAGGACAGAGTTACAAGTGGCTCCTTTCTGGCCTCCTAGATCACCACCCAAGTTTCCTGGGCTGTCTTTCAAGGATCCATTAGCTGGCTTCTCTACGGTTTCCTTCTACTGTTGGCTTACAGGATGCTCACTCATACCTTGAACACATTTCGGTCTTTTTTGGCCAAGCAAACTATGCATGGTCTCTGACCTTGCCTTAGTTCCTACGGTTAAGGCCCATCTCAGCTGAAGGCCAATTCTGACATAACCTCGGCCACTCACTCCACTCATGAGCAGCAGATAAACACAGGCTTGAATGCTCACCTTGGCCTCCCTCTCTTAAGTTCAATGCATTCCATACCTGCTAGGGCCCCTGCGGGCCTCACCCTGCTCGAGCTATGACAGAGAGATTTGTGTAGCTCATGCAGGCTCCTAGGGGAGAGACCAAGATGGAGCGAAGTGGGTAAGGCTTAGCCACCCACTCCTCTCGGCCTCTACTTCAAACTGCTTCTCCTCAGCTTGGCGGGGAGAGGGGAGGAGGTTCTATATATATGAGTTTAGGGGGAATACATATGAGCAATTTCACTGAGGCAGAAAGGGCTTGAATGCAATCACCCACAACCAACTTCTTTTTTATGCAAAAAAGAGTTGAAGAGTTTTTGTTCTATTTACTTTCCAGACAGACACCTGCAGAGGTACAGGGACACAGGGGCAGGGCTTGAGAGAAACACAAGGGAATAGTTACCTTGCCTCTGGGGGCCGTTAATTTCACTGCCTGTCATGGGTTATAGACAGTTTGTGTACTTTGAGCAACTCGTAATCCCTGACTACAAGGGTCGGTGGCCTTGTGAATCTGCATGGGGCAGGAGGTGGTTGAAGAAGCCAGGTAATTCATGATGGGGATCTGTTGCCTATGAGGGTGGAGATGATACAGGTGTGTCTGGGGTGACTAAGGGCCCAGGATAGGACAGCAGCCCTTCATAGCTGCCACCCAGGCCCAGTCTCCTCTGGAAAGGGTCCAGTGGCTTATCCTGTGCATTCAGAAGTTGAACAGTACTAAGACACCTGCCCCTGACAAAGAATGTCAGCCTCGGGTGTGTTTATTTTAGCTTTAGATGCCAGCCAGCCCTGCTCCACCCTTGGCAAAGATGGAAAGAAGCTGTAGGTCAAAGCAGAGTAGGAGTTTGCCTCATGGGAAGTGTTCTGCTCCCTTCTTCCCCTCCTCTCTAAGAGTCTTCTCATGCTAGGCTAAAAGAAAGCCTGCCTATGAGTACAGAGAGGTAGAGCTTTGAGAGGTTCCTCTTCTCACGGACAACGGTGCAGCTGCCCAACCCAAGGGCAATCGGTCAGTGAGCTCTGTCTTATTGCCCATGCCACACTGTGTAAGCGCTGCTTCTCCTGATGCTGGGTTCACATCAGGACCACCCTGCTTTTCGATGGGCTCACCTGTAAGAGTAACAGCACGAAGACCATGGGATGTCTGCCAGGGCCGGCCCTAGTGTCAGGGACCATTGTCCTAAGATATGTCAGGGACCATTGTCTTAAGGATGTTGCAGAGAACCCCACATTCCCAACTATCTTAAGAAACTGTTTGTTAACAGAACCCGCCCTCACATTTTAACTATCTTGAAAACTGTTTGTTAATGGAATCACAAAAAGAATGTTTCCGCTTAAATCAGGGGTGCTTTGCTACCCCGGCAAAAGTTGCTTCCTACCCCTACCCCCACCCCATGCCAAGTTCCTCATTCAAGGGCTATATAAACTGTAACCATCACCCTAATAAAGGAGACCTTGACAATAGAATCTTGCTTGGTCTCATTTCTCTCTCTTCCCATGTCTTTTTTCAGATAGCGCCTCTTCAGAGACCCTGAATAGCTGACCCAACTGGCGGGTTACACCCTAGGGCTTTGTTTACTGATCCACAGATCAATGTTTTGTGCTTTTTCCAGTCATTCATTTGGGGGGGGGGGGATGGTATTTATTAGTGAGTCTTAAATTATTCTGTACTAATAATAATTGTTTCAGGGGTGGGAAAAGCCAAAAGCCTTTGACACAGTAGGATTTATATACTAATGGGGAGATATACAGCATATAAGAATCATAGACATCCTTTGAAGTATTGCTGAGGTGATATGGGTATAGTGCTCTTTTAATACAGTGAAAGGTGACAGGGTGATATGAAAGGTAATAAAGAAATATTTGATATTGTAGAGTTGGAAGAATGATGGAAGTTAAGATGTAAATTACGTTATGCAGTCACAGCCTATTAAAATTTCAGTTTATGGGGCTGGAGAGATGGCTCAGCAGTTAAGAATCATTGCTGCTCTTCCAGAGGACCAGAGTTCTCTTCCCAGAACCTACACAACTGTTTGTAAGTCAAGCTCCAGGGTATCTGACACCCTCTTCTGGTTCCTGCTGGTACCTGCATGCATGTGTGCATGTTTAAGCACACAAACACACATACACACACACACACACACACATACAC
The DNA here is from genome assembly GCF_903992535.2 of Arvicola amphibius. Lineage (NCBI taxonomy): Eukaryota > Metazoa > Chordata > Mammalia > Rodentia > Cricetidae > Arvicola > Arvicola amphibius. The sequence goes on along the minus strand of NC_052060.1, from coordinate 8,824,406 downwards.
ACACACACACACACAAGCTGACAATAAATCTAAGAAACTAGATTTCAGTTACAAGCAAGGACACAAGCTATAAAAAAAATCAACTTTAATTATGACTTTCTCATTTGAGCCTGTGCATCTGATGGCCTTGTGCGGCCCCCAGTATGCTGAGAGTAGTATATGAATAAAGGGGAAGAGAAAGAAAGAATCAAGGCTGATGTCTAAGAAAAAACTTGTGGGCTACTGACCATAAAATCAGGCATTTATTAAGCCTGATGTTTTTCGCGGAAGCATAGTGGACAGAGAAAGCAAATCTGTATCAGATGGATGTCTACTCCAATAACCAAATTGTCTTCTCCATGATAAAGAATTCAACACAGTCAACCCCCCCAGGCATATGTTACAAGTGGTACCTTTAGGCTTCTGTGCCTTATTGAAGATTCAAGGTTAGTTACTGCTCCAAGGACATTGTGTTCTCAGCAGTGATGTGGCCAGGTCACCTGTGTATAGGAATGTCCATGTTGTTGAACCTGTCACTCAATCCCAGTGATTCTCATACTCTCATTGGGGAAATATTAGGGTAAGAAGAAAAAAGACTACAATTCTTAGAGCAAGGAATGTTGTTCCCTGCTTGAGAGCCCCCACACTTTTAAGAGAGCGTTCTCATGGAACAAACAAATTTTTACATCCTGGACCCATTCATTACAAGTATTCATATACTGTTTCCTCAAAACTCTTTGTCCCAGACATTTCAGTTAATTCTTTCAAGTTCTCAATTGTCCAAACCACTAGCTATTGTCAATGAGTTGGCTTATATCCAGTTCTCAAGTCATTCTCTTCCCAGATAAATGTATTTGACAAGTCCACTCCAAGCTCTGCACAATAGTAGGACATCCCTTCTCGGTATTCCCTCGGGGCTGCCCCTTAAGCAGTTCAAAGACAGCAGCCCGTTTACTGCTGCTGTCTGCACACTGTGCTGATCCACCTGTGGCCAGGAGTTCTAGGTTGAGCCTGGGATGGAGATGCTGCATTGAAATGGACTCCCCGGTTTCATAGATGGCTTTAGACTCTACAGCAATGCTCGGCCTCCAGTGGCAGAGTGGGTACAGTTATCATAAAGGGCAAGAAGGTCAGAGACATAACCAGTGACCCTTGAGAGCCATTGAATTTGGGGCTGGAGAGATGATCAGTGGTCAAGAACATAGCTGCTCTTTCAGAGGGCTTGAGTTTGATTCCCAGAACCACGTGGCAGCTAACAACCCATCTATAATTCTAGTTCCAGGGGGTTCCAAGCTCTTGTCTGGTTATGTGGGCACCATCTATAATTCTAGTTCCAGGGATTCCAAAGCCCTTGTCTGGCTATGTGGGCACCATCTAATTCTAGTTCCAGGGGTTCCAAAGCCCTCGTCTGGGCTATGTGTACCGCGAATGTGGTACGGAGGACATATATGTCAAAAATACTGATACATAATATATTAAAGTCAAACCAATGGTTAGACTCACTATGGATACTGCAGAGCAACCTATAAGGGCAGCTTGATAAATTCCTTCCTGATACCCTTCGCATTACACCCTCCTCTCCCAGCCCTCCTCCCTCACTGGCGTCCCTTCTCCATTCCCAGCAGTGTCTCCCTGCGACTCTCATGTCTTGTGTGTAAGAGAAAACAGTAAGAGTTGTCTCTGAGTCTAGCTTATTTCACTCAAGACGATGATCTCCAGCTCAATCCCTTCACCTGCAAATAGCAGAAATTACGATCTTCTTAAAGTTGTATTAAATCTCATTGTGTTTATACCACATTTTTCTTTATCCATTCATCTGTTATGGAATGCCTAGCTGATGCACAGCTTGGAAATAATCTAGTAGAACGTTGGATATACAGGTTCTTCTATGGCTAGCTAACCTTTAGGTTACTACTCCATTGTTAGATAGCTGGGTCATGCGGGTAATTCTACTTCTAACTTTTTGAGGAACCATTGCGCTGATTTCCGTGGTGACTGCACTGTTTGATCATCATTCCCACCCAACAGTATGTAAGGACCTTCTCCACAGCCTTAGGGCCATCTGCATCTTTTGTTTTCTTGATGATAGCTTTATTAGTCAGGATTCTCTAATGGAACAGAACGTGTGTGTGTCTGTGTGTGTGTGTGGGGGGGTGTGTAGTGTGGTGGTCTTATTTCCTGGCTAACAGAATGTTGTCCAGGCAGTTCAACATTGGCTGTCTTAGCATAGATAGGCTAAGACTCTGGTAGTTGTTCAGGCCAGGATCTGGATTCTGCAATCCCAGTCTGGTCCTTGGCATCTGGAAGATTCCTGGAGTACAGCTGGTCTTCAGTCTACGTGGGAATCCTGAAGAAGTTGTACTTAATTCTGGCCGCAGTACAGGATAGACAAATTTGCTGGTAAGAGTGAGGGCAGCCAGCGAAAGCCAAGCTTCCTCCTTCCATGTCCTTCCGTGTGGGCTGCCACCAGAATGCGGCCTAGACTTAAGGTGGACTTTTGTGCTTGAAATAATCTCATTAAGAAAATCCCTTTCAGGAGTGCCGAATAGCGTGGGTTTTAGTTGATTTCAAATGCAGTCAAGTTGACAACCAAGATTAGCCATTTACTGATTGGATTTAATGGGTATTTAGCTTTTCGCACTCTTAATGTAGTCTACATACTAATCCCTTGGCTGTGTGGCTGACAAGGATGTCTTCCCCTCTGTAGACTGTCTTTGCATTCTGAAAGCATTTCCTTTGTCATGCAGAAGATTTCAAATGCCTGCGCAATTTCCTTTGTCAGTCCTTGCTGTCACTTCCTGCAGCACTGAGACCCTGCAGACAGCCCTTGGCTATGTTTGTATCTTACAGCCTTCTGTCCGTCTTCCACCAAAAGCTTCAGACTCTCCAGTTCCACAAGTGAGGCTTTTAATTCAGTTTGAGTTCATTTTAATGTAGGGCGCGAGGCTTTTTTCCCCGTTTCCTGAAGAGGCTGGCCTCTGGTTGTCTGAGTGAAACCAAAGGCCCCATAGGCTCCTGTGTGTGTCCGAGTAACTGGTCCCCAGTTGGTGGGACAGTTTGGGAAGAGTTAGGAGATGTGGTCTTGGAGGAGGTGTGTCATGGGGAAGGGTTTGAGACTTCAAAAACCTCCTGTTGTTTTTGGATCAAGGCTCAGGCTGTGAGCTGTTCGTGCCACCAAACCTCTCTGTGCCGCCATTAGGGACTGTAACCCTCTGAAACTGAAAGCCCAGTCAAATGCTTTCTTCTGTAGGTTGTCTTGGCCATGGTGTTTTATCACAGCAATCGAAAAGTAAGTAACAGAGTATGCTTTCGACACCTCTGTCAAAGATTGTGTGGCTGTAGTTATATGCTTTTATTTCCGGGTTCCCCGATCTTCCCCACCCATCTACACATTTTCCTAAACCAGTACCATACTGTTTTTACTACTATGGCCCTATGGTATAATTTGAAATCACTGCTAGTTTTAATTATTATTGCTTTGGAAATTTTGGGTCTTTTGTACTTTCATATAAAATTTTTCTGTGTGTGTGGGGGGAAACCAGAGATTTTAACAACTCTTTTCCTTTCAGATTACTCTGTAACTCTGGGTTTTCTTGAGTCCAGTTCTTTCTAGTTGTTTGCCATTGGTGACCCACGACCTCAAGTCACTGCCTTTCCTCAGCATTTTATTAACAGTTATGGGCCTGTCTTCTGAGATGTTTTTCACACCGAAGTTGATAAGTAGTTCACGTGCCAAACAGATTTCTTTCAGTGCTAGAATGGAACTACGGAAGCCACATCTCCAACCTCGCTCAGTGGCTTTTAAAACGTTCGCACACCGGGCTCAGAGGTAGAGTGCTCACCTGGCAGACACTTGGTTCTAGCCCCAGAGCTACCAGAAGAAGAAAAAAAGAAAGTAAGAAATTCATATTATTTGTGACTTCCTCATACAAGCTTCCGTTAGTCTTTCATCAGATTCTACACAAGAGGTTCCCCTAGACTATTATCACTTTATTGCAAAGCTTTTTGTTGTTTCAGTACACAGCACCCAAACACATGCGCTGTCTGAAATGTCTCGAGTTTTAGACCCTAAGACAGACAGATATGGAGCTCTGAACCATCACAAAAGCCTGAGCATTAGAGCTTCACTCCAGTAGCTTTTCTTCCTCGCGCCACTCCTCGGGGAAAAGCCTGAGCATTAGAGCTTCACTCCAGTAGCTTTTCTTCCTCGGCGACTCACTGCGTGCCCTTCTGCCCTCAGCTGCAGGAGCCGTTCCCCCCGGAGGCCCCCACTTGGGCGCCATGTGCTTCTGGCTAACACCCATCCCTAAGGACGGGCTCTCAGGAGGCTGATTATGTTTGTGCGTTTGATGCAGAACTTTATACAGAACCAAAGGACCAAACGTGTGTCCCTAGTACGCCTGCAGGTCAGAGCCATTCCAGTGCCTTCTTCTTTAGCGTGTTAAGATGTTTGTAGGGAGGTGGAGGCAACTATAGCAGGCCGCTGCTTGTATTCATCTACAAATCCTCCCTCTCTGAGCTGCTGAGCTGAAGCACCAGAAAGGGCCCCATTAAAGCTGGGCCTGTCATAGGTCAGAACATCAGACTGGAAAGAGACATGAGACTCCCACCTTAGTCCCTAGCAAGCTCGAAGGCTTCTGAAAGAATCACTTTGCTGTCTCAGCTTCTGAAGGGGGAATAGTAGCAGTTTATAGCTGCTGTCACTTCGTTGACGCAGCCAGTATGTCAGAGCCTGGCCTGGGCAGTGACGGGGTTATGGTTCTGGCTCTGCTACCCACTTAGACTCACTGGGTCACTAGGGCAACTCATGCCGGATGCAGCTCCAGGAACAAGATTTCAACCGGGGAGGGAAAAAAAAACCTGTTAACTAAAAATTAAAATAAAACAAAAACAGGGAGGCATCCTTCAAGCCTCTCTGCAGATGAGTAGGAAAATGACAGGAGCGACCAGAGTCTCTCAGGCCATTGCGGTGTTATCAAACCAGACATTCCACAAATGCATTCCGTAGAGGAGTTAGATGCTGCTCCTCGGTCTCATAGACGAGGAAACTGCTCTAAGAAGTCAAATAAGGACCAAAGCTGGATTCTACTGCTAAGTCTGTGAAGCCAGGGCAACTCAGCCTAAGCACCCTGCTGATGTGAAGCCAGGACACCTCAGCCTAAGCACCCTGCTGCTGTGAAGCCAGGGCAACTCAGCCTAAGCATCCTGCTGTGCTGGCAGTAGAGCCGCTCAGAAGAAGCTGGACACTACAAGGAAGAGCTCCCAGAAGTGGAAACTAAAGCCAGATGACTGCTCAGCCCCAGGGTTCTAGAAGTTTTGCTATTTTCTGGAAAATAAGAGTTACATTTTCATTGCTGGTAGCCTATGGCCCCCTGGGCAAGGGACAGAGGGTGACAATAAAAAACCTCAGGCATGCTGGCTTTCCGGGATTACCTTGGTGAGTCATGGGCATTTCATCCAGTTGCCCATGACCGAGTGCTCGGCTGGGTGGGAAAGGAGAGCCAGCAGCGTGGGAGGAGTGTTGGAAGCAAGAGGGACTTAGAATGGCAGGGTCTAAGTAGGGAGAGGAATCAGAAGGAGCAGTGTTTGAAAAGCCAGAGGTGTTTCCCTGTGAACGCTTGGCTGCCACACACAGCCGTTCTATCTCCACCCTGACAGGTCCCAGAGCAGCTGTCAGAGGGCACCTCTCCCTCTCCCTCACCAGCTGAAGAGCCCTGGTCATCCCGAACTCAACACCTCCACACTCTTAGCTCTCCTGCCAGAGCCACAGGGGAGGGAAAAGCCACCATCACCTTGGTCACTTTGCACCTCCAGAAAACCCTCCAGGTAAAAGGCTTGGCTCAGCAGGTAAAAGGTCCTTAGCACCAAGCTGACACCCTGAGGCCTACATGGTGGACAGAAAGAACTGTGGAGAACAGACTCCCATAAGTTGCCATCAGACACTGCGGCACAATGACTTTCCTTCACCATCCTATCAATACGCACATACACACACACACACACACACAAACATATAGGTAAACACATCTTTTAAACACTTAAAGGCTGATATAAATGTTAAGATAGAGCCCCAATAAGTGGGGTGTGGTGTGGGTGTGTTATTTTTTTTTTAAATATTTATTTATTTATTATGTATACAATATTCTGTCTGTGTGTATGTCTACAGGCCAGAAGAGGGCACCAGACCTCATTACAGATGGTTATGAGCAACCATGTGGTGGCTGGGAATTGAACTCAGGACCTTGGGAAGTGCAGGCAATGCTCTTAACCGCTGAGCCATCTCTCCAGCCCTGGGTGTGTTATTTTTAACAATTAAAATTTTGAGGATATTTTAAGGGTGAAGCCTTTTCAGTAACTGGAGAGAGGAGACTCACCCCTTTATATTTTTCCTCCCTTTCTAACTAAAAGTTAGAAGAAAGAAAAAGCAACAACCGAGGGCTATCAGTATGGAAGTGGATGTGAGCATGCAGGCTATCCCACAAAGGCATGGTATAGCAGCAGCATGCTTGGATATTTCTCGAGAAGAAATCCAGATCCACTGTTGGGAACAGGAAGCAATTTGGATGAAACGTCGCGTGTAACTACAGTGTGTGCTGTACAGTGAGCATGCTTCTGTGTTTCATGGACGTTTCCATCCATGCTACTTCAGTAGACACAAGCAGCAGAAGGCAGGAAGGAAATATCATTTTTAAAACCAGTCTGTTGAGGCTGGGGAGATGCCTCTTCCAGAGGACCTGAGCTCACTTCCCAGCACCCACACCAGTGACTCACGACTGCCTGTGACTCCAGCTCCCAAGGGATCTGATGCCTCTGGCTTCCACAGGCCCCTGCACTCACACGTATATATGCCCACATTCAGACATACATCATACATGTAATTAAAATGATGAAAATAAGAGAGGGGGGAGAAAGGGAAGGGAGCAGAGAAAAGTATATAGTGTAATAAAAACTATAAAAAATTGTTAATTCAACAGTAGATTTCGTAGTAGGTCAGAATATTAATGTACTTAGAGATATTTACTTAAATAGAAATATATAATATTCACAAAGTAAAATAAATACATATTTGTACTTTGAAAAAATGATGAAAATAAAATATTTTTTAGAAAAGCTAACTTGTGAGCTTTTACAAAGTGAGGCAGCGGAAGACTGTAGAACCCAGGGAGCTGAGGACAACTCTAAGCTGTTGGATCTTTTCTGGCGTCTCTTACCAGCCCTCCGTGGTCCTAGTGCTGTGTGACACAGGTTGCTGTAAAGTTGCATTCCTGCACACTGCCACAAGGCATCAAGAGAATCCCTGCAGGTCCACGTAATGGCAGGACAGATACTTCAAAAGTCAGAATTGTTTTTACTTGCACGCATACACTTGTTGCTCATGTGAGGTATCAGTGTTCCAGCCTTGGTGTGAACATTAGACTATGGAATATGGAGAAGAGCTGGATTCCAAATGATTATAGCATCTGGAACAGAGACCAAGGCAGAGGCTGGTGTGATGATTTATCAATAGCCTGTGCAGCTCTAGAGACAAGAGTGGGCTCCAGGGGAGAGAGGCAGGAAAGAGGTGAAGCCAACAGGAAGATGCAACTAGGCCAAGAATGCCCAAATGGGGCTGGCTGCTCAGTCCAAAGGCCTTGCACACCTAAGAAACCCTGTGAGCCAGAGCAAGCATTGCCGGGGTTGTGGACGGGGCAGGAGTTGCCCGGGTAGTAGAACTGTGGTGGTAAAGGGCTTCTGCCTCTCCTGGTCAGAGGTTCAGCCCATGTTGCTTTGACTCCCACACTTTAAGGCTGTTCATGTGTCAGTACAATCCCTGATTGGGCTCTACCCCTGTGTCATGGAGAAATCTCCAGGTGAGGAGAGACGCTCCCGTGTGAGGTTGGATCTCACAGTATTCAGGTAGCTGGAGCAGGAGGCAGGGAAAGACCTGCAGTGAGACTGAAAGGTGATGTATTTATTACCCTCTTGCTGCATGAACACCATGGCTTTTCTCCTTAAATTCCATGTCCTGGTGCTCTGTGAGGCACAGGGCAAACACACTTCTAATTTTTGTTGAATGATGAATGGATTCTATTTTATTATCTGAATCACCACAGAGACCTAAAACAGCTTCCCTGTCTCTGGCACCTTCTGCCACCATCCTTCACCCATGCCTAACCAATACCTAGGCCTCCACGATTGATTGAAGAAGCCCTGCTTTTGTCCCTAACCCTGTCTGACCACTCTCGCAGCCTCTGGGTCTGAAATGCTGTCACCGTTAGTTACTCTGAAGCATAGCTCCCCACAGCCCCCAGAGAAAGTCAGTTTCTCATCTTTCAAAGATATACCATCCTCCTGGCTTCACCGTCTCCTTCAGATCCGCTCAGAATTTCTCCCACATTCTGAAGTCAACCACGCCACTCTGTTATTTGTTCTGCCTGGGTGGGGTACATGGTGTGGTGTGGTGTGGTGTGGTGTGGCGTGGCGTGGCATGGCGTGGTGTGGTATGATGCTGTGTGTGCTGTGAGGTGTGTGTGTATGTGGTTAAACCCGTGCTATTTTCTCCCACTCAAAAGTCTCCCTTGTCATAATAAAATCTTATTCTTCTTTTAAAGCCACCCCAAACACAATCTTCTCTTGGAGCTCTTCCTGAATGTGTGTCCTTCCTTGTTCTGTGACCCTGCCGTAGCTCTTTCCCCTTCTGCCACACTGAGCCCCTCTCCCCTGTAATGCAATCAACCCTGAGCTGGCTTAGGCCAGGCTCCTCTCTAACTGCTGTCCTCCCAGGTGACGGCCGCCCCGAAGCCCTGACCTCTTGTAGAGTGGGGCACTGTCCACACTCACCACACAGAAGTTGTGCAAGACCAAGGGCTGGATGTTAGCCTTCCACACGTGCTCCAGAATCCAGGCATCTCCAGAGTCTACAGCTGGCAGACCCTCCGCTGCAACGGTCACAGCCTGGATCCAGGATGGCGTCTCTGGCTGACTTTATTCCATTTAAGGGTGGCGGTCAAAACCCAAGCAGAGAAAAATGTTCCCAAGTATAAGTTCTGTGGAAATGGGGAAAGGCAGCCCCTGGCAGCCACCCAGGGCAGCACCTAATTTAGGCAAAAGGATATATATAAATATATTAAAAATTTTATTTTAAAAATAACATGGTAACACTAAACTAGCTGGCAAGAGAGAATGAAAGCACCCCCAAAGACTTATCACATGGCCCCAGCTGCCCTCATCCGGGCTGTTCCCGGACCTTCGTTCTCCTAAACACCTACTTTTGCACATTGAAGCATGGTGCATGTATAATTTTCTGGCTTGCTTTTCCCCTAAGAATATATTACAAGTACTTGAGAGAAACCTAACATGGACAAGAGACGTGGGCCGAGGTGTGTACGAGCTGTGTAAGTTTGGAGCATCCTCGAGTCTGTTTCCTCATCTGTGACGGCCTAAGGAGCTCACGGGACTATTGCTAGGATGAAATTATAAATTATAAACCTCAGCCCAGAGCCTGTCACGCCATCAGCACTTAACTGCAACTTGATTTCATTACCCTTATCAAAATCTAGGAGTTTTTCAAGTTGATTTTCACCCAGCCAACCACAGCCTTTACAGATTTTTATGCTGGTTTTCAAATGTATCCCTTTTAATCAGCTACTAATAAACTTAAGCCTCTCTGGACTATGTCCTATCTCACTTAAATGATAACCCCAGGAAGGTATAACATAACTTCCTATCTAGTCCTGAGTCCCCATGTTGCTTGGTAGCGCCCGAGGACCTTCAGCCTTGGCTAACCTACAGAACTCAAGAAAATGAACGTTCCTGAAAGGCTTCAGACATGGGTCTTTCTCCTTGGGGAAACCCTTGTTACCAAGTGTTATGTGCACAAGGTTCTTGAATGAGGGTAATGGAAAATTCCACCAGGTTAAAGGTATGGGTGGGAACTTGAGACTTTTTTTTTAACCAAACTAACTTTCCCAGGGCTATAGGTGAAGGAGTGATTTCAGAGTAGCACTGGGCTAGCGCTATGATAAAAATGATCTCTCCACCTGCTGCCATGGCTTCCTTAGGTGCCCGGAACTCTTACTACTGGTCCCTCTTTAGTATGATGTATCAGTACTGTATTACAGGCAATGGCTCCCTCATCTGCATCTCACGGTGATTTCACTAATGGCTTCACCTTGCACTGTGTGGGGCTCTGTCCTGGTACCCTGGTGAAGGACCCAGCCCTCGGGAGAAAGCTCAACTTTATCCCATCAGCCTTCCTGCACTGAGCCTAGAGACTGACCTCCACATCCACATCAGGGCTGTGGTCCTGACTGTTGAGCTATGTTCCAGGCATGCCTGCCTGAGTGATGTCATACACAGTTTCTACAGCCTGACTTCCCTGAGGTGCCCACATCCTCACTGCCCACCTTTCTCTGTTTGAGGTCTTATGTTTTGACTTCTCTGATGCCAAGGCTACCCTGGAACACACAGTAGGCTCTTTCCTACCCCCCTTTCTGCCAACTGGTCCTGGTACCCTTCTGGGCTTGTGGAGCAACCCCATCTCCTCTCCCATGCCTAGCTTCAAAAACCCGAGGCTGTCCTAAGAGTAGACATTGTTGGGAATAATCCTCGCAGCCTTCAGGGGGACTTTTCCATTCAGCTTGATGCTGGTATTTAGCCTCTCTCATTCAAGTCTTCTCTAAATGTCTCCCCATTTGCTTCAGTGGAAAGGCTTCTGTCCTTAAAGTTTCTGCAGGAAAAGGTAAGCGTGTTTTACAACAACAGGGCCAAACTGCTCTGTTGTAGGAGCCATTTGAGTTCTGTATCTTCCAAAAGTGTTAGGCCTGACTGAAATAAGGGACAACGGCTTTGGATTTCCCTAGAAGGAACCTGGATTCCCCACCTGGCTTGTCAGCAGTTGGCTTTCCAGTGTCATATGTGAGTTTTCACTTCCTCAGAAAGAACTTTGCACTTCCCCGGTCTGCAGAAGCCCCCTCCACCCAGCCTTTGGCTGCACCCAGTTTGATTCCTTAACATGGTTTGGAATTCAGGGATCTTTTTGTTCACTTATTACAATCAGGGAAAGGGCAGGGGCCATGTCTGCTTCGTCACGCTTTATTTCTAGAACCTGGTCGGTCTGGTCAATGTGAGTGTGAGCCCAGCACTCAGGAGACAGAAGCAGTAGGATCTTCAGGGACATTGAGCTTGAGGCTAGCCTGGGCTACGCGAGACCCTGCTTCTAATGAATGAACAAAGACAAATTGTTAAACGCGAGCTTTTCTTCTTTTCAGTGATAACATTTATAGTTTCCACGAATGTCTGACAACCTTCAGGTGACCCAAGAGCGCCCACTATCCCTTTTCTTTCTGCTCATCTATCATTGGCAAGTTCTGTTTACTATCAAGGGCTACTCTAAGGGCTGCCTACAGGGCTCCCGGAACCTCCTGAAAGGGGCACTGATTTGACATCTTCCCTCAGGCTCACTATTTTTCCCACTTGCATATATCATGAAAACAATTCTTCAAAGGACCTCTAGAGTACCTGCTCCTGTGCTTATTGGTCTCTCTGCCGCCACATTTGCTGTTTATACCATCCCCGCCCCAAACACACTCACACTGTGACTCAAAGGAGAGATGCTAACATCTAATCATTGAATGCTCTCTGGCCAGCAGAATGAGACACCGGTGTTAGGAAAGTGATGGAGGAGTGTCTATGTGTGTCTATGTGTTACTTTTATTGGTTAATAAAGAAACTGCCTTGGCCCTTTGATAGGACAGAAAGTTAGGTAGGCAGAGTAGACAAAACAGAATTGTGGGAGAAAGAAGGCAGACGCTTCAGGCAGTCACCATAGGCAGTCGCCATGACTCTCCTTTCCGAGATGGATGCAGGCTAGAATCTTCCCGGTAAGCCACCCCTCGTGGTGCTACGCAGATTACTAAATATGGGTTAATCAAGATGTGAGAGTTAGCCAGTAAGAGGCTAGAGCTAATGGGCCAAGCAGTGTTTAAATGAATACAATTTGTGTGTTGTTATTTCGCATGTAAATCTAGCCGTGTGGGATCTGGGCGGGATGAAAAACAGGCCTGCCCGCCTGTCACTACAGGAAAGATCGGTTTTAAGATTTATTTTATTATTTATCTCTCTCCCTCTCCCTCTCCCTCTCCCTCCCTGTCCCCCCTCTCTCTCTGTGCACATCTGTGTGCGAATGCCTGAGGAGACCAGAAGAGGGCGTCAGATCCCCTGGACCAGGACTTACAGATGGTTGGGAGCCACCCAGTGTGGGTGCTGGGAACCAAGCTTCTCCAAGAGCAGCAATCACTCTCAACTGCTGAGCCATCCCTCCAGCAGGGTAGAAATTCTAAGCTGACATTTAAGGAAAAAATTATGGAAAGGGACCGGAAAAGCCTGAACTCAGAGTGCACTTACTGCATTATTCATCAGTGTGTGCTCTTACTGCTGAGCCATTGGAAGCTGAAGAGAAACAACCACAAGGTTGAGACGTTACATAAATCCTCCAAGCTTTCAAGCTCTGAGCAGCATCTGCACCGTTCCATGGAGATCCATGTTCAGAAAGCAATGAGATGTGCTAGGACTACTGCAGCCCCGCTGGCCTTGGAACCTTATCTGTGGACAGGGGCCGGTGGATACTGTCTCAATCCACATGAGATAATCCGCAAGATCTCCAACAACCTTGTCTGCTGAGACAAACAGATCGGTAGCAATGAAGATGATGGTGCTTGTTTCTTTTCCCCGGCCTTTGTTTCTTTCATTAGGAAATGATAGCCTATTTGGTAGCCAAGGGCTAATATGGCCTTTGATCCTTGCATGAATTATTTCACCATTTTCAAAGACATGTGAACTCATTCAGAGGCCAGTGAGAAACCACCTAGCTGTTGGAGAACCTTCCTGTACCTCAGCTTCCATGTCTATAAAACGGGTGTGCTAAAACAGTTTCACAAAATTATCTTTGTGGTCCCTACTTTCCTCCTTTTCTTCCTCCTCTTCTGTGGGGGGGGGTATAGGGGCTGTACATGCACATGTATGGAGAAAGGACAGCCTGGCAGCGTGTGCACGTGTGGAAAGAGACAGCCTCATGTTCTTCAGGGGCCATTCACCTTGTGAGACATGGTTGCTCACTGGCTGGGAGCTTGCCAACTAGGCTCAGTTGGCTGGCCGGTGAGCCCCAGGGATCTGCCTAAGTCCATCTCCTCAGGGCTTGACTTGCAAGCACATTCCACCATGCCCCAATTTTTCCCTTTAAGATGCAGGATCTGTGGCTAGAACCCAGGTCCTCATGCGGGCAAGGCAAGCACTTTGAAGCTGAACTACAATACCAGCCAAGGCCCGAGTCCAGGTCTGGTCTCTCTTGTGTGCATTTGTTTGTTTGTGTCATATTTTGGAGACTTGTGGCTCTTAGAATCAATATTAATATTAATCAAAATTAAGATTCTAATTGTATCAGTGTGTGAGTGTGTGGTATGAGTGGGTATGTGTGTATATATATTTGGTATATGAGTATGAGTGAGTGAGAGTGGTGTGGGAGGTCCTTCTGTTTGTGTGTTGCTTTTATTGGTTAATCAATAAAGAAAGTGCCTTGGCCTGATAGGGAAGAACTTAGGTAGGTAGAAAAGACAGAACTGAATTCTGGGAGGAAGCAAGCAGAGAGAGAGAGAGAGAGAGAGAGCTGCCATGGAGCTGCCAGAGTGAGTACATGCTGAATCTTTTCTGGTAACCCATGACCATGTGATTGGCATACAGATTATTAGAAATGGGTAAATCAAGATGTGAGAGTTAGCCAATAAAGGGCTAGAGTTATGAGGCCAAGCAGTAGTTTTAATTAATACAGTTTCTGTGTGATTATTTTGGGTGTAAGCTAGCTGGGTGGCTGGGACAGAACAAGGACCCCTCCCTGTTACATGAGAGTGTGTGTGTTTATGTGTGTGGATTTTGTATATGAATGTTTGGTATGGGTAGTGGGTGTGTGTGTGTGTGTGTATGAGTGTATGTGGGATATACGTGTGGGGTATGTGTTGTAGTGTGTGTGCATGCGTGGTGTATGTGTGTATGGGGGTAGGTATGTGTCTTTAGGATTTCTATTGCTGTGAAGAGACACGATTACCACAACCACTCTTATAAAGGAAACATTTAATTGGGTCACTTTGGCTTAATGTTCAGAGGTTCAGTCCTTATCATCATGGCGGGACATGGTGGCATGCAGGCAGGAATGGTACTGGAGAAGGAGCTGAGAGTCCTACATCTTGCAGGCAACAAGAGAGGTCTGTGACACTGGGTGGTACCTTGAGCATACATGAGATCTCAAAGCCCACTTCCACAGTAACAACACTTCCTCCAACAAGGTCACGCCTCCTTATAGTCGCAACTTTCTTTGGGGGTCATTTTTTCCCAAAACACCACGTATGTGACTGTGTGGTATGTGTGGTGTATGGTGTGAGTGTGTGGTGTATTGGGAATGTATGGCACATGTATTAGCATCAGGGGGCACACGTACACACAGACCAGAGGAGAACATCAAGTATCCTGCCTATCGTCTTCTGTCACCTGAACCCGGAGCTAGGCAATCCTTCCGTACCTAGCAATCCTTCCGTTTTCCACCCCACAGTTGCCAATCGACAAGCCAATGACCATACTCTAGCTTTTATGTAGGAGCTAAGGATTCGAATTCAGGTCCTACGCTTGCATATCAAGTGCTCTTATCCACTGAGTCTTCTCCTGGGGGCCCCAATTGCTTCCTTTACATGAGTTCATTTGTTTGCCTTCGGTAGATCCACACTGTGAGCCCCAAAAGGGGAGTTCTAGAGCCATCCCTTAACACTTTGGATTCTCATCCACTCTATATTGAAAATAATAACAGTTACACTTAATGCAAACTATTAAGTCTGAAATAATTTGTTCTTCTCTTCCCAAGGAGTCTTTACCTCACGGCCTAATGGAGTAGACATCACTAGATCCATTTACAGGGGGAAACAAGGCCCTCAGAATGTGCGGGGAGCTCACAGCAGGCCAGAGTGGAAATCAGCAGCTGAGACTCAATGGCCCTCCCTTCCCCATGGAGTCTGTCACCACTCTTAAAGTCCACATTCGAAAGACACGCAAACCAGAGCTAACATGTAGAGGCATTAGATTTTATTGAAACAAGTTACACCTATTACTCATCTCCCGTTGCCCTTCTGAAAACCTCACCATTCGAAGGCTGGTCTCAGAGTTTCTAATTCAAAACACTCATTTCAGAAACAAACAAATCCATAACTAGAAGGACAGAGATGCTATAATGAATGAAAGTGTTTGGCAGGTTGGGGGGTGTGGGGTGGTCATGCTTTCCCCAAGTAGCCTGTCCACTTCTACTTCTTCCTTCCCAAGACCCGTTCATTTTCTATCCATCCACGCATACCATCCAAATGCCAGCTGAGGGTCCCAGTGATGGTCAGGGGCAGAGACTGACCTCTGAGCCTTCACCCTCCTGTACTACCTGTCCCTTAGGCTGATGAAGATGCAAGCTCAGCCCTCCTGCCAGACAACTGCAAGCAGGGCAGGAAGACCCAAAACTTCTCTACACATTTCTCATTTCCTTACTTTTCTTTAGGACATTTCTTCACCATCCTATAAGCATGTACACACACATGCACATGCCCACGCATATGCACACACATGTATATACATGTATGCACGCACGCGTGTACACACACCGATCTATTTTAATGTAGCAACATGTCTATGAGTCTCGGTAATCTGATCCTGAGCATCTTTTATCTGCGTAAAAAAAATGGAAGACAACCTATTATGGATCTACTCAGTAGAGACCCCAGGCTAGACCTTGAGGATCATAGGGCTTTTCTGCAGTCCTTCCCTGATAATATTCTTAGGGGTACCAAGGAAACATAGGAATTTAAATAAGGGCTTTGCCCAAAACAGCTGGAGAGCCCCCTCCTTCTTCTATGTCCCCTTGATGCCTCTGAGAAAGATTTGGGGGCCTCGGTAGTCTGTCACCATGCTTCCTCTTGGCAGTCAGACAGTGAACGACTACATAGAAGGGAAAATAGGTTTCTAGTATCTTCTCTCATTTTTTTAAATTTTTCATTTTAACGGCAGAATTGCTTTTTCCTAGGAGAAGCAAAATCCTTTCCTTGTTTCCCCAATGCTGGGAAACTTCCCCTGAATTTGGTGATGGTAATCTGGCCGGGGTCAAGAGAGGATAGTGGCTTCTTGGACATTCCTGTTCATAAAGATTTGAGAGGAGCCCTGGGTGAGCAGGCAAGGAGGCAGGCAAGGATGGTTTCTATCATTAGGTTTACCTGTAACAGGACTGCAGGATGAAAGGGGTGGCACTGTCGTGCTACCTGTGTGTACAGTGACTGCCTAGAGGACTGGCACCCTTATGAGCTGGGTGTCTCTCCTGGCAGAAAGACTACATCACCACCATGAGATGCTTGTCAAAGGCACATACCAAGGCACTTGTTAAGCAGATGCTGGCCAAGGACCAAGGAAACCCCCCTTACGACTGGGAGGAGGGAGGTGTAGCCAAGGGCAGCTCACCGTCAACTCAGCACCACTTGGAGGGATGGCCCATGGAAGCAACAGATTCAAGGGGATGATACAATGCAAATTACTCGATATGAACACTCTTAAACGGGCTGAAAAGCTCGGATTCTTCAAAAAAAAGAAAAAAGAAAAAGAAAAAGAAATAAGAAGGAAAAAAGGAGGGCATAGTACCAAAGAAGCCAAGACCTGGAGTTTCTATCTGGTATGTTGCTGGTGTTGAATCTTCATGTCTGTCCTTTCCAGGCCAGATTTGTCATGGTTCCTGTCCCTGCCTCCACCCTATCCAATTTAATAAATCACGTGAAAGGTGTCCCTGTGTATTCTGGTAGAGGATGAGTCCTGAGGAGTAGCCCTGTCTTTGAGAAGACCCTCGAACTGTGATTTTGAGAATAGATGAGCAATGCCATCCAGACCTGGGATGGGAAGGAGCATGTCAGTGCTGAGTGGAAGAATATACTGTCCTGAGAGACTGCTTCTCCCTGTCGCAGCCTCCTGAGATCCCTCCTGGAACTGGCCTTCCCTCAGAGGGTCACACTGACAGGTCATCTGACCTTGCTTTGCTGCTGGCCTTGCTAAGGCGGCGCTTGTCAGCACGGTAGCCCGGAGGAAGGTCGTGGCTCGGAGAGGCTCCATTGGGCTCCTCGGGTTTGTGGCTATATTGCATGTTGAAACCTCGAGAAATATGCTCCTGGTCCGGCACTTCCTCTGCAGCCAGAGTGTCTGGATTCTTCCGGGAACACATATTATTACTTAAGCCCCCCAAGTACTTCTCGCCTGCTCTGTTCAGGCACTGGTTGAAGCCAGGGGGAGGAGTGAGTCTCTGGGTTAGGCTTGTGGAGGTGCCAAGAAGCTGCTGCTTATCCATCCCCTGCCGGGACTTGACAAAGCGCTGTCGGATCTTCTTCCAGCCCAGGTGGTAGAGTTCTGCCAAGCTGAGGAAGAGAGGACAGTCCCAGCCACGGCCATCATAAAGACAATGAAGACGTTCTTCTCTGTGGGCCGCGAGACGTAACAATGACGGGTGAGGACAGGGACTCCTGCGGCAGACGTGCAGGGTGTCCAGGAAGATCCCGTAGAGGAGGTACTGGCCCACGATGAAGGCCACCTCCATGGTGGTTGCGGATCAGAATGGTGCAGACATAGGTGTTGAGGAGAGTGCCCCGGAGGACAATCTTTCCTTCCACTTCATTCCAGCAGGACAGCTCTTGCCTTCTCGGCCCACCGGGTACTCATAGGCACCGGTGGCACGGGCCTCTTTGGTTTTTCTCCGCATCCCGCAGCTTCTGCTTTTCCTGCATGCGCACTGTGTGCATGGCGTGGGCCCATGTAGACCAAGAGACGGCGTCGTAGATACGAAGATGATCTGCAGTACCCAGTAGCGAATGTGGGAGATGGGGAAGGCTTGGTCATAGCAGACATTCTGGCAACCAGGCTGAATGGTATCGCACCGAAAATCAGCCTGCTCGTCTCCCCAGGACGACTCAGCAGCGGTGCCTAGGACCAGCATTCGGAAAATGAACAGGACGGTAAGCCAGACCTTGCCGATGACCGTGGAGTGCTTGTGGACCCTCCTCCAGGAACTCCCCCAGGAAGCTCCAGTCACCCATCTTGCCAAGCTTAGGAGACCGACTCCGAACCTTCTGCAAACAGGGCAGAGAGAAAAAGATCTCTGTGAAGGATGTTTCAAGAAGTTTGAAGGCCCCATCATGCTCTGGGCCTTTGATCCATACCAATTGTGTTCTTTAAGAAAGTGCTGCCTCTGCTTGTGTGGTGGTGCACAACCTATAATCTGAGCCCTCGGGAAGCGGATGCAGGAGAACCAAGAGCTCAAGCTTCCTGGGGTCTCATAGAGACTACAGTTAGAGGTTAGCAGGACTACATGTGAGCCTGTCTCAAAAACACATTATTTGTGGATGGTTTAAAATAAATTTTATATGTCTAAAAACTACCCTCTGATTATTAGAGCTGTTTGTGTTTTTTGGAAGGTGGCCTTGGCATCTGGAGCTAAGTCCATAGAACAGTCTACCTGACCGCCTTTCCCATACATGAACTGACAGAGGCTGTGGGAGCATGCACAAGACAAAGTTCAATCTTGGGTGGGGATGGGAGTCATGAAGTCCCACACCTAGCTGAGGTGCTATTGGCAGCCTAGGACTGCTGGGCAGGAGAGAGACAGTTTTCTCAGAGGTTTGCCCTGAGAGCTACCCATGCTGCAGTACGTGGCCCTTCCCCTTGTATGTACTGACAGTACTAAAGGGATTGATATGGAAAAAAAAGAGCAAATGAAGCCCAGGAGGAACAGTGGTGAGGAGAAAAGAGAAGGGAATGGGGGCGGGGTGGATTTAGTAAATTTACTTTCTTAAAATATAAATTGAATGAGGACAGGGCAAGAGAGCTGGCTCATCAGTTAAGAGCACTGGCTGCTCTTGCAGAGGACCCAGGTTTTGTTTCTAGCACCCACATGGCAGCTCATAACTCCCCGAAACACCAGTTTGGGGGAATCCTGGCCTCATGGACTGCTGCATGCATGCTGTGCACATGAATTCATGCACACACACACTGACACACACACACAATGAGGACAGTGCCATTTTCTTTAAGCCAAATGTACTGAAAAGTACCCTCCCATTCCAAAGTGAGAGAGGAAGTTCTAAAACAAGTCAGGGATGGCACCACATGGAGGTTCTAGAAATCATGTAAGGTGTGTGTTGCAATGGAGCATCCATATCTTAACTCCCAGACATTCTACTGCAGAAGGTGAAGTATGTTAGATCATGGCCTGTCCCTTGAAGACATCAGTCTCTCTAAGAGGCCCAGACCCCACCCCACTCCCAATCCCTAGGATGGAGAGCTAAAAAGACTTGTGTTGTGGCATAACAGAGGCCCCCAATTAATGGTCTCACCAGCACCTGACTTCTCCATGTTCTTTGTTGTGTATGCTGAGCTAGACCATGCAAGAGGAAAGGTCCTATCACCCCCAGAAGGATATAAAAACCAAATACCACCTTCATTTAGGGATTTCTCTTCTCCGAGAGCTTTCTCTTCTGGGCCTCCCCAACTCTTATTCTATTGCAATGGTTACTTCACTTCCTTTCTTTTAAAAAATGCTTTATTTTTATTTTATGTCTGGGTGTTTTTTTTCCTGCATGCATATGTGTGCACCATATGTGCTCCTGGTACCCAGGGAGGCAAGAAGAGGACATTGGGTCACCTAGAACTGGATTTATGGATGGCTGTAAGCTTCCATGTGGGTGCTGAGAACTGCACCTAGGTCCTCTGAAAGAACAGCAAGTGCTTTTAACCACCAAGCCGTCTCTCCAGCCCCTCTCTCCTTTCTTTAAGCTAACCCTCTTAATGAAGCTTGTATTTGGGTTTTATCCTTTAAACCTTTTTTATTGTTTGTATGATTGTCCTATTCTTTTCTTTCCTTCTGTATGTATGTATATATGTGTGTATGTATTTATGAATATATATGTGTGTTTGCCTATATGCCTAAGCACCATGTATATGCAATACCAGAAGAGGGCATCAGATCCCCTAGGCTGGGGTTACAAACAGTTGTGAGCCACCACGGCAGTGCTGGGAATTGAACTTGAGTCCTCTGGAAGAGAAGCCAATGGTCTACCCATTGAGCTAATTCTCACCTCAAGCCTAATCACAGTTTTGAGAACCTTTTTCCTAATAAAGCTAATTCCTGAAAAGTAATTGTATGCCTGCTCCATTCCCTGCCCAATCATTTCTATTCCATTCTTCTAACTACTGGGGTGGCCTCTTAGGAATCTGGATTTGCAACAAGGCTTTCAGATGATTCTCATGCCAACAGTCCAGGCACTAAATGTGGAGTTGGGAAGCATGGAGTCTGCCATGTGTCTCTGAGCGCTTACTTAACTAAGTCTGTTTCCTCTCATTCAAGTGGATCAGGAGGGTCCAACGGCGTGAAGAACGTGATATACTGAAATTCACACCACAAATGTTCCATATGTTTTGAATGGCTCTTAGGCAGAGTGTTTTTTTTTTTTTTTTTTTTTTTTTTTTTTTTTTTTTTTTTTTTTTTTTTTTTTTGCAAGCTGAGGTGGAGGAGGAGCTAAGGAGTGATGGTGGGGGTAGCAGGCTCCGCTTCCCCAGAGGCATTTCAACTGACCAGAATCAGCAGCCGTGCATCAGCTATGGGGAAAGACAGCAAACAAAGGCAGATTTGGGTCACTTTAAAGATAGCAGGGGTTTTCAGTAGGTCCCCACCTTCAACTCCCATGAGCTTCAGGCAGTAGGACAATGCTGATCTTCATGTCAGTGATACGGTACAGTCATTGCAACTGTGGCTCCATTTGCTAAGAGATCTGCTTATCAAAAGTCATATGAATTTCCTTTGTCCGTCCATACCAAGCTCCACTAGATTCCCAGATGCTCTCTGTGGTATCTGAATGAGAATGGCCCCCATAGCCTCATATGTTTGAATGCTTGGCCCCCAGCTAGTGGAATAGTTTGGGAAAGATTAAGTCTTATTGGAGAAGCTGAAGCCTTGTCGGAGGAGGTGTGGCCTTATTGGAGGAGGTGTGGCCTTGTCAGAGAAGGTGTGGCCTTGTCAGAGGAGGTCACTGGGAGTAGGTTTTGTGGTTTCCAAAGCCCACTCCAGGCCCAGTCTCTCTCTGTCACCCGTGGATCAGAATGTAAAGCTCTCAGCTGCTAAACTAGTGCCATGCATGTCTTCAAGCCGTGATGATCATGGACTAATCCTCTAAAATTGTACAGGCCTCCAATTAAATGATTGCTTTTAAGAGTTGCCTTGGTTACAGTGTCCCTTCACAGCAGTAGAACAGTAACTAAGATGCCCTCCTTCCAGCTACTTGTTTCATACCCTTGCACCCAAAGCTGAATCCCTTTCACCAGCCATTGCCTTCTCCAGGTCTCCTGCTCCCTCCTGCGCTACCTTGCTGATGTGCAGGATTCTCCACCCAGCCCTTGTCATCTTCTCCCCAGCAGGGAGACACTGAGAACAGATAATGCCTTTTCTTCTGTCATCCAAAGAGTGGCCCAAATAGGTGCTCAGTAGATCTGAGCTGAGCCAAAGAGGAATAGGAGGCACTGGTGCTCTGCCCAAGGGCTAGCCAACTGCTTGTTCCTTGGCGGTGTCCTGTTAGTAAGCTGAACAACCCAGACAGGTGGAGCCGAAGAAGTGGTTCAGTGGTTAAGAGCACTTGTTGCTCCTACAGAGGACCCAGGTTCAGTTTCGAGGACACACATGGTAGCTCACAACCCAAGAGATCTGGGACTCTCTTCTGACTTCTTGTGCACATCTGCATCCACATGCACCCATAATTAAAGGTAAAATAAATCTTAAAATATGAAACCGAGAAGGGGAAGTTGGGAATGGAGAAAATAAAACCATACAATTACTAGTAAAGAGAACACAGGGATAGGAGTTATTCAGACTTCAAATTCCTGTTGTTCCATGCTGAGCTCAAACAAATAATTCAGTCTTGCGCTCCTGCCCTCACCCACAAAGTGGATGGAGAGGCCGGGACTCAGCAATAGAGTCCCGCCGGGTGACATATAAACAGCAATGGGCACAGAGCTCAGCATAAGGTAAACAAAACCAAAGCCATTCCTAACTCGAATCCAGTTAGGAAAACAAGAGAGGGGAAAGTGTGTTACCACAGAGAAAAAGAGAAGAGGAAGACGAACAGAAAGGGAGGAGACGTGAGAAGAAAATGAACACCGAGAGCAAATGAAAATAAAGGACACATTCTTTCAGGATCTGGGACAAGTATCCCACACTTCATCCTCGAAGAATTTTCTCTTGATCTTTTCATTTTGTCACTCATTCCATATGAGTCCCCAAGGAAGTATAAAAAATAATTCCAGACAACGCCTGTGACGCTTTGGTCTGGTCTGTCAAGAGGTTTGACCGCTGGGTCCCTAGTTTGTGGTCAAGGGGTGACACCTGGGAGAAGAAATGCCTAGGTTTAAAGATTGTTTAGAAACACCAGAGACGGAGTGTTAAGAAGGCTGCCCCGCAGGAGGGAATAATAGAAGTTATGTAGGGAGGTGTAAGAGTGAGACAGACCCCAGGTTCCTGGCAGGGGAAAGACGATGAAGGAACTTTGACTGACGACTTCCTTCTGACCTTCAGACTAAGTCAGAGCAACTCGCAATCACTGCCCTGTGCCAGCTGTTCGGGTTTCAACGTGAAACGTCCACGGCTGGAGCCAATTTTGGAGCGACATTGAGTCCCTTTGGGGCCCAGACAACCACGGCCAAAGAAGTTTGTAGATTAGCTACTAAGTGAGTTGACTGGGTGTACAGCACACAAAATGCTTCTAGATATTATCTGTTTCTTGGGAGGAAGTGTGCTGGGGGAAGGGTCAAAGGAAGTTGCCCATGCCATGAATAAATCCAGTGCATACAATGGCAACGGCGCTCAGGCTGTGGTGCTCGCTGGCCTCCCACCAATCTGAAGTCCAAACCCAAATCCACTCATGAGACCCTTCACGCACTGTCTGATTCTGTCTTTACCCACTGCTTCCCTCGCATGCTCACTACTTCAGACATCCAGTTCTCCAGGCAGACACATGTACTGTGCTTCTCCATGTCTCTGTCTCAGCTCCTCCTGTTTCTGTCACCTAGAATACCTTTCGCTTCAGCAATTCATTTTATGGGTTTATTTTTTTTGGGGGGGGAGGGGAGTGCTTGCAGTAGCCAGGTCACCTAGGCACTGGGAATTCAGCATGAAGGAGAGTTAAGCAAGGATTCTTTGCTTTTGCTTAGCTTAGTTCCCTTTCTTTCCCTTACGGAGAGAAGTTAAATGCACACTCTCAGCAGAACACGTTAGTACAGCAAAGCTGATGTTAATCCACTAAGGGAAGGCAGGAAGCTATTGCAACATTTGGTGGGAGTTTGAATCTGGTTTACTGGGTTTGCAAGGGGCTCGTTGGGACAGGGCCATTCAAAGAGCCATAGATAACTATGTCCCATAGCTCTCTGCAACTGATCAGGTCTCTGCAATTTCTAAGCTAAAAGAGGTGATGTCTAGAACCCAAATTCTCAAAACCCATAGCAGGCAACTCACAACTGCTAGTAACTCCAGGTCCAGGGGATCAGACACAATCTTCTGCATTCCAAGGGATCCTGCAGATAGTGTGCGTGCAAGCATGTGCACGTGCGTGTGCGCACACGCATGCACACACACACTTTTAATATAATAATAAAAATAAATCTTTAAAAAGGGCCAGAGGTAGCAGCGTCTATAGTCCCAGCCCTAGATAAGCAGAGACAGGAGCTTCTATGTTGAACACCAGTCTAGATGAATCAGTGATCCCTAGGTTCATTGAGAGTACATGACTCAAAGAATAAGGTAAAGACAGATTGAGAAAGGCACCTAATATTGACTTCTGACCTACACACACACACACACACACACATACACATACACACACACACACAGAGAGAGAGAGAGAGAGAAAGAGAGAGAGAGAGAGAATAAAAATATTTCTAATCAAGGAGGGAAAAATGTGTCTTGATTATGTGTGACACTATCCTGTGCACTCAGGACCTAGGGTGAATAAAATGAAAAGGGAAGAGAATAAAGGAGCTGAGAACCAGCATTCTTCTCTCTGCTTCTTGACTGCACAAAATGTGACCAGACCAGACAAGCTCCCTGCACTGGTTAGTTTTTGTCAATTCAGCACAAACTAGAGTCATTCTGGAAAAGGGAACACCAGCTCAGGAATTACCCTTGCCACACAGGCCTTTGGGGAAGTCTGTGGAATGTTCTTGACTAATAGTTGATGTGGGATGACACACCCCACTGTGAGCAAACGGTCTTGGACTGTGTAAGAAAGCAGGATGAGCGAGCCACGGGGAGCAAGCCAGCAAGCGGTGTTTCTTCATGGCCTCTGCATCAGTTCCTGCTTCTAAGTTTCTGCCTTTCCTTCCATCAATAATAGACTGCCACTTGGAAGCGTGAACCAACTAAACCCTTTCCTTCCCAAGTTGTTTCTGGTCAGTGTTTATCACACCAACAGAGTAGTTAACTAGAATACTCCCACCGCCTTACAATCCCACCATCCCATCATCCCGCTATCCCTCCATTACACCATCCCAACATCCTGGCATCCGCCATCCCACCATCACACAATCCTGTCATCCTGCCATCCCTCCATCCTGCTCATCCCACCATCACACCATCACGCCATCCCGCCATCACGCCATTCCACCATCATGCCATCCCGCCATCACGCCATCTGCCATCCTGCCATCCCGCCCTCCCACCATCCCGCCATCCGCCATCATGCCATCCCGCCATCACACCATCCCGCCATCCCGCCATCCGCCCATCCCGCCATCACACTGCCTCTTCATCACACCTTCCATAATAAACCGTATCTCTTTTAAGCTGTGAGCCAAAACAAGTGCTTCCTTCCATAAGTTACTTTTGTAAGGCATTTTGTCACAGCAGCGAGAAAAGTGATACAAATGACAACATCACAAAGAGGCTCCAAGGGGGTTTCACATCTCCTTTCTGAAACCCAGCGATACAACTAACACTTTTCAGCTCTCAAAATGTGCTTCCCTGAAGTCTCCTGCCAGCTCAGTGGACAAGGACCACGTTTCTCTACTCAAGACTGCGTTTCACCTCCAGGATTACAGATACGCAGTTTTCCCGTCAAGGATGGATCCTCATACACTCTGTTCAGTGATCACTGTTGCCTGTTCTGCAGAGGGGCAAACATAGCGATGAGCTGATGAAGGAAACAAAGACTAAAGAAGCAGACCCAGGGTTTCAGTTTCTGGCTGACCGAGTGCAATGTAAGTAAGTCTCGTTCCAGCTCGCCTGCAAGCATGTGGCTCATCAATTCTCAGGTCTCTGCCCTTGGAACTTCTCATGAATGTGGGGCCACTGAGTGATTTCAGACATGAATCTGCTGGTTAGCGATAATGCCCAGGGTCAGCTTTTATGCAATCAAGCAAATATTTATTATGTTCCCTTGACGTAACCTATGCTATATATAGTGCTGGGGAAAGTATGTAGAGAAACATAACTCATTTCATCTTGAGCACTTTCTGAGTGCCTTCTTACACTAGTCCAGTCCTAGAACTCATAGACCCGAAGGCCAATATGACTCTATGTTAAAGAAACACTGTGCTGTG
Organism: Arvicola amphibius; assembly: GCF_903992535.2. Classification (NCBI taxonomy): domain Eukaryota; kingdom Metazoa; phylum Chordata; class Mammalia; order Rodentia; family Cricetidae; genus Arvicola; species Arvicola amphibius. The sequence goes on along the minus strand of NC_052060.1, from coordinate 8,798,765 downwards.
GAGGAGCACAAATAAACCCAGAGACGGACGAGAAAGTAGGTGTGATGTGTCATACGAACACGTGAAATAGCATTGCCCTCAGCTAGAAGAGAAAGCAGGCACAGGCGGGCGGGTAAGAGAACTTCCTGGAGGAGGCAGCCTTAGTAGATGTGAAGTTTATCAGGGCACAGTGGGAAGAGGAGATGCAGGAGACATGGGGACATTTCAGACGAAGAGCACACAGGAAGGAGCTCAGCGGGACAAGAACTGGCATGGCTTCTGGGTGCAAAGAGGAAGGAGTCGCTGGGTGGTGGTGGTGCACGCCTTTAATCCCAGCACTCGGGAGGCAGAGGCAGGCGGATCTCTGTGAGTTTGAGGCCAGCCTGGTTTTCAAGAACTAGTTCTAGGACAGGCTCCAAAGTTACAGAGAAACCCTATCTCAAGAAACAAAACAAACAAACAAACAAACAAAGAGAAGATGGAGTCTGTCTAGGAGGCCAGCATGAGATTGCAGGAGACTTTAAAGGTCATGCCTAAGAGTTCGGAGTTGTTTTCAATTCCTGCCTTCACTATGACCAGTATGTGCCTTGCTTCTGAAGGCAGAGCCTGAGAAGGTTCCCTCCCAGGGAGCTCAGGGTGTTACGGAATATACAAGTCACAATCTTCATTACTCCTTTAGGAATGGTTGCAGCATAAACCATGTAGGCCACGAGAGGCGGGTGTCCCCCTTCTAGAATTACACCCTCATCTCTCCTGTTCAAGAGTGCATATTATGAATGAACAAGCAGCTCCCAAAGGGGAAAGCTGGAAATCGTCTATAGTCTTTGGTAACAGTTTTGTTCTCTGGGGTCACATGTAGCAAACTTTCTAATATAATGTCTGACAACAATTTCTGTGCGTCCTCACCAGCATCTGAGCCTTGGGGTGCACTGGAAAGTCTTTGTGGGGGAGTCTCACAAACATACTAAGAGCCATTTGCTCCACTGGCCATGTATTGTCTCTTTGCGGACTCCTCAAGGAATTCCCCTCCCATGTTGTGCCATGCTCCTGGCGGTAGGTGTACCATAAAAACAACAGCAGAGGAAGAATAGAATTCACGTGACTCAAAACCCCAGGACCTGATGGATCGAGGCGGATCTTTCTCGAGTGCTGAAGAAAAGGACAAAACTCAACACAGAGTTAGCTCTACGTAGGAGTTATCCTCCCTCCTGGGAAGCTGACTTAGGGACTCCTGTTCCATGACAGAACACCAAGGAGATGGAAGCCACTTCCTTCTGCAGGTGAGAGCGACCTCTGCCTTGCTAATCAGGACTGGATGTGTCTACTATGGCAGACAGTATCACTGTGGGCCGTTTCTCCGTGCCTCCTCCCCTCAGACTACTTGGGAAACTTTTCCAAGTTTGTCAAAATTAGATGACAAGACCACTCCACAGAGGCTAATTCTGGACAGCGACACATGGTACGGACAGTATCTTATAGATCTCCGCTTCTCAATAAAGGCTGTTATTCATGGTAATAATAGCGATCCCCGGGGGCTCTGCTGCAATCTCTCTCACCATGCAGCGGAATGCAATGCAGAAGAGGGTTGACTTGCTTCCCAATTAAGAGAATTCTGTCGCAAGGGGACCCAAAGGGCCCCCTCAAAGAATGCCTCAGGCATAGTATTGTGCCAGTGCAGTTTAGGGCATGAAGTGTTTACTGAGTGACTGTGCCATGCCGGACAGTAAAGGTGGCTGTAAAGTGCCCGCAGGAATGTCGTCTCCGAGCCCTTGTGTACGATTTTCTGATTTCTCCTTTCCTGGTAGTTTCCCCTGAAAACAAGCGGGAAAAGTTCCATGCAAGACTAGTCTAAGTTCTCAGCTCTCTCAATTGTCTTTACTATCCTTGAAATTCTCAACTACGTCGTCTAGTTCATCGAGGGTTTTACACACACACACACACACACACACACAAACATACAGATACACACATACACACATACACACCTATACGCACACACATACAATACACATACACACTGAATGTAGACGATGATGGTAATATAATTTACTGAGATATTTCTGTGGGCTGAACACCCCAGCAGCATTACAGACTGTTTTCGTTTGAGCCTCACAACAGGCTGAGGAAATAGAAGTCACTCTCGTCCCCTCTTAGAGCTCAGAGTGAGACCACACTACCAGTGAAGGGTGGAGCTGGAGTCAAACACCGGTCATGGAACACCTGGTAGCAGAGTTCCATCTAAACAACTGTGCTTCTTACTACTAGGCGTCTAGCTAGCCAAGCAGCACACTCTGAGGTCTTGTGCCTGTCACAGCATAACAAGGTCAACAGAAACAGTCATAGCTAGATGATGGACTCATGGTTTTTAAGAAGTACTGAAGCCAAGACTCCCATTTCATTGTTCTCTAGTTGAGCGGTCTCAGTTTCCAGCCCAAAACCAAAGGGGGAATGTTTAATGCTGGGTACCAAAGAGTACCTAAATATGTGGCAGCATTTGGAACTCTGTTGGGCACATTGGAGGCTTTTGTTTCTACCTTGCTTTCTTTTCTGATGTTTCCAATGAAAACCATCAACTGTGACCAGATTACCGGAAACAATTTTGTAGTGAACTTGAATTTGCAAGAAACAGGTTGCTGACACCACAAGGCTCTCATGGCACTAGGTGGTACCAGAAGGCAACTATCAGGGAGGACACTCGGGCACCGCTAGGATGGTTGTTTAACCAGGCATCAAGACCCTCTGGGCAAGACTGAGGAAGCAGAGAGGCGGCTGTAGGCCTGCTCAGAACACGTTCTCTCATTCCGGAGGCATTCCTGCCTCTTAACACGTCTTTAGCTCCCGTGTATGCTTCATGGGATAGAACAGCTAAGGCCCTTTGAATGTGTTCATAGCTGAAGGCAAAGAAGAATCCAAGCAGACCAAGTCTACTAGAAAGAGAGAGAGAAGTCCTCTTCACTGTGAACCAGGGATCAGAGACATCGTGATTGACTAATTCAGCCTTCTCCTAAGAACTTTCCAGGTTGGCATAGTTGAAGTTCTGAAAGTCCTTCATAGACACCCAGTGTTAGCATCTCATGAAGGAGTCTGTTTCGGACTCCAGCTGTTTTGCTGCAGCCTTAGACAGATCCTTTCCCTGAACCACAACACACTGATCTAAAGAAAAGCGGAAGAGTTGCCAAGGCCTGAGCACCATGTTGGTGCATCTGAGGAGTCTGGGTATTAGAGTTGGTAGGTGAGTGACCAAGCCAAGAGAAAAATCAGACTCTAACTCTTAGCTTAGAGGTCAACAAGGATGGGGTGTGTGGGGTGGGAGCTGTCTATAGTCATAAAAGCAAGCAGTACCTTTTCGGAATTAGGTGCCACGGTCAGGCTTCACTGAAGAAAAGGCTTTTGCATCAGATGAGATGTAATTCAGAGTCTGGAGCTAAGGACCAGGTCTGCCGGTGTTGACCTTATTGCTCTGTTGCTGGTTGCACATCTAGCATGTGATAGCCACTTAAGATGGCAGGCTGGGCACGTAGCTTAGTAGTTAAATGGTTGTACCCAGATCCAAGTATTCCATGAACAATGGTAAACAGGCTTTGTGTGATGCTTTCTGAGCCTCACCGAAGACTTCCTTCTCCTGAGGCTGAGGATCAGAGACATTAAGTAATTTGCCTGAAGTCACACAGCTAATTTCCAAAGCCTGGTCTGAATTAGACACCGTCACGTCCCTCTGTGGTATCTCAATTTCTCTGATTCTGTTACCTCAAAGCTCCCTTTATTCATCGAAGTGAATGGATTGCTGGATTTTTTTTGCCCATTATTTGTTAATAAGTCAGAAACAATTGATTCAGAAAGCAGCACTAAGCTGTCATTCACAAGTCAGTCTTTTCCAACAATAGGAAGGAAGTAGGCATTTCTTACAGGAAAATGGGCATCCCTCCTTTCTGGCTAGTTCAACCCTTGAGCCCAGAGCCAGGCCTGTGTGAGAGAGAGAGAGCTCACACAGACAGCTGCTGAAATTCCCCCTGTGGAACGGTCCTTCCCTGGAAGATCTGCTGGTTCAGGGGCTGCAGGTCTCCCACTTCTGGTCCTGAGTGACAGACATAGCTCACCTGGTCCCTCTGTAATTGGCAGTCCCCAGAAATGTGGTCACCAGTACCCTGGAGGTCAGATGGCACTGTAACAGCCTTGGCGAAGGCTGGAGCCTGTGACTCTCTGCTGTCTGTAACCCCCAGCAGCCAATGGAGGTGAGGAGGGGCAGACAGGAAGGTAGCGGGTGTCAGAATCCAAGACTGTGGAGATGCTTAAATTGCAGCACCAGGGAAGGATGGGTAGCGATGAAAGAAACACAGCTAAGAACACGGGCAGAGCAGGGTGCTATCTCCAGCAAATTGTGTTCCTTTTCTAGGTCTTGGTCTCCTTGTCGAAGGAGTTGGATGGCCCGGTGTGAGACCTCTTCCAGATTTAATGCCCTACGACTTTAGACCCGTGCTAGGATTGGGGATAGGAGTGAGGTAGCTAAGAGATGGGAGCAGTGGCTGGTGTCAGGAACCCAGCCAGACACGGCTGGAGTTCTAAGACAGCGGCAGGGCAGAGCCCCTTGACTTGCTGGGTGAGGTAGCTCTGTGAACACCACCTGTGTAGGCAGCTGCTGAATGAGGAGAGGGCCTGGAGGGACCAACCATCCGCTACAAGCTTACAAGCTTCAAAAGTCTCCATTGCCCTAGGGTAGGGGTGAAAACCTGACAGGAAGGTTGAAGGCCAGAGTTGTCCCTAGAGAGCAGTAAATCAGTCTCTGGGTTGGGTTAAGATTCTGGGGACAAAGGGTAGAAAAGATGGAGACCACCTAACCTACTACTGGGAAAGTCAGGCTGGCGAGTCTGCTAACCATGAGATGTTCGAGGAAGCTGCCTGCACACAGCGGTGCCGGTCGCTACTCGGCTGAGCATCTCTGAGTTTCAGATCTCCTGATTCTTTGTCCAGTGCTCTTGCTTCTCCCAGGCCTGTCTGGTCAAGCTCTCCCTAACCTTGGCCAGGAAGCACCCACATTAGTGAAGAGTTAAGGAGTAGCCAGGAGTCTCTATGAGGGACATGACGACAGGGCACCGGGAAGAGGGGACAGGAACCCCCTGAATGAAGAACGTAAATCCTTGCATCAAGTGATGCTTCTTAAGTGGTTCTGAGCTGCGTCGGAGCCTGCGGAGTCATAGTTCTGCACGGTGTTGCCACAAATCGGACCAGAGAGGGTCCTTCTACTTCCAAAGTTTTAGAGAACAATGAGAACCACGAGGAGGAAGTGTCACGCCCAAGGTCACATAGTTGCTTGGGGCACCAGCCCCAGGTTTCCCACCCCACATCTGGGTTCTATTGCCACACGATCAGGAGCAGGGAAGGAGCTGGCAGAAGCCACAGCCTCTCTCTGCCTTCAAATAGGATGGAGTCCTCCAGGCTGCCTGGCTTGGATTAACTCTCGGATCTCATCAGTCTCTTTCACCTGACCTCAGGGGCAGCTGGGATTCCTGTACATAGCCACTGCACAGTGGAGACATGATACAAGGCAGGAAGCTAAGGAGAGAATATTTTTAAACTGCCCAACATGGCTTATGAAGGCAAAAAAAAAAAAAAATCCAAAGCGCTCTCCTAGACGCCGTGAAAAGCATCTCCAAAGAGATTCCATGCCCAGAGAAAACACTGTTAAATGCTGCTGGTTTTTTATTTTTAAAGGGCCAATTCCCACTTCCCAACAGTTCTTGGAAGTGGACTAGTGACCCACTTCTTAAGATGCCCCAGGGCGCTGCAATTCCACAGGGGCAGACTGGGACCGGAGGGGGCCCCTCCCCTACGCGCTTTTCGAGACGAAAATCAGTAGATTTACCAACCTTCCTATTTAATTTAGCCCGGCTTCACTATGGCCGGAACAGAGAGGGCTAGGAAGTCAGGTGCGGAGGAAGACTTGCTTCTGATCCAGCCTCCCTCTCTGAGCTACTTCCCGCTGATGAGTAGTTTAAGCTTTTAAAGTTCAAGTCCACCCTTACCTGCTTCCTCTCCTCCTCCCTGGAGTTGGCTTCTTCTGGGCTCTGGCGGCCGTTCAACTGCCCACTGTTATTTGCTCTTGAGCCTGTCAGTTGCTCCCCTCCCACCCTCTTTTAATCGCTGTCCCGTACCCTCCTCCCTCCTCCCACTTCTTCCTCCTCTTTTTCTCTCCACCCCTTTCTCCCTCTGGGTCCCTCCCTCCCCTCTCTCTTTTGCGCTCTTAGAATTTTGCACTCATTTAAAAATCCTCTGCCCTCCCTCTCCTCACCAGCCCCCCTCCACCCCCCCCCCCGAGAAAGATTCCGCTCTTCTCCCCCACCCGGCTGCCCTCGGCTGTCCCACTTGGTGGCTGTCCTTGTCCCTGGCAGTCCCGGCACTTGCTCTCTTCTCCACTGGCTGGCTCAGGCACAGCCTCCCTGGGTCTTTTCCTGCCCACCCCTCTGCTGAGGCTTAAGAATTTTGCTTTCCTGAAGCACCCCAAGGATAATCCCTTTTCCCCATCCTTTCTCTGTCACCAGAAAAGAAGGTGTCCCTCCACACAACAAGCCCTCTGAGAGCCTGGGAAAAAGTCGTTCTTCCAAGCCACAGAGGTTTGACACCCAGAATGGACACAGGCTGAACCTAAATGGTGGAAGACCTTGACCTGGAGCTCAAAATGGTGGAGCCACCTTCACCACCACCCAGAGTGTTCTCGTTCCTTCTTCTCTAACCAAAGGACAGCATCGTCTGGGCTCCTGGGCACTGGACTAGGGCTTCGCATAGGTGGCCTGTTTTATTCCATCTAACCATCCCAGTTTCTGATTTCATACAAGCAGGCATTTTTCTGCAATGCCCCTGAGGAAACGGAGGGTCCAAGAAACTGAGTAGCATATCAGTTGAGTGGCAAGTTAGGTTTCTATCAAAGTTTTAGCCAACGCTGAAATTCGCCTCCTGGGGTCATCTAAAGAAGTATCCAGACACCCTGGTGCAGCTGAGCCAGGGAGACATCTCAGAATATGGTTTGTCACAGGAGAGCAAATTCAGACATCATGGTGCGCCCAGCACCTCAGACTGCCTCCTTTTCAGTCTTGTATCAAGTGTTCTGTTTCAGCATTGAGCCATGGGCCCCGGTGGGGCTGTGACGGAGGTCAGAAGTGGGGGTTACTGAAGTCAGAAAAGCCAATGACTAAGAGCCCACAGATACGACAGCTGGGGCGAAGAATCTCATTGAGGGGAAACTGAGGGACAGTCTAGACATCCTAAGAGTGTCACATACCACAGTGGGTGGCAGGTGGCAGCCAGCACACAGATCTGCCTCTTGCTCCACATAGTCATCTGCTTGGTGCCTTCCTCATCCACAGCTAGTCACAGATGGACTCATTTTCCAGGGGTGAATAAGCTGAGGACCAGCAGGAGAGGACAGAACTGTGGGGCTTCATTTACTGGATCCAGAAAAGGGAAACAGCTCTGAGATAAACAAAAGCAGGATCTCGATTCCTTAGCAGGACTGTGCTGTGCCAGCCTGCCTGGGTTTAAATCCAGGCTCTGCTACTCTATAGCCGAGAACAGCACTGAGCAAGCCACCCTCTGTGAAGCTCGGGTTCTTCTTCCGCTAACTGCGGTGACGATTTCTACTTCCCAGGGCTATCATAAGAACTGATGACGTCTGTAAGGACTTGGGCTAGTGACTAGTCTAGGGAGGGACGGTGTATGATGACAGAATACAGCTCAGTGTGGGGCAGCACGGAAGCTGTTCCCTCCCTCCCCATACTGACTATGGCCAGGAGAGAGCTCAGCCCCTGAAGGTAATATAGAAAGCCCTGGGTCCCAGTTTTTTTCCCAAATCATTCCCATACTGCGACTTTGTCCCTACTCCCCAGCTACTTTGTCACACAAGGTTCTTGGAGACACACTATTATCTCTAGCCAGAGACAGCCAGTTAAGATCCCAGAAAGTCTCACCTGGGGATGATCTGAAAGTGGGGAGGGTTTAATAGAATATTTGTTCATAGAGCATGAGACTGCCAAAGCAGAAACTAAATGCCAGGATTAATGCCTAGATCATCACGGATACTGGGAGAGCACCATTTTCCTCTGAATACCTAGAGGGGAAGACATGCCTAGATATAGACACACTCACGAGGCTAGACAGTCCAGGGCGTAACAGGCAGAGACAGCCATCCTACCTGGAGAATAGAGACTACCTCAGCAGAGAAACGGCTGAGTCACTCCAGGAAGCTGTTTCCAGGAAGGCACGCACAAGGCTCAGCATGACATCAAGATCGAGCATATGGCGACAGGATCAATACAAGTGGTTTTAGAAGGACTTTGGAAGCGTCGTTTATTTAAAACTTGCCAGAATCCCTCTGGAGCCAAGGCAAGGACTATGACAGAAGTAAGGAGCGTGTCAGTCAGGCTGTAGGTCTGGAGGGGTTCTCTAAAGCACCCAGCACAGCTGTTCCCACAAACTAGAGCATCGAGAGTGGATTCCTAACACCCTAGACAGAGGTCCAGACGAGGCCTGGGGGAAGAACAGAAATTCTGCTGTGTCCTCCTCTTCCTCCCCATGTTCAGTGTGGAAAGGAGTCTTATAAGGAGGCATCGAGGCTGGCTCCACCCATTAAAAACGGTACTACAAAGCCAGCTCTATGCAGGGCTATGCTAGCACCTTTCACAATGTTTTTCACTTTGAGATGTGTCTTAAGAGTTTCTGTTGCTGCAATGCAAATGACCAAAGAGCAAGTTGGGGAAGAAAGGGTTCGTTCATCTTACACTTCAGCATTGCTGTTCATCACTAAAGGAAATCAGGATAGGAACTCATAACAGGGCAGGGTCCTGGAGGCAGGAACTGAGAGGAACTGCTTACTGGCTTGCTCAGCCCACCTTCTTGTAGAACCCAGGATAAGCAGCGGAGGGATGGCACCACCCACCATGGGCTGGGTCCTCCCCCAGTGATCAGTAAATGAGAAAATGTCTTACAGCTGGATCTCAAGGAGACATTTCCTCAGTTGAGGCTCCTTCCTCTGATGACTCTATAGCTTGTGTCAAGTTGACACACAAAACCACCCAGTACAAGATGAAAATATAGAATAATGATCTAAGTTTTTTGTTTGTTTGTTAAGATTTACTTTTTTTAAAATTAGTTGTATGTGTGTGTATGTGTCTATGTTGAGTTATGTGCACATGAGGGCAGTGCCCATGCAGCCTGAAGAGGGTGCCAGATCCCCCCGGGATCTGGAGTTAGGGGCAGTTCTGGGCTGACAGTCATGAGCTCTGGGAACCCAACGAGGGTCCTCTGCAAGACCAGAAAGTGCTCCTAACTACACGGAGCCATATTTTCAGCAGAAGAACAACTATGAGAAGCATCTAAACTGCATCTTTATCACAGCCTCGACCAAGACTCATTGGCCACCTCTTTGGACTGTTTGCTGAGAAACAAAGGCCACAAGGAACTGCCATTCTAATCGCAAGATAGAGTTCTTAATTGTAAAACAATTAATATACAGTATTGTTTATGTAATACATTGCTAAATTATGTGAGGGGAACACTTATCTGCAAGAGTGTGTGATTGCTTTGTGGTGTCATAGCACAGGGGAAAGGAGTGGAGCATCTTCGCTTCCCAATACAATACTGCAGGAGTAACAGGATGTTGTTATTCCATGTTAATGTAAAAAACGTTCAGACTCAGAGAAGTCGAGTAGCTTGCTCAAGGTTATTTAGGACTTGGAGAAAGGGTCTGCCTGAGACTAAGGGTCATCACTTTGTCCCACAGCTGTGAAGAAAATATGAACCCCACTGGCCTAGTAAGAAAGGGACACAGGGTACCCCAAGTAAGAGCATGAGAGGAATGAACTCTACCCCTGGCAGGAGAGATTATGCCCCTTTAATTACAAAGATGACTTGGCACAGTTTGAGATCCCCACATCCTCCGCCGAGGATTTTTTCAAGGTGGCATCTCAAAACTCGCTTCTTTTCTCCCTTTAGAAGCAAGAGGGAGGGGATGAGGAGACACATTTTTTACGTCCCCTTCACCCAGTGAATCTCTGGTTCTTCACGTTTCCCTCCCAAGACGCTGTGGTCCAGATGTTTGAACAGCTACCTCTCCTTTACAGTCTACACGAGAAGGCGAAGGCGTGGGAGTAATTTCTGTCAGCAGCTAATTGCAAGGGCAACGATTCCCCAGTGCCTAATTGGAGGGTGTAAATGGGTAATCTGAGCGGTGGTTAGTGGGCTGAGGTCACACTTATCTGCCGGCTGAGATGCAAACACAGCAGGCTTAAACCATTCCCTTTAGGGTTTGTCTTTCCTGATCGTGGTCAGAAAACGGGACAAGAACACTTTGTTCCAAGGTGCAGAAGGCAAAAGAAACACGGACCGACTTCCTTGCTTCTCTACTCACATCACGTTTCAAGTTCTAATCCCTACAGACGAATTGAAATCGTACCCTACCTACTCGGGCTTAGGGGTCCTCTGGGGTCCCAGCCTCCAGAACTCTTTTGAGGTGGGCTGAGCCAACAGTGAGGAGGAAGAGGAGGAATCACCATCATCATCCTCACAGTCATCACCACACTCTCAATAACAGGCACACCCAATTCTCTCCCACTGAAGTCGGAGTATGGGGCAAATACTAGGCTCCCGAGAGCCCAGGACTAAAGATTTCACTCTATAATAAAAGTGTGAGTTCTTTGCCTGGGGCATCTTGGGATGGCATTTGCTCTCCAAGTCCAGGAAATCCCTGAAACTAAACTATTGAGAATCTAAGCTATTGTGCTGTTACAGACAAGGTACAGATATTGTAACTGAGTTCCTTTCTTCCTTCCTTCCTCCCTCCCTCCCTCCCTCCTTCTCTCCCTACCTCCCTCCCTTTCTTCCTCCCTCCCTTTCTTCCTTTACTCTACCAAGGGATGCATTCTTGCCTACCCTTGCCCCTCCTCAGTTTGGGGAGTAAGCCAGTAAGTAGCACTCTTCCATGGCCTGCCGGGCAAAGAGGTGGGGGGCGGGGGAAGGTCAGTTCCTGTTTCCAGGTTTCTGCTTTGAGTTCTCTCAATGATGGACTGTCATCTGACAGATGAAATAAACCCTTTCCTCCCCAGGTTGTTTGGGGGCAGTTTTTAATCACAGCAATAGACAGCCAACTAGGACAGTGGCCTAGTGACAAAAATCTTAAGGTACAAGATTGGAGAACTTTCTGCTGTGAACTGGATGTCAGAGGAGTCACTCTGAAACCGAGGTGGACTCTTAGATGTGAATAGAGCTACAACAAACACCCTGTGCGCCCCCCCCCCCCACGAAAATTTAGCCACAGATGGTCAACCCCCAACTTGAGGATAGAAGTTATACATCTCCACATCATGTTCTAGGTTCAGCCTAGGCTCCCAGGGGCCAGGTATTCCAGGGAATAGAAGCACTGAGAAAGTTTAGATTTTTCCCTAGTTTTCCAAAGGTTAGGCTTGCGTCCAGTCAGCTAAACATTCACGATAAAATGGGCAGGACATGGGGGCAATTGAGAGTACTGTCATTGTCCGCGGTGGTGTTAGATACTAGTAGGATTTACTAAAACGTGCTGGATTCCATAGGATTCAGGGAGAGGGCTCAATCGGTAAACCGCTTGCTACACGGGCATGAGGATTCAAGCCCTGGGTACGGTGAGATTTCTGGGTCGGGATCCATAGACAAAGGAGCCCTAGAGATTGTGGGCTGGCTAGTCTTGTTGAATCGGTAAGATACAGGAGCAACCAGAGGTCCTGTGCTTACACTCCCAGCCCCAAATAAGTTAGAGAGCACTAGGGAAAGACCACTGACATTGATCTCTGGCCTCAGTACTCAGGCACACACATATGTGCACGCAAATCTCCACCCACACGGAGAAGCACCAAGGGACTACGGGCTTCAAATCAAAAGTTTAATTCAGTGGTAGAGCAATTGCCTAGCATGCCTAGGGCTCTATGTTCAAACCACAATAATAACAGAAGTACGGTCTTGGGTTCCGATTTGGCTGAACCACTTAGCATCTATGTGACCCTCTTTTTTCAGTTTTAAAATTAAAATAATGTTAATAACCATCAAACCTATGGACTGGCTATTGAATGAGATAAATCTTATTTGAAATGTGGCGAACACTGCAGGAATAGTCTCTTGTGTGTATGTACATATAATATACAGATATATCCATACACATACTGCATATAAATGAATCAGTAATAAAAAATATTAAAGTCTACTTATACTCCACTTCCTAAAAATTCAAGAAAAAGTCAGTGATGTTCAGTTTACTTTTAGAGAAAGCCTAGGGAGGTCTTTTCTAGCAGAATGGGACCGGTGCACCTGCGGTAGAAGGAAGATGGAAAAATTGCTTTCCTGTGAGCCAGATGTGGTAGCTCCTGTAATCCCAGCACTTAGGAGGATCAGGAGTTCAAGGTCATCCTTGGTCAAGCCTGGGGTCTGAAAGAAAAGCAATTCCCAGCCAGGAGTCCCAACCCTACCCGAGTTCTAAAGGACAAGGGGAGGATGGGGCTCTTGCCCTACAACAGCCGGCAACGTTGAAATATGCATTCTTAGCTTGCAGCTCCCACAGAGGCTGTTTGAGAGAGCACCCAGCTTGCTTTCAGCTTTGAGCCATTCTCTGGCTAATTGTGTGGTCTCAGTGTTTCCATCTGGAAAGTGGTCGTAACTTGCACCGTCCTTCCCAAATCTGTTCTTTGGAAATTATACACCTTAAGTATTATTATAGGCTCTTGGGTGGGGGTGAGATTTCCAGAGACAGGCCAAGTCATCAGGGTCCTTCCCATTCACAGAGTCTTGCCTGCGCAATAGCCTGCCAGATGCCTTTAAGGTTCTTAAGAAAGGGGCCCTTAGATGAGGGTATTGTGCTCTGGAGCTGGCCAGCTCAGCCCTGCCCTGGGTCCAGCACCTCAATTTGTAAAGAAGGAACTGGAGGCTATCTAAAGGGAAGTCAAATTGTTTTCAGAACACAATAGCCGAAGTAACTACAAGTCATTAGCTTCCTCCCAGGGGCCTGAAATCAAGCTTGTCTGGATCCCGAAAGGGCTGTTAGCGCTGTTTACTTAAAGACCTCTGGACAGGACCCATAAATTCATTCCTGTGCCTGGCTTTCTGGAAGAGCAGCGGGAGGTGAGTCATGAAAGCCGGAGAATGCCCGAGACTCAGAGTGATTCCTGTTCCTTTAGATGCAGCTGAGTCCCTGAGGCTGGATCTGCCTTTTCAGGTCTGTAGGTGGAAGTTTCATTCAGATGGATGTGTGCGTGGACCCTGCAGACAGCTGCGCTTTGAGTGAGTGGCTCTTGAAGAGTTTCTTCTCAAAGCAAAAAAAAAAAAAAAAACCAAAACAAAACAAAACAAAAAAAAAAACGAGGTAAAAGTGCAGGTTTCCTGCCCTCCCACTAAGGCTTCTGGGAAGCCAAATATTTCTCAGACAGATGCACAAATGCCCCTAGAAATCCCTCTCTGAACAGAAATCTTTTTAGTGACAAGAGTGGACCTGACGAGCCACGTCTTCCCGGAGTGATCTCTCAGAACCATAAATGCTGGAACACTAGGAACAAAGAAAAGGCAAAGATGAGCTGGGCCCCAAAGCCCTGACAGGCTGAGCAATTTGTCTAGGAAGAGAAGTCAGCTTTCTCAAGGAATCTAGGAAATCTGGGGACTTCCCTGAAGGTTGAGCAGGGCTGGTAATTGGTTATAGATCCTCCTACATTTGTTAGAGGACTCAGCTCAAAGCCCCTGAGCTTAACCTGCTAACAGTAGAGAGAAGAGGCTATTTCTTGATGTCTCTTGGTCTTGAACAACTTGACTCTATGCACGAAAGAACCATAGTTACTGAAAGAATCAGAAAAGAGAGGTCGAAACCCTTGTCTGCTGTCTGCTCTCCCCCGGGAAAATCAGAGCCTGAGTTGGAGAGACGGCTCAGTTGATAAAGTGTTTGCTGTGAAACCCTTAGTTCAGATCCCTACACTCCACACAGAAAACCAGGCATGGTGGCACATCCTTGTGATTCCAGTTCTGGGGAGACGGGCAAGTAAGTCCATTCCCGGGGCTTGCTGGCCAGTCGGCATAGCCTAGTCAGAAAGCTAATGTCAGGGAAAGACTCTACCTCAGAATACAACATGGGCCTCTATGTGCACATGCACAGAAAATCACAAGAATCTGCTGCATATAAGATTTGGTGTGTAGGCCAGAGGAACTTCATGTTACATACGTGGACCCCTTAAACATGTAGGCATCATGGAGTATATAGAATCCTACCTAAATCACAAACGCTTCTGACCCAGAAAAGGTCAAAGCTCACTGTTCCAAATCTAATTAATCAAGGTTATTTCCCACAAACCTCTAGTTTAGTGCAATGGCTGCATAATCTACAAAATCAGTGTGGCAGCGGCCAGCGTGTTCTGCCTCTTCCTTAACCAACAGGCCTCTTAGCAAACAGGCTGGCATCTGTCCCTTAACATGAGGTGAGTCTTTCTGTTCAGTCTCCATCTGTCAGATGTGGGGAATCCATCTCAGATCACGGGTTAACCTTCCTAGACTCATACAACCCAACAGGACAAGCACCCAGCTCTTCTCATACCTTTCTAGAAAATTCTGAGGCTGATCATATGCTAGGGAGCTTCAGGATCACAGACTCTGGCATGACCGCCCCAAATCTGTAATGAGTTGGGTCAACGAGTACATATCCACTGTGCTCTGCACAGCTCCAAGGACTGACCTAATGGGGGTGGCAAAAGAAAGGAGGACAGACACATGGACACAGAAAAGCTGAGGTCGGGTGGTTCGGGCTCTCTGATGGAGGGCCCTGCAAGCTTAGTGTGTTTACTCTTTACAGTTGAGCAGGGAGGCAAGGCTACTGTATACAGCTGAACAGAGGTTGGGTTTATGGTAGAGAGCTGAACAAGAAGGCAGGTTTAACTGATCTCAATAGGGGCTGTCGCTGTGGAGAAACAATTAACACACTGTCAGCATCTGCATGCACTTGGGCCTGAGGAAGGTTTGTCCTCCCTCGGAGCCTGACTCACAGAAGGCTTTGCCACCCCCACAGGTTTAGGACTTTGGATTTGACATGGTCTTGTTCATGTCAACAGCAAACATTCACTAGGACTTCACTCGCGCCTACAAACCCCTACAACAAAACGCCTTTCCTTAAACTTACTCCCAGCAACATTCAGGAAGGAAAGCAAGGCTTAGGAGCGGCGGTAAGGAAGATGCAAAGCAGCCATGAGAGCCACCAGGTACCAATATCTAAGGTCCCCGCAGTCCTGAAAACCCTATGGCGAGGTGACAGATTAACAGACGAAGTACAAACCAGAGGTCTCACCCCGATACTTGCGATTTACTACAAAACACTAGGGCTTGGTGTTTTGTTTTGTTTTTAAGTAGTTAATGAATAAAGTTTGGACCAGTTAGGTCTCCAAACCCAAACTGGCCACGCCCTAAGAGCTCTAGTGTAAACTGGTGTTGTATCGATCAGAGCACTTATTTTCCTGCAGAAATAATGTCAGGAAAGATAATTAGCTTCCCAGGCTAGGCCCTGAAGACTCACTTAAGGGAAATTGTTATTTACCAGTAGGGTTGAGAGGGCTGGAGACGCTACCAGCTGGTCCGCATTGGATCAGAAAGCACTGGCATGTTGAGGGACAGCTCTACGGATACGTGTCTCTGTTGAGTTTCAGATGCCAGAGCCTTCTGACCACAACTGACTCCCTCCCTTTCGTTCTAGAAAAGGGAAATACGCTCAGTATCCACCTGAAATTCCTGATGCCAGGATGGAACCTCTCAGCACTGTCTCTTTCATAAAGCAGTCTCCAGTCTCCCAGTGGAGGCACGGCAGAACTGTTGTCTTTGATTTTTAACTCATGGAGGATTTTCCCAATTATGAAAATACCAGCGGGAGGCTGTGCAAATGGCTCAGTGGGCAAGGCATTTGATATGTAAGTGCAGGCCCTGACTCTGGATCCCCAGCACCCAAGTTAGGGGAGGAAGGAAGAAAAGGAGGGAGAGAGGGAGGGAGGGAGAAGAAGAGAGAGGGAAGAAGAAAAGCTAAGCAGTTATAATGCCAGTGAGGGAGGGAGAGAGGGAGGGACAGAGCAAGAGCTAAGCAAGTTGTAACCCCAGTGTTGGGGAGGTATACACAGGAGGATCCTGGGGGCTCCTTGGGTATGCTCCAGATTCAGTGAGAGACCCTGTCTCAAAAAATAAGGTGGATAATGATAGAGGAAGGCATCTATCATGGACCACTGGCATCCGCAGTTGTACATGTACATATATAACACACACACACAATAATAGTGTACTAAATGAAAAAATTAGGTAATACAGAAAAATCCAAATAACCGCCCATCAGCACTTTTAAAAAATTACTAGATAACCTTCCACCATATGTTTATGCTTACAACCTCATTGTTACATATTTAGGGGTGTATTATGAATACTTCTTTGCACTCTGATATTGTTTTTGGTCAGCAAGTCTCAGGGACATTTTTTATGTCAATAGTGGCATCCCTTTTGCCTAATGATTATCATGGGTGTACCCAGAGGAGACAGCGTTCAAAGACAGTATAACATGTCCGTGACTCTTCTGTCTACAAGGACATTACCACTCCACTAGAAAGCCAGCATCCAAAGATGAACACAGGAAATATATCACATCTACCCTTTGCCAAGCCCTTGGGTGACATAGTTTCATGTCTACAGATTTATCAGAATTCATTCAGCAGCCTTTTTTAATATTTCAGTTTTCAGTTGGCAAACTAAACAATTTTGGAGACAGGCAGTGACTTCTGATTTTCTACCACAGAACAATTTCTCTCTCTGGCCCAAGTAAATTTGTCCATAGGCTGTAAGCACTCCTTTCAAAGCCTTGCCAATAGCTTGTGGGAAAACGCAGAGATGCTGAACAAAACTATTCAAAACAAAACAAAAATGTTAGCTTCCCCCATTCAACAAACCCCTTCCCCATCAACTGTACAAGACGTGAAAGGAAGTAGGCTGGGTGAGACGTGAACTTCTGCGAGAGATAACGGCGGCCTCGGCAGACCCTGGGAAAGCGCTTCACACGTCTGGGGGTGGGGGTGCCTCTGGGTGAGCAGAGGTGGAAGTTTAAATCCGGAAGAGCAAACAGTTTGCAAAGCTCAGCCTTGCCATTGAGCCTGCTAACACTGCTAACACTGTGCTCCCAGTCCTGCTTGGTTTCTGTGGACTCCCACAATTCTCTGGGGCTAAGACCCAGCTCGTCACTTGACGGCAAGGCCATGCATGAGAGACCATGGTTGGTGGGGCAGTGAGAGGCCAGGAAGAAATGTACAAACCAGGAGAGACCTGAGGAGACCAGAGCTCAGGGTCTAATTGACATACAGTCAAGCAGCCTTGATAGTTACCCTTTGGCCTCTAGTTTCCGTCTTGGTAAAAGGGAGAGCTCGGGTTAAATTCCACGGACTGCTCATTGCAGTCCTAACGGTCCATGTGTCTGTGATTCTAAATCATCAGGTATCTCGATACCGAGCCAAATCTTGGAAGAAGCCCAGGTTCATCTTAGGTACCCAACCTCGTTTGCTCTGGAGATGTGTAAAGGATGTTTCCAGGCTATTATTCCAGATACGGACACAGGATTAAGTCCATGAGGATACAGGCAGGAGGAGAACACAAATGAGCCAAGACCTGCTGCCATGTGTCAATCAGAGGTCAGTAGAGAAAACTCAGGCAGTCAGCCAACCACTCTGACCCTCCCTCACCCTGTGGCGTGTGTACCAGGTGTGTTCAAGCTGACAGTAACACGTGGCCCACTTAACTTTCATTAAGTTGCCCAATCTGGTTTTGAACTTCTTCTGTAGCCTAGGCAGGAAACCTTGTCTGAGGGCACAAAAACTGATCTGTTGTTTGCTTGTCTGAGTAATGACGTACCCCAGGGACTTCCATGCGCTAGGCAAGGGCTCTACCTCCAAGCACTGAACTTTACCATGCTCCAACACCACCACCCCGGCCTTTTTTCTTTAAAGAAAAACTCTTTAGTTTGAGATGAGATTTCCTTAAATTGCCCAATGTGGCCTTGAGTTTATTTTGTAGCTCAGGTAGATCTCAAACTTGTGATCCCCCTGACTCAGCCTTCTAAGTGGCCAGAATTACCAACCTGTGCCACTAGGCCCCACCTAGTTTGGTCATCTGTTGCCTTATATGTGGATTTGGTTAGCCAGCTCTTTGTTTCAAATGCCCACTGGGTTTGGTATTGTTCTGTGAAGTAGATATACTACTGACTGGGATATGGCATCTGCACTAAAAGCCCCAAGCCTAGTGGTATCTTCAGCATTTTGCTCAGACTTCTCTGAGGGACGATACATGGTGTCACCAGTGAGCACCCCGTAAGACCAGCCCGATACCTAGTTAGAATGAGAAACCCTGTCTTGGTTTGAAATCACTGCCCTATCTTTGGTCTGGGTTGTGGGGACCGAGCAGTTCACACTGTTGGGGACTGTAAAGACATCAGTACCTAGCCGTGAGCATAGACTGGAACTCAAGAGCCATGTGTCTGTGTCTGTTCACCCGGTGTGAACACAAGGGGCTGTGGGAACCCTCATACACCTCCAGGTCCAGCTTATTGACTGTGGGTTACCATTGGCCTGACCATGGTGGTTGATGGGCAGGTGGATCCAGTCAGGTAAAGACCACGAATGTTAATGGCAAACAGATAAAGGTTATAATAAGAATGACTATGTGCCGGGCAGTTGTCTGAGTACTTGACACACACTGGTCCACTGAGCCCTTTTAAGACCTTGGGAGGTAAATATTCACAGCCCTACTTCATGTAACAGGAAGCTGGGAGGAGAAACCTTGGCCACGGGCACACAGATGGTCAGTGGTATAGCTGGGATCTGAGTAACCTCACAATGAACAACATGGCAATGCGATAATTGCTGTAGCAAGGCAAGATCAGAATCTGTAGGAACAGAGGAAGGAACAAGTCAGGAAGCTCCAGGACAGGCCCCGCAGAGAAGATGACATCATGGTGTGCCTTGAAGGACAAGGACAAACTGCTGAGGCAGAAATGGGGGAGCAACAG
This sequence comes from Arvicola amphibius, assembly GCF_903992535.2. Taxonomy (NCBI): domain Eukaryota; kingdom Metazoa; phylum Chordata; class Mammalia; order Rodentia; family Cricetidae; genus Arvicola; species Arvicola amphibius. Next base: position 8,779,726 of record NC_052060.1, on the reverse strand, counting down.
CTAAGCTCTGGGGATAGCATGAGCAAAAGCCTGAAGACTGGAGAGTATTTCTGCACAGATGGACCAACAGGTATATGGGAGCGTGACTCACAGAGAAAGGAGAGTTAGGGGCACATTGTTAAGAGCTTTGTGAGTCATAAACCTCCTTGCTGGCATGGGGGGGGGCAAATAAGAGGTTGGGACAAGACCTTCCTGCACTCTCTAGGGATGTCCAGGACGAGTTCTCTGTTGGCCTATCCTGGATCACGCCCAGTATACCATGACTTCAGCTTCACTGCAAGAGCTTGGGGCTGGACAACTCCGTTTCTCCCTACTTGGACAGCACGATTCTTGAGTTCCATGTGGAAGGTGGATAAAGTTTGGCAAGCTGTCTCTAAAGTGTCGAGATTGTCATTTGAATTTCAAGAAGCTCAGGACTGTGCCTTCTTCCCTGTATTTCTCCCCTGGTGGGAACACTTGTCAAGACTGGAGAGGGAGTGTCAGTGTCGGTGGACTTAGTCCCAGATTTCTCCCACAATCCCTTCTACTGCTATCAGCTGTGTGACTAACTGAGATTGGGTTGGGAGGTCTGACTGAGGCTGGCGTACACAGGATCCCTGGCTGTGACCATACAGTAAAAGAGCTGAGAAAGAAATTCCTCAATGTGAAAACTGTACCCCTCCTCAGCGAAGTGGATGACCCATGACATCTGTAGCCTCCTGAAAGACTTCCTTCGAAACCTCAGAGAACCCCTTCTGACCTTTTCACTAAGTAGTGGAGGCAGCAGAAATAACAGACGAAGACAGCAGCATAGAGGCCACGTACAGGGCTGGCAACGAACTGCCCTGGGCCAAGAGGGACACACTGGCCTTCCTCACGGTTCCCTTGCAGTGCGTGGCTCAGAGTCTGAACACTAAGATGGATATTGACAACCCAGCTCAAGTCTTTGGCCCTACAATAGTTGCCCCTGCTGTGCCTAATCCAGACCCAGCGACAGTGTTCCAGTTGAAATCAAGTGTCAACTCAAGATAGTGGAGCCTCTGCTTTCTCTGCCCCTGGAATCCTAGAATCAGTTCATGATGGCGGAATAAGAGCATCTGCACCCAGCAGGACGATGGGAGCTCAACTTCATGGATACGAGGTTGAGGTGAGCTGATGGGGGGGAGGGGAGGGAGGGGAGGGGGCGTGACCGCTCCTGAATTCCAACTTGTCTCGTACCCTGTCACCGTGATTGTATAACCTTTCCAAGAGCACTAACAGGTTTGGAGACAAAAGGAAGTCTGCCACCAACTTAGGTCAACAAGGCAAATTTTCCCTGCTTCATACCTCAAGTAAAGCCATTTCTGCCTAGAGTCCCCGGGGTTTATTAACTGCAGGAAACACACCTGTTTGCTCTGGGACACAAAATCCACTGACACTCCCTCTCCAGCCTGGAGTGTCCCCACCAGGGGAGAAATTTAGGGAAGAGGACATCAGTCTGATCTTCTTGAAAGGCCAAACGACATTTTTGACATTTTGGAAACAGCTTGCCAAATTTATCTGCCTTCCATATAGAACATAAGATTCAGGGTTAATAACAGTCTTTGAAGGAAATCATACAGGCACATGCCTCTGTTATTCTGAGGTGAATTGTCTGTCTCAGTTTTGGGCTTCGGTAGTCTGCCGTTCAGAGTGGAGTCACTATCGACAGCTTATAAAGAACCTGATTTCCTTCAACTCCTGGTCCAAGATAGCAAGGTCTCGATCGCAGGCAAAGCTTCAATGGCCTGCCGTCACTGTGAACAGCCACTGTGGTTTGTGCAGCGATCGATTCTTTTACCTGGTCTACCCTAGAGCCACGGAACAGGTTTTCTTCGCAGGCCCAGGAGGGCCATCAATGAACTGTCAGTTGTTGGAATGCCTCGTTTCTCACCTCTTCATTTTGACATTCTTCACCAAAGAAATGCCCTAGTCCCAAGACTCATCAGTCTTGTCAAAGCTGGTATCTGATAAAATGAAGCCGAATTCACCAATGGCTGACAGTCTATTGTTCCCAGAATTGCCACTGGATGTTTGGCCTTGGTTGAAAAAAAAAAGCCAGAGCTAAATTTTGTTCCCCTCTTGGCTGAAAGCTGCCAGATGTGTCGTCCATGAGGCTGTCTCAAATCAGCAGAATCTGCTGTCCCAGCTTTGCGCATCCGCCTCCGCTCGCTGCCTCCATTCGGTCTCTGCGTCCATCCACTTGTTTCCATGCATGCTTCAGCTGCACATCCGGAGCGCTCCACCGGTTCCTGCTTTCATCAACTGAAATGCAATTTCATCACTTGAATTTCTCCAGCTCCTGGGTGGTTCTTGAACGCTTCCTCTGGGTAGCCTTAAAGTCCTCACCACCCAGACGAATCCAGAGCTTTCATTACCTCCACTGACAATCTGCAACAGCTCACAAGCCACTCAGCATCCACATTGTCACCATGGACGTATACTCTTTTCGAGGCTCCTGGTCCCGAGCACCCACAGTGCTCACCCTCTCACGGCTGTACCCCATGATGGCTGCTGTCTGCCAGCTGCACGCCTCACTATTGGCAAAGTCAAAAGTTTGGTTTTCTTACAATCTCTCGAAAGATGTTCTGGCTGGGTTTTATTGGTTGGTTAGTTGGTTGTTTGGTTGATTGGCTGGTTGGTTGGTTGGTTGGTTGGTTTTATCAACTTGACTCAAGCTAGAGGTCTTTGGGAAGAGGGAATGTTAATGAAGGAATCGCATCCACAAGCTTGGCTTATAGACAAGTCTTTGGGAGCATTTTCTTGATTAATGTCTGGTAATGGGAGGGCCCATGGTTGGTGGTGCCACCCCTGAGCAGGTGGTCCTGGCTTGTACAAGAAAGCAGGATTAGCAAACCATGGGAGCAAGCCAGTCAGCAGCATCCCCGACAGCCTCTGCTTCAGTTCCTGCCTCTAGGTTCCCGCCATGATTGTTCCCTGACTTCCCTTCACGATGGACTGTGACCAGGACGCGTAAGTCAAATAAACCCTTTCCTCCCCAAGTTGATCTTGGCCATGATGTTATATCACAGCAATAGAAACGTAGTTAAGACAAGAGATCCTAAGAGGAAGACTTTGGTTAGAAGCTCCTGTGGGCTTGCAGCGGGAAGACAGAAAAATGATGCAACTTGACTTGTCCGAGACAGGGCTCTTTAGTTTCTCCTGTCCATTCTCTTTCTCACGCAGAAACACCCGAGGCCTTACCAAGTATTAAGCTGCGACTCTACATCCAAAGTTCCCTAGCTTATAAATAGAAAGTCTACAGGACACCTTAGGGTGTCGACTGCTGTAAAGGGGAGCCACTTCAGAAACAGGATTGAATTCCCTGAGCCTTCAGACAAAGCGTGCAATTAAGAGCTGAGGACCGAAATGCAAGCTGAGTCCTTAGGTGCCTGTATGACCATGGGCAAGTTCCTTAGTTTCAAGTTTTAATGTCTATATTTGTAAGAACGGTGCCCTTTTGGTTTGGGGAGGAGAGGGATTCTTCTGCCTATGACAGATCTGTGACAATGCGGAATTAACTAATGTATTCTAAACCACCAGGAGCCAAGTAAGTGAGGTGACCGTCCAACCGGTTGTTGTTCTCCACACCTCGGGAGACCATTCAGGCTTCTTAGTGGCATACCAACAATCAGAAACAACCCAGAGCAGAGCCACGCCACATCTGGGGAAGGATAAGCAAAGAACAGGAAGTAACTTGCCAGCTGTTCCACAGGTCAGGGTGGGGCTGGGGGCTGGTGTCCTAGGGTGTCTCTATACCTTCAGGTGCCTCCTGCCTCCAGGCTCCACTCTCAGATAAGTAGTGTCTAGGGTCACCCATAGATGACCTAGGGACCAGAGGACAGGGGTGGACTTTAAAGACAAGGCCTTAAAAAATGCTGGTGTTTTAATGTGGTTAAAATGAGGCAGGAAGATGATGATTTTTTTAAAACTTAGATCTTTCTAGTTTGGCCAATGGAGACAACAAGGAAATTGGCCTGACAGGGAAGAGGTCTGCAGGTAGCTGGGGGAGAAGCAGGGCAGAGGGGATGTCCTGAGGGGATAACATGAATTAATTAGATAATTTGATTTATTCTGAGCTGCTCCAAAGGATGGTACCAGGATCTGAATGAGCAGACACCCAGCTATTCTCCAGCACCACTTGAAGTACCCCAAGAGGATTCCGGCATTCAGTCTCCCGCAGCTACCATAAAGCCATTAGTATTATTATCATGTTTGACAGATGGGGAAACTGAGGCACTGTGGCTAAACAGCTTGTCTCGGGCACCAGGCAAGTAAGTGATAGAGCCAGGTGCCAGGCCCAAGCGTGCTGGTTACAGGGCCCCGTGTAGATAGAAATCTGGGCCCGAGATGAGGAAAGACTAGAAAGCAGTTTATCAATTCACAAGAGGAGGCTGTTTTATGAAGCACTTAACCCGAGTCTGAGGGGCCACTTTCGGGGGGTGTTGACTTAGTAAATGTTCCTTGGCAGCAAGTTCAGAAGCCAAGGCTGACTAAGCTGAAAAGGGAAGATGAGAGTGGGAGGAGGGGGAGGAGCAAGAAGGTGGGGAAGTTTGTGAAAAGAGGGGTACAGATTTTTAAAAAAATAGCCGAAACTCCAGATTGAGGAAGGAAGAAGGACTGCCCCCGATCAGCGAGCAGAGAGACCAACAGACCATTTCTGTAGGACCAAATGAATCCGTTCAGACAGGCTCAGGAGCCAAGTTCCAAGGGGAGAACATTCCCTTGGCCCAGCCCTGGGAAACTGTGACAATAAAAACCACTGATATTTACGGCATGTATATTCTCCACCAGGCACAGTTGAAGTGCTGCAAGCATGGGCTTTCTTCTCAAAGCACCCCTACAAGGCTGATGCTGGGAGAATTAGCACAGAAGCAGAGAGTCTGGACCATCTGCCCAAACTCACCCCACTGTCCAGCCACGGAGCTGGAATTCAAGGCAAAGCTACGTGGTATTGCAGGGAGTAATAGTCTAATATCAAAAGGGAAGGCACCCAGGATGGCGTGTTGGAATGGATGAAGGAATGCTAAAGAGATAGAATGCATGGATGGTCCCTCAAGGCTTGGTCTCCTGAGGGGGCTTCTCAGGCAAGAATTATACATTCAGGTTTTCAGCATTACCTGAGAGAGAGAGAGAGAGAGAGAGAGAGAGAGAGAGAGAGAGAGAGAGAGAGAGAGAGAGAGAGCTGGATGAAGCTAGATGAAAGAGAAAAAAAAAAACACCTGCAAAAGAATGACTCGAAGTCAAGCATGGCATCACACACCTGTCCTCCCTGCTCTTGAGAGGCCCGATGGAAGGATCCCAAGTCTGAAAGCTGTATAGGCTGGAGCTCCAGACCACATGGAGACATTCCTTTCTTTTCTTTTTCTAAAACAATAAAAAGCATCACTGGCAGGACAACAGAGAACCCAAATACTAAAAGTAGTTTGAGAGACTGCAAGTAATTGAACAAAGGCAGAAAGGTCGTTTTTCCCAATGGTACCTGGTGGGAAGGAAGCTGGAGGCTCTGCTAGACCCCATCACAGTTCAGGGCGAGTTTGTGGTGGGAAGGGGAAACTGAATCTTGCCTCAGACTGCCAATGAGACCTGTGTCATCTTCTGAAAATTAGTTGACATTTCTGAGTCGCAGCATCCTTGTCTAGTTTTAACGATGCCTATGCCCAGGGAGTGTTGAGCAGATAAAAGAGTGGGCATGAGATGGTAAGCCCTGTACAAGTACATATTACACGTTGAGTACTTAACTGTCAGCTCCCACAAGCCCAGCATGGTCTAGGGACAAGCAGAGCCCTCTCAGTGCCGGGAGCCTGGAAAAGCCCCTGTTGGGTGTATGTGTGTGTGGGGGGGAGGGAGAATAACCAGAATCCCCAGGATAGCAGGAATCTTGACACTGCCTAAGAGGTCAGAAAAGAGCATTGCCAGCAGATGAAGGCCCTGAGCAGACAATGAGCAGGTGAGGAACGGAAAAGCATCCCGGAGCCTGAGAGTCTGGGGAATGGAATGTCAGAAATGAATCTCTGGAAAAACATTCCTCCTAAAATATAATTGTAAGAATTCCTTTTTGTACAGCTCTCAGAACAACCCTTTGAAGTCTCGGAGGAAGGCGTGGACAGGGCTCTGGGAAGGCAGTTGGGAGCCTGGGTTCTGGCTGCTGGCCTCTAGCTGATACCCATGAGGTGCTGGAGCAAGGCACTGAAAATTTCAAGGTCTCAACCTCTTTGTCTAGAAGAAGGAGAGTTACCAATCCACCTCTAAATACTGGAGGAGAGAACGAATAAGCGAGATGTGTGTTAAGCACCCAGTGAAGGGTGTGCACTGACAAAATGGGGACTTTCCTCCCTTCCACCTCTGATATGCAATGGCGACAGAGCAGTCAGGGAGTTGGGACAGGTGGATGGTTTTGAATTCCTCCATTCCCAGAATGCCTTCCGTGTTTCCAGAGGTCTGGAATGTCCCTTTCATTTCGCCCCATTCTACCTTGATCAAATCCTTATCTAGCAAAAATCTTTTATCCTGCAAGACAGAGTTGAAATATCAGGACCTCAAGGAATTGCTTCCGGGCATCCGTTCAGTGTGGGACTTGCTCTTCAATTTTGAGTTGATTTCCCTCTTGCTTTGGGTTGTAATTAGCTCACCTTGGCTTTTTATTCCACCTAGGCTATTATCACACAATTCTTTCTAGAACTTTACTGTTTTGTGGGGAACGGGAAGTATCCTGACACCTGAACTCACGTCTCCACAGAGGGCAACACCTACTTCCATCTGTGGGGTCATAGGGCAGGAGGGGAAGATTGTCTAGTTGGGGATGCTGGGAGCAAGACTGGACACAGGGACACTATATGCATTAGGCACAGTAGCCAGAGTCCCCGATGCTTGCTTTATACAGCGCACAGAAAATGCTTCAGTTTATCTAAAAATCTATAGAAAAGATCCTTTAAATCAAAGAAAATGTTTTAAATATAGTATTAATAACATTCACCTAATTCACATGACTTTATGGAAGAAGGGGCCCATGAAACAACAGTAGCCGTGACCCGCAAAGACACAAGGCAAGTGAGGTTCAGTCTGGTCCCTGCTCCATTGCCCTGGGAGCTGCCTGTGAGTAGGAAGCAAGCTCTGCCTTACTCAGCATCGGGCAAGAGTACGTTCATATGCAGCATCACAAGGGGGCTGAGAAGAAGAAAGCCCAATGTTGCTGCATGTCCTAGGCCAGGCCTTTGAACTTCGTCCCATCGGTAAGCGAGGTAATATAACATACTGACCTCCTTCTGCCTGGCTGCTTTGCCTGTCCTTCTTACTTCTTCCTAACTTGGGCAGGGAATGGGAATGCCATTTATTGGGCCCATGAAATCACCGTGTTGATCCTCTAATGATCCTTGCTGGTTAGGTCTGATCTTTATTTGACAGAAAAAAGACATTGACGAACAGGAAGTTTAAAGAACTCTGGGTTGACCCCACTTTTGGAGTCCAGGTGGATCTCCTTTTCCATATTGCCCTGGACAGTAAAGGCTCAGTCAATGTGTGTTGAGATAAACCAAAGCTGCAAGAAAGCATTGGCAGCCAGCACAACACTCAGGAAAATTTCCCGAAATTTTTGACCTAGCAATTATAAACTTCAGAAGGGTGATCCGACGTTTGTTATTCCTATAATAGGCTGTTTATAAAGCTCTGAATCCATTTTCCTCCCTTGAAGAATTGCCGTCAGTTGGAATATATTTTTACATGATCTTTTGCTATCTTTGTAGGAACAGATTAGGGCGGCGGGGAGTCCTTTATCTACCAAAGTACTTAGAATAAAAATAAAATGTTTGACTTTCATGGAGACAGACTGAAATATGAGTAATCATATACTTTTTGAAGCTCGTGTCTATCCCAGAAGGCCGAGACTCAAGACTGACCCTTTCTGCTGTCTCTGGCCTGCAAATCTCCCCCCTAAGACGTGGAAAGTAGAGATGTTTTGGGATGGACCTGATGAATGGATGTGTTTGTTCCATTATTCAGAAAGGATTCTGTTTCCTCTCACACAAAGGCCCAGTAGATCACCGGCCATGTTTAGAGTCTTCAACTATTTGCCAGAAGAAATGTCTTGGAAGGAAAAAACTCTCTCACTCTCCTTGCCAGATGGTGTTCCAGGATTGCTGGGCAAGAGGAATTAAATGATCTGAGGGGAAAATGGCCATTCTCCATATTGAATCTTTATGTCTTTCTATACTGCCCTCAATGAATGTTAAGCCTTGAATCTACCATATACCCATAGCACCTCCATAGCTAGGACTCACAGGTTAGGTAAGCAGGCTCACATTTCTAGGCTAGACCAACATTCCCAAAATATTCTAGATGCAGTTTCATGGACAGAGACAGATGAACCAGCTAGGCAGCTTTGACTGCCATCCACCTTGCCTTCTTGTTGGTTAGCCATGTTCCCCGCATGGAATTCACTCTTCTTTCTTTCCAATGACAGTGGAAGATTCCTACGGGCAAGGACCATGTCTGTCAAGGTCACAAACTTGAGCACTCGTGTAAGATAGACCTGGATTTCTTAATTCTATAGACCTGAATTTTATTCAAGTCTCTCAACTGTAAAATGGAGGCGATAATTTCATAAAACTGCCGTGAAAATTCAATGAGCTCATATTTAAGGCATTTAGCTTGGGCCCTGGCACACTGTCAGTACAGGGGTGGTAATTTGAATGCGAAATGTCCCCCACAAGCTCAGATAGTTGAGCATTTGCTCCCTTGTTGGTGGTGCTGTTTGGGGAGGTGGGAAGTAAGGAACTCAGTGGGGAGTGAGCTTTGAGAGTTCCAGTGCTGTGGAACAATCCTTCTGCACACTGTGGATAGTGTTGTGCCCATTGTTAATAAAAAACTGATTGGCCAATGGCTGGGCAGGGGAGAAGGGTGGAGCTAGAGGATATGCCACTAGACGCAGAGTGAGCACGACAGGAAATACGTACATGAGGTAATCAAAGCCTCAGGGCAGCACACAGATTAATAGAAATTGGTTCATTTAAATTATAAGAGCTAGCTAAAAATGGGCGTAAGCATTTGTAATTAAGAATAAGTCTCTGTGTGGTTATTTGGGGAGTGGCTGGCAGGACGGAACTGATTAGCAGTCTACATAGAAAACTCCGCCTACATTCCCTGTTTGCTCTCTGCTCCCTTTGCGTGGATGAGGTGTGATCTCTCAGCTTTCTGCCCCTGCTGTCACCATGATGGGCTCTGTTGTTATAGCAACAGAAAGCAAACTGGAACACTTGGTAAATATCATCTGCTACTGTGATTATAGTACACGCTAGATGAGTATTTTCATAATTTTCTTTTTCTCAAGTGAGTGAACACAAGTAAACATAAAGCCTGGAGCTGACCTTATTAAGAATTCTGAGAAATGTGAAAAGGCCACTTCCATCCCGTTTCCTGTTTCCTCGGTGGGATTTGCTTTCCAACCCGAGCAAATGAAGACGTCTCTGAGGTGAGGGAACTCCTCCTTCTTTCCTTTATGAGGGCTTGTGCTGACACCCAGTCGACCCTTTGACTGCAGGGTGCTAACCTCTGGTTCTGCTAAGGATGGAGTTCTCGCTATTTCCCAACATACATGCGGGGCCCGGATGAAGTGCTTTCTGGAATTGGCTACCCTGTGAACAGTGTGACCACGTGGTGTCCATGGCAGTCCCCAGCGTAATTACTCCTGCCACATCAGTACTGTCATTTGTCACGTTATTCTGCTTGCAGTTCAAGTCAAGCATATCTCAGAAAAACCTAACTGCGATCTGAGACGGTGTGGCCCGTGCGCTGCACAATCAGTCCCCACCTTCCTGTGACGGAGCGGAAAGCAGAGATTTCCCTGGCAGTCCCAAGCGGGAAGAGACATGAGAAAGCTGCTCCCGCAGCGGCACCTACCTTCCAGCACCCACTGGAAACCACCGGCCCAGGGAGCTCCAGGCCTCCAGAAGCATCGTGGGCCCACTAAGCATCGTGCATCGGCAGTTAGTTCTCGCTTTCTCCAGGATAGATGGTTGCATGGTTTCTACTTTCATCAATTTTTTTTAAAGAGTCTAATTTGCAATTTTAAGTAAAATGGCACGCTTCCTTCATATACTCTCATTCTGAAAAAGGCTCTGTCTCTGCTTTAACTGCCCAGAATCTGATTAATGAGCACATTTTTTTTTCTATTAAAAAAAAGAATTCTGAGAAAAATGCAAGCAATGGACATGAGTTATGAAAGAAGATATAAGTTGTTTTGGTGGTAGATTAGTGCATAAAATATATTCAATACTAAAAGTATTACATTTAATGTGAAACTCCACAGCTTTATATCAAATACCAATTCTAGCTATATGAGGCAGTCTGAATGTCATTGGCCCCATAATCTCATAGGGAGTAACACAATTAGGAGGTGTAGCTGTGTTTAGTGGGTGTGGCCTTGTTGGAGGAAGTGTGCCACTGTGGGGGCGGGCTTTGAGGTTTCCTACACTCAGGATGCTGCCCAGTGACTCAGTCGACTTCCTGTTGCCTGCAAGATATAGGACTCTCAGCTGCTTTAGCACCACATCTGCCTGCATGTTGCTATGCTCCCCACCATGATGAACCTCTGAAACTGCAAGCAAGCCACCCCAATTAAATGTTTTCCTTTATAAGAGTTGCTGTGGTCATGGCGTCTCTTCACAACAATAGGACCCCTAGCTAAGGCACTATATATAAATTTATAAAGTTACATAGATTTAGGATCTGGTTAATTTCGGTATGTGGTGTTTTATTCATTTGCAAGGTTTTCAATAATAAACTGTATAAAAAAAATTTTTAAATTCTCAGATCTAGACATGGTAGGTGGCACGCGGTTGTAGCCCCCAACCCTTGGGACTCTGAGGCAAGCTCATGAATAAAAAAAGAGAGGAAAGAAGGAGAAAAGAAGAGAGGGAAGAAGAGGAGGAGGAAGAGGAAAAGTTCTAAGTAGGATATTGCTTGACTGGCTGGCTTCTGGGGTATGGTAGAAGGGAACAGAACCCTCACTGGAAGCTCTAAGGGATGAACAGGTAGTTCCCAAAAACCCTTGCTTCGCCCAGAACAGTGGGAACTGAGCAAAGTTGTGACCCTTTGTTCTCAAGGAGAAAATGGCTCAGAGCACAGGAGACAAAACCACCACCATGGAGGAAGTGTCCCCAGGTCCCTCACCTGCCCCAGACGTGCTGTCTGGAGACTATCAGCAGAAAGTCCGCTCCCACTTCCCCTGCTATTGTTCAACACGCACACTCTCCCGATAACCCAGCTCCGAGAGCCACGGCCCAGATGCCCTACACTACCACGGGCAGGAGTGTGGTCTGTGAGGGTCTTGCTGTCAAAAGAGTCCTGGGAAGAACAGACCAAAAAGAAGCAGTCTGAGGTCTGAGGTCACCGCAGCCTGCAGCAAGTCCAGACGCTGGAGGCAAAGGCAACAGGCTCTGAAGGCAGGGGGCTTGGCTACTGACTGTCCTCAGAAAACCAGCTGTCCCAGCTCTGGACGCTTTTGAGACTCTCTCAGTTGTGGTCAGTTTAGGAAGACAGCCAAGAAGTGCTGGAATGAAATCACTGGGCAAAATACCTAAAACATTGCATTTTAAAACATGGGGCAGAGGTTCATTGCCCTAAGAGACTGTTGGTGTTCTCAGACATTTTGCCATTTTTTTCCTTTAAAAATTATATCCTCCCAGAGTTGTTACACAGAAAATCCCTCTCTCAAAAAATTGTATCCTTATGCCAATATCTAAGTCTGTGTACTTAATATAGCCATATAGTCTCTCTCTCTTAATATAGTCATATTGTCTCTCACACACACACCCGTGGGTCTGTGTGTGTGAAACTTCACAGTTTTTATAGCAAATATCAATTCTAGCAATATGTAGTAGTTTGAATGTAATTGGCTCCCACAATCTCATAGGGAGTGATACTATTAGGATCTGCTAGGGTTAAACCCAGAAGCTTGTGTATTTGAGGATCTACTACTTAGCTGCATTCCCTGACCTCTTAATATACTCATTTGTTTGTTTGTTTAGACAATTCGCTCTATGTCCCATGCCAGCTTTGAACCCATACTCTCATCTCAGGCTCGCAAGTGCTAGCAACACCAACAGGCACCACCATGTCCTGCCTCAACATTCTCTTCCTTATGCCACCAATAGGTTTTATTTCCCCTGACTTTGTAAATAATATTCAGTATAAAATGAAAAAATACAACCATATATATGGATATAAATATATGTGTGTGTTTGTGTGTGTGTGTGTGTGTGTGTAAATTCAACCATACATGTGCCTCAGACTTGGCTATGGATCTCAGTGGTAAAGTACTTGTCTAGCATGTAGAAGGTTCTGGGTGCTCAACCTTCAGTACCATAAAACAAAACCAAAAACCACAAGAAAGAAAGAAGAAAGTAAAAAATTACCTGAAAGGACCCTACCCTGAAATAATGGCTATTTATAGTCCATGGTTATTATCTATGTAATCTATATATCATGATCATGCCTTTATAGATATAGATGTATCTTTTTATAAAAGCTATGCAGTTTTTTTAAAACTATGGTCACAGCTTCTAGATAATCCCAACACAAGGATCTAGGAAGTAGGTCGGCACCCACTATGGATCTCAGGTTTATATATGACTAGATGTGGATCATAATAAAGCATTGGAAGGAGATAGGCATTTTTACGGCCAGCTATGTTCCACTGCCTTAATGGAGATTGGCTTACATGATGTACATATATTGGGTTGGCATTCTATTACAAATTCCTGACTTATCAACCAATCATTATGTATGTGTGGTAGACAACGTGACATATTTGTTCTCTTAAAACATCTGATCTGTCATTTAGTGACATAGCACAGTTAGGTCCCAATACAAAGAGATCCCGTGATCAGTCTCTAAACCAGGAGCAGTGTTTGAAATTTAAACTCCCAGGAACCTAAGACACATCCAAAAAAAGGCAACTCTGCAAGGAACCTCAGGGCCACCTGCTCTGAATCACCATATTAGAGATGACAGGTGGGTTTGGAGAGGCAGGCGATGTGTGAGGGGTCACGGAGCGACGTGGCTGGCCTCATACTAAAATGTGTTTTCTTAAACCATTATCATACTTTTCCCACCTCATTCTGTTTCCTGTCTCATGTAACATAAGCCGGAACTATTTCCCCTTTTTTCTGAATCACACTCGCCCAGAGGAGACTGGCATCTTTTCAATGCAGCCACTTTCGGAAATCGAGTCAAAGGTAGGAACGGGGGGGGGGGGGGGGAGGCTGCGATGAGGATAGGAGGAACAGTCACCACAGCTACATACAAGCTTCAAGTATTGTTCTGCTAGTACACATGAGCGTATGTGTTCACGTGGTCTGCATATGTCACTGGATCCTCAAAACAGCTGGTGAAGAAGGCAGAAGGGAAACTGAGACACCCAGAAGTTACATACCTTCCCAGGATCCAATCTGCAAGAGGCAGAAGCAGGTTACAGGGCAGGTGTAGTTCCGAACTCTGCTATCTGGACCACACAGCACCACCACTTACAGAAGGAGGAGGTTAGACAAGCTATGGCACACCTCAGAAGCAGAGCCAGGCCTTGCCATTTTCATCTCTCATGCTCAGGTGAGGGTACCCATGGGGAGAAGGCGTGTCCCAAACAGCTTCCTGGTTCCCCGGGGCTGGTTCCAAGATGACTAGACAAAGCTTCCACAATTTGGGAGGCCCTGCTTTTGAGTAACACTTTTTTTCCCCTGAGACAGGTATGTAGCTCTGGCTGACCTGGAACTCGTTATGTAGACCAGGCCTGCCTGCCCCGCACAGGAATCCACCTGCCTCTGCCTGCAGAGTGCTGGGATTAAAGGTGTGCGCCATCACCCCGGCTGCTCACTAATTTCTTATGTAAAACTCCCAGACACATGCCTCGCAAAAGAATCCCTGTACCCAGCTCTCAACCTTCAATAATGATCCATGAGTGTTAGTCCCTGTGGCTTTGAAAAATCATGGATTCAATCTTTCACCTTTCTAAAATGTGGTGTTTTTACACTGTGTGATCTACCACAAGTGTTAAATATCACCATACCACACATTTTCTGCTCTATGTATGAATGAACGTATGTGTTGGCAGGTGCGCTCAGACATAAGGCACTAAAGGAAGCACCGTTGTTGGTCATTGGTGGTCTACCCAACATGCAATGACAGAAGCAAAAGCACAGTCGGAATATCTGGGTTCTGGTCAGCTCCATCCCTCACCGCTTCTGTGACCTCACACAAGCCACATCCTACCGCCCAGTCTCACATTCCTCATCTGCATCACAGAAGTAGTAAATCTTAATTCTACCTTCCTCTCAGAGTTATCCTGTCACTCAAGCAAGATGGGGGACATGAGACACAGGCAAACCTAAGGTGCCATAGCCTCAGAAAACTGAGACCTGAGGCCAGAAGGGTCAAAGGGTCACACCAACAGTAAGTGGAGAATCCAGGGACAACAGGAGTAGCCCAGGCAGGCTTTTATGTCCCCTTTGTCTCCTCAGGCACTTGACACAGCCATACCCCTTTATGTCAGTCAGAGCCTATGCATTCAAAGTTGTGGGGTGACTAAGGTCTGCAGCCTTTCTCCCCTTAACACCCCTTCTCTGTGCAGCTTATTTGAGTTCCATTTTTGGTTGGAAACTCCTCAAAACTTTGGCTGGGGAATTCTTTCTGCCAGCGTTGACTCTCTAGCTGACTTTCTCCCAGTCCCCTGCCAGGCTGGGGGATTCTGGGACAGCACTGTGTGTATTCTCTTGTGTATGCCAAGTGCTTTGTCTCCTTCCAAGAACACAGAATAGACAAGACCTACCACCAACAGTGAGAGGATTCAAGATGGTACCAGGGCTGGTAAGAACCAGCACACATCAGTGGCAACCACACTGTCTCCTAGATGGCACCCAGCCTTGGCCTCTCTCCTTTCCCCAGCCTTCCAGGAAGGTCAGGAATGCCTTGGTCTTCATCACAGAGTACAAGAGTCCCTAGCCTGACCAACACTTACTTGATGCTGGGTTCCAAGGGGTCCTTGTCATCACGGAGGAGACAGGCTCTGACAAATGCAGCCCTTCTGAGTAATCGCAAGTCAGGAATAAATAAACACAGACAGCCCACCTGCCACGCCACACGCACAGAGGCTTGGGGTACTGAACTCATACACAATTTGTAAACCACCCGGGGAATATTTTTAAATTGGGATATTTTTGCCCTTGAGGCGCTCTGGGGACTTTGCTCCTCAGCATGCCTGATGCCTGAGAATGGCAGCCTTCCAAGAAGACTAATGTATCGGGTCATAAAGGCCACATACTCTGTGCATTTACCCAGAAACTGAACTGGTGCCCCCAAACCCCAGGGGGCTTCTCAGTGGTATGGGTTCAGGGCTCTGGGAAGCCCGTTCTTTGCCATATTGGGGCATGGGATTTCTCTCTAACGCCGAAAAGGGATTGCATATACCCTGAAATATGAAGACTGTAGCCCAGGCACTTGATCCCTGCTCCAGAGCTACAGGTGTTATTCTTATCTGTGTGGACTCTCTCGATGAATATTTATATCTGAGTTCTTAGGACATTATCAGGCTCGGTGCAGACGTGACATTTGGGAGGTGGAGAGGCCGCCCTTTAGGACATATGGAATTAGCTGTTTGTGGCATGGGCCATGGTTTTTCAATGTGTGATTTTTCAGAGTACCAAAGATGCTCCTTGGCCGCATATTTATGGGACAACTACAGTACTGAAGTTTGACCAAAGTTAGGGAAACATAATCTGTACTTCAAGAAGACTATGAAGAGGGTTGAGGAGATCGCTCAGTGTTTAAGGGCATGTGCTGCTCTTCCTGAGGATCCAAGTTCGGTTCCCAGCATCCACGTGAGGTAGCTCACATCCACCTGTAACTCCAGCTCCAGGAGATCTGATACCTCCACAAGGACCCGCTCATGCACACACACACACACACACACACACCATATATAAATAAAAATAAATCTTTAATATATAATATAGAATAAACAGATGTTATTATGTTAGCGCACAGAGAAAATTGCTTCAAAGGAACTAGTAGGAAGTTTGGTTAACACCAGAATAGAGTAGCCATGAATACATGACGTACCACTGGGGCATCTGACTTCACAGAAGAGCTAATAATGACTCAGAGCAGACACAGTGGGGAGCAGGGAGGAAATTAGACACCAAGGGATTCCTAGAAATAGGGTGATTTTGTTCAAATGTTCTCAAGTGATCTGATTCCTTAAACTGTTGTCTCATTCCTGTTCCTATAATAACATATCTGAGGCTGAATAACCGACAAAGAAAAGAGATTTATTCAGCTTGTGGCCTTGAAAGCTGAAACTTCAAGCAATGTGGTACAGTCTCTGGCTAAGGCCCTTTGGGCGACATCACATTACAATGGATGATTCATAAAAGGGCTATGTAACAGATCAGTTCACAAGACAGGAAACCAGAGAGCCACTCAAGGGTAGGACTTGGGGGCAGTGGTGTGACACAGTGAGTGAAAACCCTTACCACCAAGCCTGCCAACCTGAGCTCCATCCCAGGAGTCACGTGGTATAGGGAGAAAACTGACTCCCCCATGATGTCCACCGACCCCCACACATGCACCATGGCACACTGTACCTTTCCTAACACACACACGTGAACACACACACACACACACACACACACACACATACACACACAGAGTAAACAAATAAATAAATATAACTTAAGAGAAAAGACTCATTCTCTCTTATTTTTAAATTTAATTTAATGTTTTTATTTATTATGTATACAGTGTTTTGTCTGCATGTATGCCTGCATGCCAGAAGAGGGCACCAGATCTTATTACAGATGGTTGTGAGCCACCATGTGGTTGCTGGGAATTGAACTCAGGACCTCTGGACAAACAGTCAGTGCTCTTAACCTCTGAGCCATCTCTCCAGCTCCCACAGAACTCCCTTAATCCTTTCTGAGATCTTAAAAACAAAGATGTACTTATTTTTAGTTTATGTGTACCGGTATTTTGCCCGCATGTATGTCTGTGAACTACATGCTCACAGAGACCAGATGATGATGTTGGGTCCCCTACGACTGGAGTTACAGATGGTTGTGAACTGCTATGTGGGTGCCAAGTGGGTAATAGGAATTGAACCTGGGTTCTCTCAGAGAGTAGCTAGTGCTCTTAACCACTGAGCTGTCTCTCCAGCTGTCCCCCTCCCCTTTTGAGATCTCGACTTCCAAGTGATCTAAAGGCCCCCCACAGTGAGGAAAAAGTCCCCAACAAGCAGACCATAGTGAGGTAAATGAAAGATGAGGCAAGGGACCCTAGAAAAGGCCGGGTTAGGGAACCCACATGCAATTGAGGAGCAGTACACGGTAACGCAGTATTTTGCTGCACATCAACTCTAGCAGCTGCTAAGCTTGCCGTTTCTCCCGTTAAATAAGCACTTCATGCTTGTCCTGAAAATGTAGTCTGAAAAATCTCCTGGCACCTTCCTTCCCCTCCCAATCTCTCCTGCATAGACTCTTCTGGGACTGTTGCTTCACTAAGGTGTTTCCTCCGGCGTGGGAGGGAGTCGAGGCAGAACTGTTAGTGGGGCGGGTGCATAACTAAGCCGGTCCTCAACCAACAAACTACAAGTGCGAGCTTTCAGAAACCTGAGCCTTTGGCCTACTGCTGTCTCCTAGGTGGCCTGAGGACAGTTAGGAAAAGGAGTCCCTTCTCCGCGGTGCTCTATTCCCGTGTGTCAGAAGACTATCACAACACCCGGCTTCTGTTATAGAGACACTCTGCTTCTATGTGCCGGAAACTCTTTACAAGAATACAGGCATGCCGGGGCGGCGGCGGCGCACACCTTTAATCCCAGCACTCAGGAGGCAGAGGCAGGTGGATCTCTGTGAGTTCCAGACCAGCCTGGCCTTTAAGAGCTAGTTCCAGGACAGACTCCAAAGCTACAAATAAGCCCTGTCTCAAAAAAACAAAAAAAACAAAAAAAAAATCTACCCACCCATTATCTGGGGTGAGCTGTGCATTGTGAAACCCGTACCAACTGCGCACAATGACTCAAGGCTCCTGGGCTCTCCTTAAAATGACGGTGCTGCTCTGTGTGGCAACACAACGCTCGAAGCAGGAGATTCATGTGTTCAAAGCAGCGGAGGCTACATAGAGAAACCCCATCTCAAAAACTACATAAGCAGAACTGCTGGGCTGAGGTTCAGGGTGGGAGAGCCCACCCAGCTGGTCCTGAAAAAGGAAAAAAACAACAAACAAACAAAAACATGGACAACAAGATTTCTCTGCAGGTTAGGCCACTTCCTCCCAAGCCTGAAAACCTGAATTCGATCCCCAGGAACCCACATGATGGAAGGAGAGAACCCAATTCCTGCCAGTTGTTCTCTGACCTCCGCTCACACAAAGTCACATACAGACATCTTACACACACACACACACACACACACACACACACACATATCTAGGGGCCCTTTCCTGACTGCACCAGGTGCTGAAGGCAGACTGAGGCTGGCGTCTCAAGGCTTCCACTTCCTGCCACTTTTACCTCATCAGCTCACCCGCACCCAGCCTGTCTGTTGCTAGGAGACAATCTGGTACCGTCTTTGCTGTGATGTCACCTTCTTATTGAGGGACCCTTAGCCACCTTGCTTAAAATTGCAAAGCCCCACATCGCCCTGACAACTTCCCCATTTACAAACCTTTGGGCACACTTCATATTTAGTTACTGAGTTTATCATCCATCGCTCCCCACCAGATTGTAGGCTCCCTTGCGTAAGAGTTGAAAAGTCTCTTTATGCCTGGATCAGCGGCTGGCACATGCGAGGCGCTCCAATACTGGCTAAATGAATTCATTACCTTCCTCTTGCCCGCCGCTTCCTTGTTCTCTCAGTTCTGTTGCTTTTGGAAGCCCTTTTCTTCTGAATCATACTTCGATTGGCCCAAGACCTTGAACCACCCCGGTCCTCCATCATCACCCCATTCCCCAGAGGAAGACGTGGGAACTGATTACAATGGCCCTGGAGACAGACAGTGCATTAACTTCAAGCCCATTATCAGTACCTTTGGGTGAACTGGTTGATAAGATTTCCATGGGATTTGGTGAGTCGGTATCACAGCTCCTCGCTTTACGGGGAGGAGAGTGAAGTTCAGAAATGCTAAGGAGCAAGCAGAAGCGCTGGAGTCGGGATCCAAATGCCGAGCCACCTAAGAGTGAAGCCTACAGCAGAATACTGTCACTGCTCTCAACAGCCGTTGCCAGCTGAGTAGTGACTGTGATTGCTTCTCAGCGGAAACTCACTGCCGACGTTCACCAAGCAGGTGTGTGTGTGTGTTGCACACAGTTCCGGTGACAAGACATTTTCACTGGGGCAGATGGCTTCCCACCTGGGGAATTACAAGCAAGGAAACCAAAACAGGAGCTGTCCCCACACAACTTGATCTTGAGGAAGAGACTGTGCAGAAGAAAAAAAAAAACTGCATCTGTTCAGACGCTCCTTGGGACTGTTTTCTCTGGTCAGGGGGGCCAGATGGAAGGGCTTTTAAACTAGCCTTTTGTAATGGTGCCCTCTGCCTAGAACCTAGCAAGTCTGTGCTGAGTTCTCTGGCCGTGTCGGTCATTGGATTGGTGGTCTTGACTTCATGGATCCTCCTGCTTCATTTTTAGTTGCTGCTTTCTTTATCGTCTAACTTCTTTAAGCTTGTCTAATTCCCAGCCCTCACAAACATCACTTTTCCTGGATCTCTCAATATTCTTCACATCAGCCTTTAGTGAGTGGGTCTTAGCCGCTCAGACTGGGCCAAGTCAGGCTTGCAGATGTGGAGAAATTAACTGAGTTTCTCACTGTGGATATGTTTCCATGACATTAAAACCCAGCCAGGACAATGTGGTTACCAACACACACTTGGAAAATTGACAAAAATGACTTTGACCCATTGAGTAGCAGTGGTATCCAAGCCTGCGCAGCCTCTACCCTGAGCCTGCGTGGTAAGATGAAGTAGACATGACTCCTGGGGAAACAGCAGCCAGCAATTGCTTCTCAGTCATGGTTTCTCCTGGAGAGAGCGAATGGATGCAGGACTGGTTTCCATGGTGAAGGATGTTGCACTCTCCCCTTTCTCAGATCGTTTAAGACTCTCTAGACAGTGGCTTGGACAAGAGGCTTACACGAAGCACCTACAAGAAGGGGTGCGAGTGGGTGTTTGTCAGCAGTGTGTCCTCCATCCTGTCTGGGATGAGGCCTGGAAATGGAAGCAGTGGTGTGGACTCTGTCTCTGCCCATCTGTGTGACAAGTTCCTTAACACCCCCCACTCAGTTTCCTCACCTGTGAGGTAGCAACAATAGGGTCTGTTCTTTCCATAGTAGTTACTGTTTGGGTAGTTCATTCACATACTTTTATTGAGTGCTTGCTAAGAACTGTGCAGTCAGAGACAGTATACCTGGAGGGGTGACAGAAAGAACTCTGGGTGGGAATATCGAAATCCGGGATTGGACGCCATTGGATAAGTAGTTTGGACAGTCATTTAGTCTCCCCGTTCCTCGTCGCTCTCATCCAGAGCATAGATAGCACTAACATTCTCCATTCTGACATTGACATTAGGATTATATTTCATGGTACATACTTCTGATATCACCCAGAACACAGCACTACATAAACACTGGCTATTTTTCTAGGTACCGAACTGAATGGAACTTATATTTTGGGGGATACGTCATTAGTCAGTGAATTAGTTAATAATGCATTAGGAGGTGTAACAACGACTATGGGGAACGGAGCGCTGGGGTAGAGTATAATCGTTGACAGAGCGGTCAGTGTGGACCTCGTTGAGAAAGTAACGCCAGAGCCAAGAGGAAGGAGGCGAGGGAGGCGATCCAGTTATATCGGACAGAAAGTATTGAGCAGAGAGGCCAGGCAATACAAGAGCCCTGACCTGGCAGGGGCACTGCATGCTCAGGGGTTTGCAGTGAAGAACCTCGTAAGGGAAGACGGGGAAGGAAGGAGGAAATGAGGTCAGGGCATGCCGCCAGCCATTGCGCTGACTCCAGATTTTATGCTATGGGAAGTAGGGAGCCACTGCAGGCTTCTGGGTAGAGGGAAGGCACAGACTTAAGCACCTTAAAGGATCCATTTCTCTATGACAATAGCCTGAGGAGGAGCAAGAGTAGGAGCAGAAGGAGCAGCTAGGAACCTGTTATAACCTAGGCAAGCACAGTTGGTAAGGTGGCAGCTCTGAGAAAGACACGGAATCCTCAGGAGTGGTCAGTTGCTAGTGTGTTCCGAAGCTGGCGACAACAGAATTCACCAGAGGCTTTGGATGTAGACCGTAAAGGAAAGGGGGGAGGTGCAGCAGCCATTAGTTAAAGTGGGAAAGCCGAGGTTTAATCGGGTTGCTGTGGAGGATATGAGTCTCAGACTGCTACTGGATGTGGGTATGTCAAGTAAGTAGATGGGTATGTGCATTCGAGAGAGAGGTTGGAAGTCCATGAGAGTGGAGGAGAAATATGGATAAGTAGAAAAGAGGAGCAGCGATGGACCCTGGATCAACACCGGTACTGAGATCAGGAGACAGAGGGGCTCTCGATGAACCAGAAAAGGGGGGGGACTAAGTGTGTTACCATCACACAAAACCCTCATGGCCACCTTCAGTATGATGCCAACAGAGAACTAACCAGGGGCTTGGCAATGTGGCAACCTTGTGGATTAGCTGAGGGCTTAGCCAGGAAGCTCTTGTCTCCTCAGTAGGCTTCACCGATCACTGACTCACATTTACATCTACTGCCCTGTCCATGTGACCCTAGATGATAAGAAGCCAGGGCTTGAACCCTTGCAGCTGGACCCAGCAGGCACTGCCCAGGAAAGATAGGATACCGAACCCAAAGAACCAGAAGAGGAATCTGAATAAGCCTGACTTATAAACAGGAGATGCGCTGTCAGACGGAGAGCATGTTGGCTATACACAACAGAGGCCCTGGGTGATGGCCGCTGCTTTGGGTCCTGTGAGATCAAGAAGGCAGGGTTCTCACTGGCGGGGCGGTTACAAAGAACAGGCGTAGGAAGGGTAGAGTCCCCCTTCTCAGTCCTCCCTCTTCAAAGACAGAAACCAAAACTAAATTAGAGTCCCCCTGTATGCCTCCCTAGGCGCACCCTGCATGTCACTGGCTAAAATATCTGCCTGAAACACCAGCTAACTCCAAGATACACAAGGTCATGGGTCTCTTTCCCAACACCAGTATTGTCATAAGACTGCTCGCCTCGGGGACATATGTCATTAGTCTGCTGCTGACAATGTTGGAGCTGGAAGTTTCTCCCTGCCCCTGAACCTGCCTCTCCTCCTTCATCCCCCATTTTGTTCCCCATCTTAGTAGCTGTTTTTCTGGACTTCTTTCTAAGGCTGGGTCTCTTCTTTGATAAAGCTGTCCCTTCCTTGTAGGTTAGCTACTGGTATCAGTGACATAGCACACACATGTATAATGCCCAGCACAAAGCCTGGCCGACAAGAGTGTCAGGACAAGTTTGCAGGTGCTGCCAGCTAATCTTCTGTTGGGATACAGATGCTGGCCTAGATGTGCTCTTGGGGAAAGGAAGGCCACAGGAAATGTTCAATGATTTGTGAGATCCAGGTGGGAGTACACAGGAAGTCATGAGGCAACAAGGGCTGGGAATGGTGGGTAGAGAGAGCTCCAAAACAAACTACAAAAGTGGCCTGACCCGAGTGGAGTGGTGCCATGGGCGGGCATCGAGCAATGGCTTCCTGCCTCCCCTTCTGTGGTGGGGAATCTGTGGATTCGGAATTACGCAGGAGAGACGCTCATAGGCTCGTCTGTGACGGTGTTTTCAGAGACATTTAAGTGAGGGGGGGAAGATCTACTCTGGAAGTGGAAAAAGGAGATTGAAGACTTTCTGTGGCAGGGGTGGTGTGGAAGAGGGATAAAGGAAGCTTGGAAGAGGGAGGAACAGAGAGAAGCAAAGGAGCCTCAGGCTTGGGAGGCTTGGCAGGAAGTCCAGTGGTTCAGGAACGTGGTTGGGGCTGTCACAGATTGCTACCCTACTAGACACACAGGAAAGAGAGTGTCTGCAACATAATGGGAGAGGGGTCCACTGGACCTCCAGAGAAACACAACACAAGAAAGCATGCGTAATTGTCAGCAAGTGCGTCAGCTGCCACGTGTGACCGCCTCCTGACCAAATGGCCTCAGGTATCTCAGAGATGCTTACAATATCCAAGGACACAAAGGAAACACGTCACTGTCTAAACCGCCCCAAAATCTGTCCCATCACACCAAATTCCCAGGGAATAAAATTTTAGGGGTTCATAATAACTCCCTCATTGCTTACTTTTCTTTCTCTCATTTCTCACCAGCCAATCTGGCTTCCTTATGCAGCTCTGAGCCATAAAGTATGTCAGGGCTTTTGTCCTACTGTCTGTCTGCTTGGCTGTGTTGTTACACGCCTTCAGGGTCTAAGACGCTAGGGCTTCTGATACCGGTGCAAACGTTATTTTGTCAGGGAGGCCTTCCCTGACCAACTTAAAAAAAGCAAGCCGCTGTCTCTGATACAGAGCTCATTTCCTGAGTCATTGTCTCTGGATCAGAGAAATGGGATGGAGAAGACGCTCTGTGGCCGGAGGGGCCAAAAATCCTCGTGGACAGGCTACTCTGCTCCCGAGGATGCCGGGAACAAAGATCCTCTACCTTACTCTGGGAGGTAAGGAGGCTGGGTGGGAACAGGGTGGAAAGAAGAGCTGGTCTGCTCCCCAGGGTGGAGAGAGAGCGAGCCAATGTAGGTACATGAGCAGCCCTTGTTGACTTTAACACTTCTTCCTCACCCCTTCCGGTCCTTGAGAAGATGGCTCTGCCAACGCACTCTGTTCCAGGCTCCCCCCCCCAGCCCTGTGCAGTCTTTTCTCCCCCCAACCCCAAGAATGCTGCCTGCAGGCCGTGTCCTTGACCCTTACTGACAGCATTCGCTTGTGGACCAAGGGAGTTCCAGGATACACCCAAGTAGGCCTGACTGTCCAAGGCTGGCACCTGCACCTTCACAGTCACCATCAACACAAGCTTCTCCCTGCTACGGTACACCTCATCCACAGCCTCCCTTTGCTGGGACTTTCTCTGGGGAGCAGTAACCAACAGAGAATACAAATGCAGGAATCACCACTCAAAGTAGTACACACGGCAGATACCTCATGATGCTGCCCTGGGCATTGGCAGTGCTTGCTGTGTTGTGGGCGTGTGGTGTCCGGCATCATTAAACAGGCTCAAGCCCCTCCCCAGAAGTCACCATAGGACTGTCTACCCGAGCTAGGCACCAGGGTCAACACAAGACCGGTTTATTCCTCATGCCGTTTTTGGTTTTGGTTGTTTTGCTTTGTTTCGTTTTATAGACAGGGTCTTACTAAATAGTCCAGGCTAGATTCAAATCCACCACCCTCCCACCTCAGCCTCCGTAGGTTGAAGGGTGAACACTCAAGATCCAGCGTCATCCAGCTGTAGCGACGAAAGCTGTAGTCTCAGCACTTAGGAGGCCACTGTGGGACGGTCATGAGTTTAAGGCAAGCATAGGCTACAAAGCCAGACCATGTCTCCTGACTCCCACTATCCACAGAAGACCCAGAGAAACCAAGTTGAGGCTGGGAGAATTCAGTCAGCAGTGTTCTTGAGACTGCACTGGCATTAGCTTAACTGGAGGAGAGGGATTCTGAGCTAAGGGACCCCAGCTTCACAGGGTGAGGCAAAAGTATGGCAGGTCAAGGAAAGGGGGATGATGCTATAAATAGATAAAATCTAACGTGACCCCAAGGTCAGCTGCTGAGCCCCTGCCACTCAAGATCCAGATAAGATTGGCCTGAATCTCCCTCCCACATCCTGTGGGAGGTTCAGCGCCCTCCCCAAGCTGCCTGCCCTTTCCCAGGGTAGTTGCATTGTATGGTCTCTCTCGTTCACCTTTTTCCCACACACAGGGTTCCTCATCTACCAAACTTTTTACTTCATAGGATGCTAGGCTATGGGAGAGAGAGGAGGAAGAGGAGGAGGAGGAAAGGAGGAAGAGGAAGAGGAGGAGGAGGAGGAGGAGGAGGAGGAAGAAGAAGAAGAAGAAGAAGAAGAAGAAGAAGAAGAAGAAGAAGAAGAAGAAGAAGAAGAAGAAGAAGAAGAGAAGAAGGAGAAGGAGAAGGAGAAGGAGAAGGAGAAGGAGAAGGAGAAGGAGAAGGAGAAGGAGAAGGAGAAGGAGAAGGAGAAGGAGAAGGAGAAGAAGGAGAAGAAGGAGAAGGAGAAGAAGAAGAAACCTGAACCTGAAAGGGTTATATGAGTTTGAATTGACTGGCACATTAAGCAAAGTATATAGTGATTCTAATGACAACATTTTAATAGAAAAATATTATCCTTAATGGAAACACACCAAATTCTGTGAGTTTTGGTTCTCTGTGTCTGGAGGAAACCAGATGGGCAGTCCACGCCCCATAAACAGGCCTCTCTGCTATTCTAGTGTCTCTTACCTTGACTTCAGAGACTGTGCCCAGAAAAGAAAAGCCAATCCAACACTGAACTCATAATTTCAGTGATTCTAACCTCTAAAGCATGAGTGTTTCTCGTAAAATTTGCACTTAGCTCAAAAGTTATTCTAAAAATGAATCAAATACAAAGAAAAACTCTCAAGTGAGATTAGAACATACTGCCCTGGGAAAGGCCTCGTCAGCACGAGGGTTATTGTGAGTTGATCTTTCTGAGAAGCTACAGGCACAGAAGAGAAGTTGTTCTTTCATAAGGGAAATTGGCATCAATAATGAAATCTCATCAAGAATAGGAAGAGCAGGATGACGGAGTCACAAGACTCACCAGAAAAGACACCAGTTTACACCCAAACTAATCACACGGGTTCTTGCTTTGCCTTGGGATTTCCCATTAACCAGGCTTTTCCACACTCTTTGGAAAGAAAGGCTTTATTTTAGTTCATGCTGCAGGTGACAGTGCACCACTGTGGGGAAGTTACAGTGGCTGGATCTGGAGACAGCTGATCGTATCATAGTTACAGTCAAGAGCAGATCTCTCTTGACTCTTTCTCTGCACTCATACAATCTAATAGCCCCTGCTTAGGGGATGGTGATGCCCTCAGTGGGCTGGATCATCTCACATCCCTGTCTAGGGAATGGTGATGCCTTTAGTGGACCAGTTCTTCACACATCCCTGTCTAGGAAATGGTGATGCCCTTAGTGGGCTGGGTCTTCTCACATTAATTAACCACTGAGAAAAATCACTTGAAGGCTTGCTTATAGGCCAACCCAATCCAGATAATTCCTCATTGAGATTCTCTTCTCAGGTAATTCTAGGTGTGTTAAGCTGACACACCTAACACCACAGACGGGAAATAAGTGATATTTAAGCCTGAATTGCAGCTATATCTTTGAGATTTGCTCATTTCTATGGGTATCTTCCATATATACACGAGACATACAGGTTTAAATTTCTCTTCTTTCCCTCTTGTTCATTTGTCCTTTGTCACAGAAATGCCTCTCATTAAAGGACTCCAAAGGGTAGAGAGAGATCCTTTGCTTCCCCTATACCTTATATTCTCTTTAAGTCTTGCCAAGCCCTTACACATTCTGTGGGCACTAATGAGGCACTGTCAAGCTGTATGTGGACAAACTGGCAGGGGAGGGCACATACATCATCCCAGATTGCATGCCTGAACCATCATCCAACCAGACTTCACATATATAACACCAGTTCAAAGATAACATTACAGAGAATGTCAGTATTATAGCAAGGGGCATCAAGTGGCAGCCAGATTCTTCTGAACACAGGGCCCAGTGTGCAACACAGGTTTCTGGATGCCCGTGAAGCCAGGCATGTCACTCATACAAAGAGTCTTTCTGCTGGGCACCGTTGTGATTGCATTTCAGAAGACATGGCAGCCCTCTATTAGCCATGTGTGAACCAGCCTGAGGGCAAAGTGACACAAGAGAATAACAAAAAGAGTGGGTCTCACATTTACTTTGGTTTTTAGCAACAGTTTTCCATTCCTGCCCGCCTCCAAAAAAAAAAAAAAAAAAAAAAAAATCCCAACTTTAAGCTTACATCTGAGAAGAAGTACTTGAAGAGGAGCCTACTTTATTAAGAAAGGTAAGTGTTTAAAACTGGGGGAGGGTGATGGGTCCTAGAAGAGGTTTATGGAGTCTCTGAACTGTAGTTTCTGTTTGCACATGGAGTTTCCGTTATTTGGAATCGAAAGCAGCCACACTTCGCCCCAACCTGGGAATCTGCATTTTGTCTAGTTCCCTGATGATTCTAATGCAGGTGCTGGGAGCTGGATTTTGAGAAACTCAGGTCTACAGTACTGACAAGCTTCACGGCCGTATCAGGAAAGCCGTGTTTGTGTGAGATGGATCGCCTCAGCCGATTTCCAGTGCAGAGTTCCTCCAGGTTCATAGCTCAGGGTTAGACACGCCATCAGCTGTCACTCAACTTTAGGTTCTCTTTTACCCTGGAATGCTAAATTCAGTTCTCCTTTTACTCCACAGCGCTGGCCCAGCAGGACAGGTCAGACAGAACCCAGGGACTCCAAACCCTCGCTTTGCAAGAAAAGCAAGAGTAGCCACCACATTTTTTAGATTATCTAGATCAATAGGTTTGAGTGATTAGGTGAACCTCAAAGGTCCTGAGAACTTTATACTGGGCAGTTTTTCCATGTGGTACCCAGGAAGTTAAGCAACCTCTCCTATCACCCAGAGAGAAAAACACAAAACTTCCAGCCTTTTACTTCCCACAATGTTAAACAACCGCAAACAACTTTTTAAAAAAGATCTAGCTGAAGGCACAATGTTGAGCTTCGTTCCAAGGAATCCAAAACCTTCTTCTGGCCTGGACACCAGGAACACACACAGTGCACAGACATGCATGAGGGCAGAAGACCCATACACATAATGAAAGGAAGACTTGCTTGAAATTCTTTCTAACATAAGCTGGCACTTCCACCACCAGAGACTTGTTTCTTTGAATTAAGTACTGGTCTCTCCAGACCAAAGATTTAAGATGTAAAACCCTGGAAGAAATAGCATATTACAGTTCTATTAGTTTTGTGTACTAATGCATTTAGTCTGGGCTTTCCTCTTTGTGGAAAGGGGCTGGTCTCCTCTAAGGGGTGAAATTACAGAAAGAAGAAGGGGGGAAAAGGCAATGAAGAGAGAAGAAGTAAGTGAACATGTGGGGCGGACAAGAATGGAGTTCAGAAAGAAGTTGGCCGCTCTCCGGATCTCACTGAGGTCTGGCTGAATAAAAGCAATGATAGTAATTGCAGGCGTTTTTATTGCTCATTATGTGAGACTCATTTCTTCTTGGTAAAACTTCTTTACTTGAGGCTATTATCCTTTTGTAATTAAAACAATATATTGCATCCTCCACTTGGGATTCCTTTGAAGCAGTGTGGGTAATATACAATGGTACTCAGGAAGCTTTTATTTGGTTTCTCTTAAGTCAAAGCAGGGGCTTCTGGGAAAGATGGATCACTCCGAGTCCAGGGACTTATCTCAAACAATTCACGTGCAAGATAATGGTAAAATCCAAGGTTCACTTCTACCCCCTGAAGAAGCTGCAAACAAAATCTCTAAAGCAATCATCAAGCCCAATGACACATCACCTATGGGGGAAGGGACGAGCTGTGACTCAGCAGAGAAGGGGGTGTCATCCTTTCTAAGCCAACTAACACCTCAGTAATTTCCTTAAGAGGTGTGCCTTGTGTAAATATCTAAAGAACTCACTAGTTTATCTTTCCCAGGATCTCCAGCAGTAGGTCTGAATCTGTAATTGGTTAAGGCCTACCTCAGAGTTGGTGTAAGGATCAAAAGGAGGCAGGCACAAGGGAGAAACTCCATGGAGCTCAGCTCCTTTTTGAACTTCTCTCAGCAGCCCTAACTCCACAGTCCTAACTCATCTTGGGTGTTACCATGACTGTGCTGTTTAATGTTTTTGTCAACCTGATAGAAGCCCTTGGCTTCAAGTACAAACCTCAAATGAGAAAATGCCTTCATTAGATTGGCCTGTAGGCAAGTCTGTGGGGTAGTTTTGCTGGTGGTGCTGCTGCTGTTTTTGTTTTGTTTTTGTTTTTCGATTAATGATTGCTGTGGGAGGACCCAATCTACTATGGGCAGTGCCACCCTGGTACTTGATCTTGTGTTGTATAAAAAAGAAGGAGGGAAGGAAGGAAGAAAGGAAGGAAGGAAGGAAGGAAGGAAGGAAGAAAGGAAAGAAAGAAAGAAAGAAAGAAAGAAAGAAAGAAAGAAAGAAAGAAAACACTGAGTTTCTATCCATTTAAGTTGCAATTCCACTAAAGTCAGGAACAAAACAAGATTGTCTACTCTCTCCATATCTATTCAATACAGTACTTGAAGTGTTAGCTAGAGCAATAAGACAACTGAAAGAGATCAACAGGATATAAATTGGAAAGGAAGAAGTCAAGGTATCTTTATTTGTAGATGATATGATAGTATACATAAGAGACCCTAAAAATTCTCCCAGGGATCTCCTACAGCTGATAAACATTTTTAGCAAAGTAGTAGTTGAATACAAAATTAACTCACGAAAACCCTCTTATATAGTAGCCCTCTTATATACAAATGGCAAATGGATGAAGAAAGAAATCAAAAGTAAGACCTTTCACAACAGCCTCAAGTAATATAAACTATCTTGGGGAAACAATCAAGCAAGTAAAAGATTTTTATGATTAAAAACCTCAAGGCTTTGAAGAAAGAAATTGAAGAAAATATCAGAAGATGGACAGATCTCCTATCCTCATGGATTTGGTAGGATTAACATAGTAAAAAAAATGAGCATTCTACCAAAAGAAATCTACAGATTGAACACAAGCCACATTAAAATGCCAACACAGTTCTTCATAGATCTTGAAAGGACAATTCTAAGCTCCACATGGAAACACAAAAAAACCCCAGGATAATGAATACAATCCTCAACAATAAAAGAGCTGCTGGAGGTCTCAGCATTCCATTCCTGGTTTCAAGTTGTCCTAGAGAACTAAAGTAATAAAAACAGCAAGGTAGCACATAAAAACAGACATGCTGATCAAAAGAATAGGATTGAAGACCCAGATATAAATCCTAACACCTACGGACACCCAATTTTTGATAAATAAGCCAGAAATACACACTGGAAAAAAAAGCATCCTCAACAAATGATGTTGATCAAGCTAGATGTTTGCATGTGGAAGAATGCAAACAAATCCATACCTGTCTCCTATACAAAACTCAATTCCAAATGGATCAAAGACCCCCACATAAAACCAGACACACCGAGACTGATAGGACAAAAAGTGGGGACTAGCTTTGAACTCACTGGCACTGGAGAAGACTTCCTGAACAGAACATCAATAGCACAGGCACTAAGATCAACACTGAGTACACAGGAACCCATGAAACTAAAAAACTTCCGTAGGAAAGGACAGCATCAACAGGACAAAGTAGCAGCCTACAGGATGGGAAAAGATCTTCTCCAACCCCACACTTGATAGAGAGTTAATATCCAAAATATATAATGAACTCAAAAAACTAGATATCAAAAAACCAAATAACCCAATTTAAAAATGGAGAACAGATATAAAAAAATTCTCACTAGACGAAACTCAAATGGCTGAGAAACCCTTAAAGAAATGTTCAGCACCCTTAGCCATCATGAAAACGCAAATCAAACCTACTTTGAGATTCTATCTTATCCCTGTCAGAGTGGCTAAGATCAGTAACACAAGTGACAGTTCATGTTGTTGAGGATGTGGAGTGGGGGAACACTGCTCCATTGCTGGTGGGAGTGCAGCCTTGTAGGGCCAATGTGGAAATCAGTGTGGTGGTTCCAAATAAGGATGGGAATTGATCTGCCTCGAGATCCAACTATATTACCTGTAGTGGTTTGAAAAAAAAAAAAAAAGGGCCCTCAAAGGAAGTGGCACTATTAGGAGGTGTGGCTTTGTTGGAGTAGGTGTGGTCTTTTGGGAAGAAGTGTGTCACTGTATAAGCAGGCTTTGAGGTATCATATATGCTCAAGTCATGCCCAGTTTTTCAGATCACTTCCTGTTGCCTGCAAGTCAAGATGTAGGGCTCAGAGCTCACCCCATCTCCAATGATGAACTAACCCTCTGAAATTTAAGCCATCCCCAATTAAATGTTTTTCCTTTATGAGAGTTGCCATGGTCACGGCATATATACCCAAAGAATGCTTTATCCTACCACAAGGACACTTGCTCAGCCATGTTCATTGCTGCTTTATTCATAATAGTCAGAAATTGGAAACAACCTAGATGCCCCGGAACAGAAGAATGGATAAACAAAATGTAGTACATTTGCACAGTGGAGTATTACTCAACTGTTACTGAAAAAATGACATCATGAAATTTTCAGGCAAATGGATAAAACTAGAACAAAAACTTCCTAAGTAAGGTGACTCAGACCCAGAAAGACAAACACAGTATGTATTTGCTTCTATGTAAATATTAGCCATTAAATAAATGAAAGCCAAGTTACAATCTGTAGACACAGAGAGGTTAGGCATAGAAGAAGGAACCAGGGGGAAACACATAGATATTCCTAGGAGGGGAAATAGAAAAGATTTTATGGGTGGGCTGGGGCTGGGGTAGAATGAGGATAGGAATGGGAAGATATGGCAGTGACAGGGGAGATGCCGTTGAGAGAGGACACATGGGGAGAGACAGCTAAGATTGAGGGGTACTTGAAGAGTTATAGGGAAACCCTGAACAGTGGAAACTTCCTAAAACGTATGAAAGCAATGCTAATGAGTCTCCAGATAACAAAGGAGACAGAACTCCAACCAGTCATCTCTTGTCACCAAATGAAGTCTCCAGTGCTGGACTGGGTTACATCCAGTTGAGTTGTTGGCCAAAGGGTTCCCATGGAAATCCCCAAACAACCCAGGCTGTTGGCAAGACAATAGTTGCCCTCCACAAACTGACACCAAGGCCCCATTGCTGAAGACAACACCCATACAGCTCACTGAACATGGAGAGGTAAAGCTGGTGCCTACATAGAATCTTCACCTGTACGTTCTAGTGTCTTTGGTTTCGGGGGTTTCAGGAAGGTGCTCTGCAGGCTACCAAAAGAGAAACGTAAATACGGACACAGCCATAACACCTTTGACCCACAATCTGTCCTGCCTGCAAAATATGCCGAGACAATGGTAGCACAAAGCTTGTAAGTGTAGCCAAGCAATGTCTGATTTGACTTAAGGCCTGCTCCATGAGAAGGAACCCATACCCAATACTGCTTGGGTGACCAAGAACCAGAGACTAGACAGCCCAGAGACCTGGGGCAAAACCAAATACTACTTTTTTTTTTTTTTGAAAAGGAACAATAAAATGACCCCTAATGATATTCTACTATACTCATAGATCAGTGCTTTATCCAGTCATCATCAGAGAGGTTTTTTCTGGCAGCAGATGGGAATAGTGAAGAAACACACAGCCA
The DNA here is from genome assembly GCF_903992535.2 of Arvicola amphibius. Taxonomy (NCBI): domain Eukaryota; kingdom Metazoa; phylum Chordata; class Mammalia; order Rodentia; family Cricetidae; genus Arvicola; species Arvicola amphibius. Next base: position 8,747,250 of record NC_052060.1, on the reverse strand, counting down.
GGCATTATGCAGAGAGAAAGAGAGAGAGAAAGAGGAGGGGGAGGGGAAAGGGAAGAGGAGGAGAAGGAGAGGGGGAGAGGGAGAGGGAGAAGGGAGAGGGAAGGGGAGGGAAGGGGAGGGGGAGAGGGAGGGAGGGAGGGAGGGAGAGAGAGAGAGAGAGAGAGAGAGAGAGAGAGATATCTTGGAACACACATCTCTAAGTGAGGTGTCTCCATCCAATCCCTCCCCTCAGAGCTCAGGGAATCCAGAAGAAGAGCAGGCAGTAGGAGTGTGGGAGCCAGAGGGGATGAAGGATCCAGGAGAATAAGGCCCTCTAAATCAACAGAGCAAAACTCTTTTGACCTCAGAGAGACTGAGGCAGCAAGCACAGGGCCTCCATTGGTCTGCTCCAGGTTCTCTGTGTATATATTACAGCTTTTAGCTTAGTACTTTTGTGGGACTCCTGCGTGTGTGAACAAGTGGGTCTCTGGCTCTTGTGCCTTCTCTTGAAGTTCTTTTCATTCTGTTGGTTTGCTTTGTCCAACTTCAATGCGATGGTTTTTTTAACCATACTGTATTTCATCGTGTTATGTTTTGTTTTTAAAAAAGAAAGAAAATAAGGAAAAAACAAAAACATTTTCACAGAAAAAATAAAATAAAAGTATCCATTAAAAAAAAAACACAGGCAAGCTGAGCAAGCCATGGTAGGCAAGCCAGTAAGCAGCCCTCCTCCTTGGCTTTCATTGGTGATGGGCTACATCACCTGTAAACCATATAAACCCTTCCCTCCCCAAGTTCCTTTTGGTCAGAGTCTTTTATCATAGCGACATAAATCAATCTAAGACAACCAAACTCCCCGATCACATTTCTGTTTTCTAGCTCGGTGAAGTGAATTACCAACAAACTGTTGCCTCTGACAGATGCACCAGACTGATTTCCTAGCTGTCCTAAGACCATATATTTTAGAACCAAATACTGGAATCCATGGCTTCTCTGGTTCTTGCCATGGATACATGGATTGGGTTTTTTAGATACGTTAGCGTATGTGACACTCTTTTCAGAGGCAAGATAATTAAGCTATATTTAGTTACATGCACAGAGAACTTTTTGAAGAATGAAGTAATATCAAAAGAAAACAAACTCCTCATACAACATCCTTGATCAGTAGACATCAGGATTTCTGGAAACAGCATGGTCATTGTAGACACACTTTCTCTGTCAGTGACCATGAAGGGCTGACAAACCATCTGCCAGCAATGCTCTGTCCCCATCAGTCATGGGCTGACAGTTCTTTGCCACGACGCCTGGAACATTTTGGCCCTTGGTTGTGTGTGCTGCTGTTGCCTCGGAACCACAGATCTTGTGACACACTTGAGTGTCACTGAGCTGAGAGGCCTGGAAAACGGTCGGAGCCATCGAGTGATGGGAATGAAGAGGAAAAAATCCTCCCGAAATAGAAACAGACAGATGGTAAAGCTGAGAAACAAGTCAAGCTGCTCGGTTACTACTTTGCTCTTTTTAGTTTAATGCTGGGACTCCTTTTGTCTCAGCTCTTAGGTCCTTCAGCCAAGGCACAAAGACTGGTTAATTCCCACTCCCTTCTCCCCATCTTCTCACCTGCTCAGACGCCAACTTCTGGAGGTGAGGACCATGTCTTCTAATAAACATCTCAAGTAGAAGACGCGCATGAGCGAGTCATGACTAATTACTTATTTGACATTGAAATTCAGTCAGGGTGACCCACACAATTGCAACCCTTTGGCTAACGTCATTCCCCATAGTGTCAAAGCCAAGGCAAGAGAATTCTCAGCAGTGCCTCCTCCTTGGGTGGAATGGTGGTGACGTGGCTAAGAAGCACAGTGACACCCATCTCAACTGCCTCACTACCAAATGCCCCCCAGGCTGCTGCAGGAATCTGATCTATAGTCAAGTTCAACCCTCGACAAAAAGCATGAGTTTCAAATTCTTGTTTCCCTTGTATCTTCTCACCAACACGAGCCACCTTCCTCTTGCACTCTCAAAAGGCTACAATGCCCATGGTCTCACCATCTTTACTATAACTAACTTCCTGAGAGTTAAGTTCTGTGAGCAACATATGGGAGCTGACATCAATTATCCTGAAGGGACAGGTCAGCTCTCAACTCTGCATCCTGAACGTCAGCCCTCTCCTTATCCATTTCCTCTCCATGATGGCTCTGCCCCATTTCTCAGGCCCACTCTGGGAAACTTGGGAATGCAGTTGTAAATGCTTCGCAGCCTGGCCACTCAACCTCAGACAAGTCACACAAGTGTTCAACAAAACTAGTCAGTCAGGATTATTATAAAGAGTAAGATAAGATAAACAAAGGGCTTTGTAGTGGTCTGGAAATGCAGCAGTGTTCAAGAAATATGGTGGCTATTATTGGGAGGGCACTGGAGATTGGACCTCTGGCCTTGCATGTGTTAAGGCAAGCACTGGACAAACACCAGACAAACTCTTAATTAAAGCAATCTTATCCTCTTGCCCTGATGCACCCCAACTTGGCGCTGAGTTTGGATCATTTTCTCCAATGAACTGCAGCTCCCCAAGCTCAGGATCTTAAACCATGCATGTGTTGTGCGCCTAGCAATAGTGACAATAAATAATACCAAGTGCTTGATAAATGCTGAGTGAGGTAGTGGAACCAATGCTGACTTAAGGAGATACTATAGGGCTGTCCCCTGGTCTCCAAACCTCCTTCAGTTTCAGGTCCTCTAGAACTGGGCTTCCGATTGTGCTCCTTTGCAGTCCCCCAGGTCTCATGAGGACTTAACATTGTCTTCAGCAAGAACACTGACTTCTTGGGTCTGAATGACATGTCAGGCTGAGACCATAAGATCCGGGAAGAATTCTTACCATCAATGTTCCTGCACAAGTTGTATACGATGCTGCCAATTATGAATGACTCACAGATCATTCCTTTTCATCTCTATCAGGACCTTCCCCATCCACACGGACAACTGACATTCTCTAAAGCCTACAAAACGTACATTTTTGTCTAAAGGATTGCGTTATACAACCTAATCAAAAGGATGCTTGGCAGACAAAAACAGCTTTCAGACAAGCTCCCTAGCATCCTCTCTGTCTTCAACCATTTTCAGTCGAATAACAAAATGCCTTAGTCAGAACAGCTTAGAAACAGAAAACGTGTCTCTCCTAGTCTCAGAGTTTTGAAAATCTAAGATCAAGTCAGAGTATAGCCGTTCTGTGGGAGCCTGCTTCAGGGTTGATAGATGGAGCCAATGTCTTCACAGGGTGAGATCTCTCTAGAAGCCGATGAGTATTAATGCATCTCATGAGTGCTCCCTCTTACACTGTTCTAATAATAATAATCATAATCATCACATTGGTTACTAGGTTTCAAGAAGTGAACGGGGGACACAAACATTCAGATCATAGCACCCTTCTAAATGCCATCAGTATATAAATTCTGGAACCATCTCTAATCTTCCTTTTTGGCCAGTGTCCTAATTTGGTTCCATTGCTATGGTAAAACACTATGAATGAAAAAAAACTCAGGGAAAAAGGGTTCATTTCACCTTACAGCTCGTAAGTTCATCACTGGGGGAAGCCATGGTAGGGACTCAGGGCAGGAATCTGGAGGCAGGAACAGAAGCAGCGGCCCTGAGGTTTGCTGCTTACTGGTTTGTTCAGCCTGCATTCTTATAACACCCAGGACCAACAGCCATGGAGAGCACAGGCCACAACAATCTGGCCCCTCTCACATTAATTACTAATCAAGAAAATGCCCCACAGGTCTGTCCATAGGCCAATCTGGTGGGACATTTTCTCAAATGAGGTTTCTCTTCTCAGATGACTCTGACTTGTGTCGAGTTGGCATAAAACTAGCCAGCACAGTCACCAATAGGCCAGTTGTGGTCAGTGCCACACCCTGTCCTGTCTGAGCTGAGATGGAGATGAAGCTAGACAGCCCAGTGGAGAGGGGTCCCTTCTCATTTATTCTTGGGTCTCGCTTCCCAGGTGGGTGGCCATTGGCCCCCAGTCTCTCACCCTCCCTGGGCTTATCTGATGCACAAGGACTGAATGTAGACACCATTAGGGATCCTCCATGTCTGAATGTCAGTGGACTCCCATTCTCAGGTTGCTTTGTAGCCAGTAGGCTTAATCCATCCATAAAAGGCCTTCACAGACCCTACATAGCCACTCCCGGGACGTTGGGAAAGCCGGCTTCCATGTGACCAGAGACCTCTGAGTTATGGGGTCACGTGCCTTAACATTCAGAACTCTGCAAATCCATGTTATAGGCATTCTATCTATTTGAATAATAAACCCCCAAACAACCTCAACACGTGTACAATGGCAACAGCTCACCAGAAGCAAAGTGTCTTCTGCTACTTCTTATTAACGTATGATCATCAGGGATGACAATGATGAAGGCGTCTCTAGGAAAAGGGCATCGTTAGCCCTGGGAAGATGGCCCATTATCTCTGCTAATTACTTCTGTGCCTTTGGTTAAGCCATTCCCCAGCCTGGAAGGCCTTGCCCCCACCCAGCTCCCATCAATCAAAGTCTCACTTGTCCTTTAAAGCCCAGCTCAAATGCCACTTTCTCCAAGAAGCCTTTCCTAATCTCCCAGTTAGAATTAATTGCTTCCTGCTCCATGTTCCTGTGATATTAATAATATGATTTTTTCATGTCGATATCTTGAAATGTTCTCTGATTATTTATTATAGAACCATCACATAATATCTCTGTGTCATATTAAATTGGGCACATAAGGATATGTGGAAGATTATTAACTCGGACCTTACTTACAACTTAGTGTTAATTAAAAAAAAAAACTTTTAAGATTATAGATTACTTTATACCTGGTCCATAGGCCAAGCTTCTATTTGTTCATTCATTCAACTCTTAAGCAACAATTGGAAAAACTATTATAAAACTAGCCACCAGCTGTCGAGTCTGCTATGCTAGGTGCCTTCATATGTCCATCTTAGGGCACTCGACAGGGAAACCTTACCTAAAGTGCCCTTATCAAGTGGCGTTTCTGAGATCCTGAACAATGCCTAGTTCCTAAGTCTTCATTATCATGAATTCCTGATTCCCTGGCTCTTAGGAAAGTAGCCTGAATTTTATGACATAGGTGGGAGCTGCAGCTCCCTCCCATGCACAGATTTGAGTTTGAGACCATTAGACACATCCAATTCGCCTTCTCCTCTACCAGCCTGTAAAGAACGAGAAATGGGTGGTGTGGCCGCCAGACCTCTGGGCTCCAGGATACTTACTACCGAACGGCTAAAGACTCTTCATGGTCTGGTCTGCTGCTGGGAGCATGCGCTCCTCTTGATTGCACCGCTCTCTGGGTGCCATGCCGGGATGAGCCGAGAGGCCCCTGGCTCACAGCAGTGTGTCACACTTCTATAGAAAAGCACGCCCCTCAGCTGCATTCACGCGATTCCAGCCTCTACACACACACACATGCAGCTGGTGCCGAAGGGCTAAGAGCAAGATCTCACATTTATCCCTCCTAAATCCCATCTTGTAATATCTGGGGCATCACCTCAGTCTGCTGGGATCTTTCTAAATCCCAGTCTTGTCAGCCAACGTAGCCACTCACCCTGTCGGCAAATTCGATCAGCATGTTCTGTGGACCCATCCAGGCCATTAATAAAAATGTTGACTGCGACCTGCAGCTACTGCTTAGGGGGCCTCCCTTGACGCTGACACGGAGTCATTCATCAGCGGCGTTTGCATGGGAGTGCTCCACCCATTACAAGTCTGCCCAACTGTCCTGGGCTCACAGTCTCTGCCATGCCACACAGCCCACCAACCTGGTACCCCAGACAAAGGAAATGAGTCCATTCTGCCCTGATTGGTCCTGAGTGAGCTCCCGTTGCTTTATGAAGATTAGCCTGGCAGGGTGAATCCTGAACCCACACTGCTTCTCCTGATGGTGTTGGTAGCATAAGCTGGGAGCTGCAATAACACGATAAATCACATGTAATTATTCCCAGAACCATAAGAGGCCAGGAGCTCCCAATTATCCACCTTGAAAACCAAAATAAACACATACACAAAAGAGCAGCCTCACGGAAAATAGCAAAATTCACCTATGGCTATCTGACACAATGCTCTCAGCCCTGCCCTATTTCTTGATGCCCTCCTTTCCTTGCCTGATATGAATCCTATGATTTCATGAGGGTCCCTACCTTCCCAAGACTCTGCTTTGCTACCTCATCTCATTTCTATCCTTCCCAAATGCCCCAAGCTTGGAGATGAACTTCCCATGAACTGCTCCCTCTTCCTCCCTTTTACTTTAATTGGCTGATCTCAGAAAGACATTTTTTAAAGGTGATTAAGAAGTGTGGATGATTAGTCACCCTGCATGAACACTGTAACTTTAAGACAGGAGTATAGTTAACTCCAAGCAATCTCTATTTAGTGAACCTGGAAACAGTGTGGAAAAATTAGGGTGCAGAATTGCAAGAATAATTTGAAATCTCTTTTGCCGAGGGACTTTTGTCCTGAGCAAGGCCATTGCATATAACTAGAAAAGATTCCTCTGGGAAGGGATTTGGGGAGTTGCCAAGTGCAATCAGGTATATGTAGATGAGGGCTGGACATCAAGCAGATGCTAAGGATGCATCTAGACCAAGCAACAGAAACATCTACCTAGAAAGCTACAGCAGGACCCTCTGCTAAGCAATCTTCTTCCACTAGATACATCCCTGTACCAAGAGCTGAATCCTTGGCTGCCTTGAGCATCCTCGCCTACCCCAAAGACTGAAAGACCAGGTTTGAAGCATCCACTCATCAGGCCAGGCTGTGGAGCCGCTCCCTGTGCCAGAACGGTAGAAGAAAACCTCTCCTCTCTTTAGTCTTCCCAGTGGAGGTGACCTGCTCATCTTCCTCTTAAAGATTCAGAATACATTATTCAAGGGTTTGAGAAATGTCCAGTGTAATGCCTAGAGCATCTTAAGTTCTTCATGTACTTTTCTTGAATTCCAGATACTAAGTCTACATCCTTGGCAGTCATTTGTTTAGGGTTGGGGGCACTTGTGCCTTCAGTTATTGGAGTAATTGCCACTAGTAATGCAGGGGCTTTTATTGTTGTTGTAGTACCTGCTGTTTTGACTTGGTTGTGGAGAATGCTTTTGTTTCTGCTCTTTCCAGTGGGTAAGTCAACCCCAGGTCCTCGTACATGCCAAGCAAGCACTCTGCCACTAAGCCGCATCTCTGGCCACTACTGCTGTCTTACCATGATGCTCTTTCCTCAATCCTTCCCCAAGCACAGCAGCCAGACTCTCAATAAATTGCCTTGAAACACTTGTTCTTAAATCTAACATGCACATACAGAAAAGTACATAAGAGCCTTGTAAAATTCCACAGAGTAAATATATAATGTTCAAGGCAGATTACCAGTAGCGCATGTCCTTCGGTGGCCTTCGATGTCAGTTAATATCTCTCCAAGACAACCACTACCCTTAACCTGGTATGATATATGTCTTTTCTTGGTACTGAAAATGTTTAGATAAATAAGTAAGTAAAGGAGTAACCCTATCATATTTAGGACAGGGCAGGAATCTCCATTCAGCATTTTGTTTGTGAGATTCATCCATATGGGGAGAGGCCAGCGTTGACCAGCCAGGTTTGGAAGGTCGCCATCACTCTAGCTGGTTGTCCCCAGGGCTTTGAGCATTACTGAATTTGTACACTGAGGTCATCCCAGAAAGCGAGACCTCTAGACATTTTATATTCGCAAGAAAACTAAATTCAACCCAGATTAGTTCTCATGAATCTGAGTCCCATGGGACACATGCGGTGGTCAAGAGGGCACCTTTGGGTGCTGATCTGCCTTCCACCTTGTTGGAGAAAGGGTCTCTTTGCCACCTCATCCGTCAGGCTACCCGGTCCCTCAAGCTCCTGGAGAGTCTCCTGTCTCTGCTTCCCATTCCCTGTTGGCACACCGAGATCACACACACACACTTGTGTACCTGCATCAGGTTTCAATGTGGGTTTTGGGGATGGAAGCATGGGTGTTCGGGTTGCACGGCAAGCCCACTGCCCACTGAGCCCACTCCCCAGCCCTCAGGTTCATTTCAAATGCTCTAAGAAGTGTCCTCTTAGACCCAGAAGCAGAGTTCTCCTTCACAAGTAGAAAACTTGGCTGTCAGAGTGTTGAGATCTCAGAGACCGTGGGATTGTGATGGACAAGCCCTGGCTGTGCACCTGAGCCTGCCCATATGTGTCATCTCTGTGCCGAAGGCAGTGACTTCTAAACACAAAAGTAATGTGGGCTAAACTAGACAAAAGGAATAACGAAGGATAAATTTCTTGTGAGCTTATAGGAAACAGCTAGCTCTATAGAGAAACATCAGGGAGGGACAGGCCATGGGCGGGGTAAGGATAATGATCAGACTTAAAACATTTATGCTCTCCAGAACCTGGACTCCAAAGAAGCTTTCTTCTTAGACAAACAGGTTGAGGATTGATATTGGGGACCCACCAACATATTACAGTATGCTATCTGGTGGAACAGTGGCCTCAGGGGGTGAGAAGCCAGAAGGAGAGGAGGCGGCTAGCAGGGATATGTGGGGAGGCAGAATCCCTGGCCCCCAGCAGTTGGTTCCGTTTGTGGGAAAAGTGAGTTCTTTGCAGCCTATAGGGTTCAGTGTGCAAAGAGCAGTGGGCACACAGGACAGAGTGGGGTTGCAACATACCTGTAAGCCATTCATAACCAATGAGGAGGGCAGAGGAATGACTGCATCCTCAGAAGTCAGAGACTTGGAACCACTGTGGGAAGAGGACGCCATGGGGACCGTGTCTTGGCTCAGTGAGTCTTCCTCCAGCCAGATGTGTTCCGGTTCTCTGCTGCTTCTCCTCAGCCCAACCCCAAACTCCCAATCTTTTATAGCACTGGATGTCGATGGGGAGGGTCAAGCAGAGAGAAAGGCAGATAGAAAAGAAGCAGAGAGAAGCTGAGCAACAAGGAAAGTTGAAAAACTGCCAGGGTTAAGGAAGAAAAAGACCCATAGGAGGGAAAGGTGGAGAGACAGCTCAAAACCCCACATTCATCACTGTGTGAGTGACAGATGGGAGGCCACAGAAGGACCCCGAGGCAAGGGCAGGTAGTGGGGGCTCCGGTGGTCTAGGAGCAAACATGTCACTTCCCGCTTCTCTGAGGCACTTGTTCACGTTGCTGAGTCACGCTCAGCCTAAGGAGGCCTTTTTGGAAAAGGATTTAACATGTGTAGCTAAACACTCTAAAATCGGGTTGTTAGACTCTACTCTCATGGGCATATACCTGCATGAGGAATTACAGTAGAGGAGAACAAGGTGCCAAAATGCCTCACGAGGGAGCCTCAGATTGTGGGAAGGGCTGCAGAGGAGCAGGTGCTAAGTGAGATTGACAGCCAGCAAAGGAGCCTACCAAGAAGACAGTATGTGTAAGAACAGCCTGGGAAGATAATGAGTAGATTAGCATATTCCAATTAGAATCAAGACCTGCAGATGAAAAGACGCCGGGCACTAAAGATGTTAAGTACAGGCTTAGGAGACTGCGAAATTGGCCTAGAAGGAAAAGAAGCCAAATTATAAAGACACTCGAATGCCAGAGCAGGGGATCTGTGAGCAAATCCAGGGTCAGCTCGCATTTTAAGAATTATCTGGCCAGGTGTAATGACACACACCTTTAATAGCAGCCCTTGAGTGTCAGAGACAGGGGGATCTCTGTGAGCTGAAAGTCAGCCTGGTCTATGTAGAAAATCCCCTGCCAGCCAGGATTACATAGTAAGTCCTTGTCTTTAAAAAAAAATATATAACTTTTTGATCGTAATGTGTATGAGTAATCATTCTGGCAAAGGACTAGGGACAAAAAGTCCAGTTGGAAACCCAGCATAGTCTAGGGGTTGTAACAGTCTGAACCGGGCTCCCGGCAATAAAAACGACAAGGAATGATATGCGAACATCTGTTTTGATGTTTTCATTGGTAACATCTCTAGAATTTAGACATCAATTGGAACTACGCATTATAATTCACGTGCTATCTATTTTTACTCTCCAAAAGAAACCCTGAGGCCGGGTCTGGGACCATTTTCCATTGAGAAAACTGACTGACTGACACCAGGTAACTTATGGAGAAGCTTGTTTGGCTTACACTTGTGAGGTGATGAAGTCCACAGGCATGACGCTGGCATCCTTGGCATCTAACGAGGGCCTCCTCGCTGCATGAGGACATGGTGGAGGGCATCACACGACAAGATAGCAAGAGTGACCCCTGGCTCTCTTCCCCTTAGAAACCACAGATGCCCTGATAGTGCCCCACCCTTGTGACATCATCTGATCCCTATTACCTCACAAAGACCTCACTTTCAACCCTCATTGCTATTTGAATTTGGGTCCTGTAGGCTTTGGCTGCCCCCCTGCCTTTGCTTTTACTCCATCTTTACGGTGAGTCTGTTTTTCTCAGGGGCCCTGGTGCCCGGCACATAGCCACCCCCAGGGAATACAGAGGTATGAGATGGCTTTTTCCTGATGGTGTGTAGGTGTGTTGACATGGCTTTCCACTCCTAATGGGCATTTTGAACTCTGTACTCATTTAGAGACAGGACAAAGGCCTCTCGTGTGGGCACTTCTGACACCATCATTGCCTACCAAGGTGACAGGCCACCTTCCCCATGAGTGTAGTGCCGTCGGCAGTCTTTCCAGGAAACAAGCGGATAACCAAATGGGAACTTTTAAGCAGGAAAAGAAGGCAGAATTGTTCAATGCAGAACTCTAGAAGCCTGGCGGTACCTGAAGCACCCTTTCCTGACTTAAACCCAGGAAGAGAGGCGTCCAAACGGCAGAAGACAAAATGGATCGAAACACCGGGTGCCTGAAGAAATCAGCAAAGTTGGCCCAAGGTGCCCACCCATAGATGGAGTAGACACTGGGCAAGTGGAAGTACAGGAGGTAAGGGAGTCCAGCGCGATGGCGGCCGCGCTTGATGGCCTGAGTCGGATCCCCAGACCACAGGGTGGGAAGAGTGGACAGCGTAGTGACTTCTCACTTGTATTTTAGTGAATAAAGCTTTCCTGAAGACCAGAGGGCCAAACAGCCAGCCACTGACTCTTACCTTTATCTCAGTCTGAAATGGCGATCCTGCCTCCAGGATTCTCAGAATGAGACTGTGTATGTGCCCTGTCTCCTCCCGTTTTATATTCCACTCTAGGGCTGGGATTAACGGTGCGCACCACTGGGATTAAAGGCATGCCCCGCCTGGTTTCTATGGCAAACTAGTGTGGCTACTGGGATTAAAGGTGTGCGTTACCACTGCCTGGCTGGAAGGCTGTCCAGTGGGGATGTTTTACTCTCTGATATTCAGGGAAGCTTTATTTATTAAACTACAAATGAGATATCACTATAGAACAGACTCCCAAAAGTTTTCCTTTGACCTCTGTACTGTGTGTGTGTGTACAAATTAAAATAAATGTGAAATATGTAAAATAAAAACATCTAAGGGCTAGTTATGCAAAAGAATCCTCAACCGAACACCTCTACCCATGCGTGGTGAATAAGGAGGCTGTAAAGACTCTGGGGAGGCTTCTCAACAGTCATGGTACCTGAGCGGCACAGGGCTTTGTGGGTACCTTTCATACATAGCAACCTATGGAGATGGAAGTTACTCTTTCTGCCTTATAGAAAAAAGCACATTCAGAAAGAGTATTCAAGTCAGCCAGTTCCCCAGCTGGTCAGCCCCAGTACTGTGATCTCCAGACATTAAGAGAAAGCTACGAGGAGAGAGGGTTGGGTAAACTGTCCTCTAAGCTTAAGAGAGGTGTCCTCAGGGTGCAGAGTTGCATCTCACGCCTAGAGTAAGGAGTGCTCATCCCATACTCCAAGGCTAGCATCTAAGGGTCACTCGCTGAAGCTACTACCAGACTGCCTCCCACACCCCCGACCCCGTGCGATCTCCTGCAACCCCCCGCACGGCCTGTGAAGGAGCCACTCAGATTAGTCCCTTTCCAGAGTAGAAAACCGGGCCAATGGAGACCGAGTCACCATCCCAAGGCTAAAGTAAACTTGATCTTAGTTTGGTTTCACTCCTAATCCCATGTGCTGCTTGCATGGATTTCATGATTCTGCATTTCTTAAAGTTAGGAATGTATATAAAGTAACCAATTGCTATGACATGTTAGATATGACTTCTAAGTTTCTAGGAATATCTTTCTATCGTTCAAATAAAAATGTAACCTTTACTCAGCACATACTCACTAGTGTCTTCTATGTTCTAGATACTGTCTCAGTACTGGGAACATGGCTCTGGACAAATTAATTCTCTTCCTTGTTCTGAACGTTGACCATCTTAAATTCAAAAAGGAAGACAAATGATACTTTATAATAAAATTACGGGAAATAGCAACAATAAATGGATAGAAATTATAAACATAGAAATGCAAGAATAAAACATAGGGAAGGGGCTGGACACATGACTCAATGGTTAAGTGCATTGGCTGCTCCTGCAGACGGCCTGGGTTCGATTCCCAGCTCTCACATGGCAGCTCACAACCATCTACAACTCCAGTTCCAGAGGCTGTAATATCTTCTTCCGACCTCAGTGAGAATCAGAAATGTACAGGGTACACAGACATACATATGCAGGCAAAATACCCATACACATAAAATAAATCTAAAAAATAAAAGAAGAAAGGCTAGGAATAATGCGTGGAACTTAAAAAAAGTGTCAAACACAAAATCAGCGAGCAAAAAATGTCTCAGAAGATATGAATGTCGACGTAGAAGGAAATCCCTCTCATGAAAAGACATTTAGGATATACACAGTTTGACTCAGCCATCTTGGGAATTGGCTGCCTGGCTGCAAAATAACATCCCAGCTAGCTTGTTGACCGAATTCCCTCACAAGACCCTCATCTGGGTGTCCAGTGGCTCCCTAACACCTGCTGTCTGCAGCTCTGTCCTAACTGCGCACGGCTTCTGAAGCAGCTAGGGAACGCAGGGAGTAGCAGACCAGGGAAGGGAGGCGCCATCAGCATGGCTATGGGAAAGCCATAATCCCCACAGAGCAAAGACTTTCGGGTACAGATTTTGAGGTTGAGGAGCACCCTCACTCCTGCAAGTAACCCCTCACGTGTGCTCTGTTAGGAAGCCCAGTGAACTCATTGGGTCCCCAGAGTGTACTTGTGTGGACTTGTGCTTCAGGTTATCATTGGGATCGCAAGAGGAAGGGTAGATGCTGCTGGGTCTCCCTGAGGGTGGGAGGTAGAGCAACAGACCTTTTATCAGAAAGACACAACTGCAAGATCAGTCTTGATTTTGTGGCACCATGTGGTATGTTTGTCTGTTTGGACGTTAATATTCAACGGGGCAGTGAGGGGCATTAATGGCCCCACTCATTTTTGCGGCTAACTTCAAATCCATGGTTGGTTTTTATGTATGGCTTGTTGGCTTGTTTTTTTTTTTTTTTTTTTTAGAGAGAGAGAGGCCCCTGTAACCCTGGCTAAATGACCTTGAACTCCTCATCCTCCTGTCTCCCCCTCCTGAGTGCTGAGATTACAGCCCTGCACCGCCTCTAGTGTATGAGGTGTTAGGTCTGGAACCCAGAGCCTTTGTGCTTGCCAGGCAATCTCTATACCAACTGAGACACAGCCTCAGCCTCAAGTAAAGGTTTGGAGAGAATTATTTCCTATGTACAGGCATCAGGCATGGAAAAAAAAATTCTAGTACTAGGTCTTCAGTTTGAGGTGAAATCAACACTCAGTCACACCCTGCCTTCCTCACCATTCTTGAGGGACGAGTAGCAAGAAAGAGGGATGAGAGGTCAGAGGCAGGGTCAGCTGGGCTTATGAGGACCCACTGACCACCTGGTAGAAGCTCAGCATCAATACCAAAGTGACAAAAGGTGGCATGGTGGACAGAGCACACTTCTGTGTAAGGTCTCAGCCCAGCCTGGCACTCAGCCACAAACTTCAGCCTCTGCCTCGTGACTCCCTCCACAAGCCCCCTCTCCTCGGAGAGCCCCCACTAAAATGCAGATCTTTCCACGGGTGTTAAGCCCATCAGCTAACACTTTTCTTATCGCTCATGGCACCTTTGCTGTCCACAAACACCTTGGCTTAAATTATTTGACAACTTTCAGAGTGTGTGTGGGAGAGAGAAGCCCTGCTTTGTCTCCTGTAGAAGGAGGACAGATAAGGGTTTGGGGAATGCAAGGTGGGAGGCCAGAGATAAGTCTCCACCAACTTGACCACTCTTGGCTTTGCTAGACCTTCATGGGAACAAAGAGGCAGAAGGGTGTATGTGTGTGTGTGTGTGTGTGTGTGAGAGAGAGAGAGAGAGAGAGAGAGAGAGAGAGAGAGAGAGAGGGAGGGAGGGAGGGAGGGAGGGAGGGAGGGAGGGAGGGAGGGAGGGAGGGAGAAAGAGAGAGAGAGAGCTATGCAGACTCCTAAGAATCAGAGCAAGTTCTGCAGAGAGTTTGAATGGCCTAAGTAGAAAGTGTATGTCTCAAGGGATAGTTGGTGTTGTTCTTTTGTTTTACGATGTGTTTTATGTATATATTTGTTGGGAGCAATGAGACCCCAGATCCTGAATTTCTTGTAATCCCCTGATCTGAGTGCCTACAGCTGCCCTGAGCACGAGACCTTCAGGAGTTCCTGATGGCAGAAGAGTGGTTTCTGGTGGGTTTGGCTGGGGCATATAATATATAATATATAATATATAATATATAATATATAATATATAATATATAATATATAATATATAATATATAATATCTATATAATCTTCCCCTGAACAAAATAAAGGGGGCATTCTTGGGGAATTCAAGGATGACCCGTGTCGCTGTCTCTCTGTCTGTATGTGTTTGTGTATTTTAACCTCCTGCCCCTTGCCCGAAGCTAGGTAACTGTATGCCAGCACACAGAACGCAGACACAGGGGCGCAGTGCACGGCATATATTTATTTGTTTCTTTATTTTGAGACAGGGAGGGTCTCACTACCCTCAGCTAGCCTGGTACTGGTACTTACTATGTAGAGCAGACTGGCCTCTATCTCACAGAGATCTGTCTACCTCTGCCTCCACACCCAGCCATTTTATCATTTTAATTTGTGAGTGTGTGTGTGTGTGTGTGTGTGTGTGTACACTTGCCTGCAAGTGATGATGGAAGCCAGCAGGGAGCTCAGTGGAGTTACAGGTGCTTGTGAGCCACCTGGTGTGGGTGTTAAGAAAACTTGGGTCCCGTGGGTGAACAGAAAGCACTCTTACACCAACACCCTGATCTGATATTTTAACAAACTGTTGGTGTTTGGAAAAGTGTTTACCAACAAGCAATTTTCCCAATCCCCGACTTGGTCTTGGTTCCCCTCTGAACTGTCAAGTTTAATTGTGTCCTTCTCTGTCCCAGAGGGGTGTCAATAGGTAGCTAAACAGTGATGGACACGCTGACAAACATGGGGTGTAGCAGGTCACAGCGAGAGGGTGGTAGCCGAGGATGGTGAGCTGCGCAGGTGCAGAGGGTGTGGCGTCCTGAGGTCAGGGCAGACCACTGATACTCTGCCCTGCTCCCGCCACGCTGCTCGGCCACAGACTCCGTATAGCTGGCGTCTCAGGAAGACAGTCAATGGCATCCACAGTGCCACACTCCCTCCTTCATTTGCTCCATTCCCGTGGATTCTGCTGAGTGTTTTTATTAATTTTTTTTAGAATTTAAAAGGTGTGGCTTGTTAAAATGATGTTTTTAAATGTCAGCTAATATTTCCAACAATTGGTTGCGACCAAATAAGTATAAAGTCAGCATACAAAATTTAAAATATCTTAGAAGCACAAAATTGTGTGTGTGTGTGTGTGTGTATGTGTGTGTGTAGAAAGTAAGGAAAAAATGCACTAACACATTAACCTTGCTGATAGTGATGCTAGCATTTCTTATCTCTGAGCACTGAAGCTGAGGGCAAATTCTATCACCTTCTTCAGATCCCCTTGCTTCCTCCAGGCTCCATCACCTAGTGAAGTCATTGTCACCTCTCCCCTGGGCCCCTTCATTAGCCCCCTAGCCATCTCCATGCAGCCGTTCATGATATTTCACCCACCTCATACAATCAAGGGTGACCTTCTTCAAATACAAGTTTCCAGACCATAATGCTGAGATGACATGTTGGTTCCTTCCGCAAACCAAGCCTCGTAGCAAACCAAAAAGTGAAAGCTAAGAGGCATCAAGCCTGATGGAGCCAGTGCTTAATTTTGAAGAACTCTTTGTATGTCTGTATACATGTGTGTGTATATGTGTACTTGTGTATGTGTGCATGTGTGTGAGAGTACATGTGTGCATATGCATGTGTGTGTATGTGTGTGTGTGTGTGCATGTGTGTGTGTGCGTGCATGTGTGTATGTGTGTTAGTGGTTAGCTGGAAGTCAGGAGATGTAGCACAGGCTGAAAATAACAGCCTAGAGCAACACAAGGCTAGAAGACTTGGATAGCACACTGGCTTTCAAATGCTTCATGTCATAGCAGCACCATGTTTAGCAGCTTAAAACAACATATGGACCAGGAATCTGGCTCAATAAGTTAAGGTGTTTGCCCCCAAGTCTGGCAACCTGAGTTCAATCCCAAGGACAGTGGATGATGTAGGAGGGTCATCTGTCTATGTGTTACTTTCATTGGTTAATAAAGAAACTGCCTTGGCCTTTTGATAGGCCAGCCCTTAGGTGGGTAGAGTAGACAGAACAGAATTCTGAGAGGAAGAAAGCAGAGTCAGGCAGACACCATGACTCTCCTCTCCGAGACGGACGCTGGTTAGACTCATGCTGGTAAGCCACAGTCAAGTGGCAATACAGATATTAGAAATGGGTTAGATCAATATGTGATAATTAACCAATAAGGGACTGGAGAAAATGGTCCAGGCAGTGTTTAAATGAATATAGTTTCCGTATAATTATTTCAGGGGGTAAGCTAGCTGGGATCCGGGCGAGAACTCAGCCAGCCGCTCCTTTTGCTACAAGTGGGAACACTGGCTTCTTTCTACAAGTTGTCTTCTGACCCCCACATGGTCACCACAGCACACGCACACACACATACACACGCACACACACATGCGCACACATACACGCACACACACATGCGCACACACACACGCACACACACATGCGCACACACATGCACACACACGCACGCACATACACAAAATGAACAGATGAATTTTTAAAACATGTATTTATTACCTTCCTGTCCCTGTGAGCCAATCATTCAGGCCAACTCTAAAGAATTCTCCACACAGGGTCTCACCTGTCTGCAATCCCAAGGTCAAGCAGGCTCTAGGTCTTTCTAGAGCTCTGGGTCCCCTTCTGAGCTCATGTGGTTGTCAGCAGAGTTCATCTCCTTGTGTCCCCACTGAGTTTCACACTCTCACCCTGACTGTCAGGAGGGGCTGCTTCTAGAGCCCCCCCCCCCACTATTTGCCCATGGGTCCTCTCTCAATGTGGCCTCATTCTACTTTGAATCCCACAAGAGAAGTTCTCTCTTCCCCCCTTTCTCTTTCTATCACCCTTCCACTTCCTCCCTCCAGTCTGAGATGAAGGCTTACACAATGCAATATAATCAAAACAACTTTATCACTATATTCATTGGGGTTGTACAAACCAGGGAGCAGGAATTTGGTGAATCATCTTGGAATTCTACCTGTCAGCGCCTGCCCTGTGCCTCATGATTCACGTCCCTCTCCCGTATATTTTTACCCCACCTGTTATGAGCTGAATTATACCCTTGGAAAACTCATGGGTTGATGGAGGAGAGTTATCTGTCTATGTTTCTTTCATTGGTTAATTAATAAAGAAAACTGCCTTGGCCCTTTAAGAGACAGAAAATTAGGTAGGTGGAGTAGACAGAACAGAATTGTGGGAACAAGGAAGTAGAGTGGGGGAGACGCTTCAGGCAGTCGCCATAGTGAGTCTCCATGCTGCTCCTCTCCGAGATGGACGCAGGTTAAGATCTCTCCTGGTAAGCCACACCTCGTGGTGCTACCCAGATTACTAAATATGGGTTAAAGGAAGATGTGAGAATTAGCCAATAAGAGGCTGAAACTATGGGCCAGGCAGTGTTTTAAAAGAATACAGTTTCCGTGTAATTATTTCGGATAAAGCTAGCCGGTTGCTGGGAACTGGGCGGCGGGAACGCAGCCCGCCGCTTCCCACTACAGATTGGCGCTCCAACGTGGTGACTAAATCAACTTAAAAACCTGAGAGGGCTTTAAATAAAGGAGAGAGAGAGTTTAACACAGCTTTTTGCTGTTTGCCTGGACGTGCCGTAGAGAGATTTCCTGTTTTGGCAATAGCGGCAGAGAAAAAGCTGAGTCATTTTAAAACGCGGCTTCCTGGTGCTCTGCAGCCATGACTGAGGCAGTAGCAGCTCTGGCTCTGCTCCGCCATGCTAAACTGTGCTGACCTCAGGCAGGTCTATCGTAATTACCATAATAACAGCGCAGTTAAGGTTTAGACTTGGCTGTAAACAGGCGGTACCGTATTACCTCTACCTGGCGCAACTTAAGTTTTTAAGAAGTGGTTAACCTTTTAAGAAGTGTTCCTGGATATTAAAAAATTACAGATTCACAATAGGAAAGATTCAGACATAGAAGGCCTTTAAATGGCTCACGTAGGCTTAAAAGAGAAAAAAAAATATAGAAAATAAAGTTAATGCCTTTAAAAAAAGGGTAAAGTGTTTAAAGAGACAGAATAAATTAATTGATAGAGTAAATATAAGCCACGTAAACATGGAAAATTCACAGAGAGTCTGGATTATGTATTTTATTGTGTTTTCTTTAAAATTTTTGACTGTAAAGGAGCTAAATACAGAGAGACATTTCATTATATGGGCTGCCAGTCTAGACCAGAATGGACATCTTAACGGTATGACTTCAGGATTTGGATCTAAGAACATGATACTTTGGAAAAGAGTTTCTTCTTTTGTTTTCACAGAGGACGAGACTCTGTGGATTGCTTCTATCCCAATATGGTATGATAGACCACACCCTCCTGAAAGGTTGCTATGAACATCTTCAAAAAATTACTTCACTCAACTGCCAACTGAGAGGAACCTAGCACACAGGTTACACCATAAAAGACCTAAATAACAGCGCCCCCATTCAGCAGGAAGCAGTTTGGAGAGAAAAAACTGCGCCAATTTTCCCAAATATTGTTTATAAATGTTCTTTTACATTTAAAGGGGGAGATGATATAGATATGAATAATTTGCATTGGTATAGATTTTAAGGTCAATTTTGTTATATGTATATGTATTTCTGCTTTTGATTAAGGTATTGTGATTGTAGTTCATTTTAAAAACTGTAATGTATAATTAGGAAATATAGGTTGTTAATGGATAATCATTGATAATAGTTAAGCTTGTAGTCATGTTATTAGATTTTCTAGATATGTAGAGATATATTTCAGTTAGATAGACATTCTTCATATCTTTCAAAGACTGCAGAATATGGCATTTAATGTTTTAATAACTTAGGGTTTTTCATGACAATGAGACACGTCTGCTCCTGGCAGCACCAATCTACTTCGAAAGGAAGATGGGCATCGAAGAGGCTACTTATGGAGTTTGTTAGCCATTTGGGCAAGAAACTGCTCTTGGCTGGACTATTCCATAAACTGGACACAAAAAACCCGCAGAGAGAGGACTGCTGAACTTGCCTAAAGGTGAGATGGTCTTTCGGGGTTCCTGATTCATTAAAGAGTCTGCGAGACGTTCTGCAGGACACAGCAGAAAGTGACTGAACTGTCTTTGGAATTTCCTGCTTCATGAAAAAGTCTGCTGGACACTATGGGCCTGAAGGCTGAAGATGGATGCCCCAACGGTACAGAGGAACTTTGGGTGACTGTCTAGGCAGCGAGTTGTCTCTGTCATTTCTAGAGTTTTATAAGTTACTTATTTCTTGTTTACTTAGGTAGCATTATATCCTTCTGGAGTCTTTGATGGAGTTGAAGAATAAGTAGATAGTTATAGCTTTCCTTAGTTATGATAAAAGATAAAATAGATTTAAATATTGTAACTGTAATACTTGCTTGATAACTGTTTTGTTATATGTAATTTTGCTATGTTAAAGTTGAAGCCTTTCTTTTTTGTTTAAACAGAAAAAGGGGAAATGATGGAGGAGAGTTATCTGTCTATGTTTCTTTCATTGGTTAATTAATAAAGAAAACTGCCTTAGCCCTTTAAGAGACAGAAAATTAGGTAGGTGGAGTAGACAGAACAGAATTGTGGGAACAAGGAAGTAGAGTGGGGGAGACGCTTCAGGCAGTCGCCATAGTGAGTCTCCATGCTGCTCCTCTCCGAGATGGACGCAGGTTAAGATCTCTCCTGGTAAGCCACACCTCGTGGTGCTACCCAGATTACTAAATATGGGTTAAAGGAAGATGTGAGAATTAACCAATAAGAGGCTGAAACTATGGGCCAGGCAGTGTTTTAAAAGAATACAGTTTCCGTGTAATTATTTCGGGTGTAAAGCTAGCCGGCGGCCGGGTGGCGGGACACAGCCCCGCCCGTTCCTTCTACAATGGGTGAAAGTTCTAACCTCGTTCCTGCATTTGTGTGGCTGCGTTTGGGAACCAGGTCTCTTTTTAAATTGCCATGCATTAATTGTACAGATTAATAGGTTTCATTTCTGTCTACAAATGGTGCCCAGTTGTTTGGCAAGAATTTCCACATAAAGCCTGAGAAAGCTTTAAAAAAAAGATTCCAGATGGAGGAGAACAGAGTCAAACACAACGGCTTGGTAACCGTCTTTTCTCTGGTAGACTCTGTTAGCTGGTGGCAACACAGCTCCTTTAAGAGAGGCGTCCTGAGCCGGGCGGTGGTGGCGCACGCCTTTAATCCCAGCACTCGGGAGGCAGAGGCAGGCGGATCTCTGTGAGTTCGAGACCAGCCTGGTCTACAAGAGCTAGTTCCAGGACAGGCTCTAAAGCTGCAGAAAAACCCTGTCTAGAAAAACCAAAAAAAAAAAGAGAGAGAGAGAGAGAGAGGTATCCTGACTCAGTGATAGACCTCGCAGCTCTTTTAAGAGGCTCTGCCACCAAACACTTAAATGGTGTTTCTCAGCAGCCGGCATCAGGTTTCTTGGTGGTGGCATAGACCTAGAAACTTCACAGAGTTGTGGCAATAAGTATAGTTCCCGACAGTACCTTGGCCATGAAGCTAGACTCAAAAAAACTAAGGAATGGGGGTGGAGCCAGCTACCAAAGCCACAACTTTAATCCTAGCCATGCTGTTTAGCAGATTAAAGACTCATGTGGTCAGAAAAAGAGATAGAGATATACAGCAAAGACATACTCAGATGAAAATAAAACATTTAAACAGTTTACAGCGTGTTTAAAGATATAGGTAGGCTTGGGAGAGAAAAGAAAAAGGCTAGAGAAAGTCTTCAAAAAAAGAAAAGAAAAAGAAATAGAGTGGCCAGGTGTGGTGGCACACACCTTTAATCTCAGCACTTGGGGGGGGCAGAGGCAGGTAGATCTCTGTGAGTTTGGAACCAGCCTGGTCTACAGAGTGAGTTCCAGGACAGCCAAAAATACACAGAGAAACCCTGTCTCAAAAAAACCCAAAAATTAAAAATAAAAATAAAAGAAATAGAGTAAGAAAAAAAGCCATGTTAAGATAGAAAATACACAGAAAGTCTGGATACTGTATGCTACTGTGTTGTCTTTGAATTGTTTGACTGTTGAGAAAGGAGCAACAGCTGCTAAAAGACATTTGATTATAAATGCTGCTGGATTAATCCAACCTATATATTTTGAAAATGCCTTGACTTCAAAATTTAAGTCAAAAGATATGTTACTTTGGAGAAGAGGTTTTGCTTTTGTTTCCACAGGAAATGAGAGGCTGTGGATTCATTCTGGGTTAAAAGAAAAATAAAATTTGATCAAGGAAGACCCCTGAAAATTCTCCAATAAGAATGAATGGCCCAGATGATTCAACGTTTCAGAACATCTCTGTTGCAGTTTCTTTTGAGTTATGCATCTAGAACAACTTCAAGGCTGCTGGCTGGGAAGATCCAGACTTATAGATTACTCCAGTCAGGACTTGACCATAACCCTAAATTTTCTTTGGGCTCCCATAAGATTACCAGCACCCCCAATCAGCAGGAAGTAGCCTAGAAAACTACACTTACATTCCCCCCAAAAATGGATTATGGGTATTTGTCTTTCTTTAGTGTGTTGATTACAAGTTGTTATGGTTAAAGGTCAGGAAAAAAGCTAAACAAAGGAGATTAGATTCAGGGTCTTGTTTTGGAAAAAAAAAAGGAAACTGTTGTGGGATAATGCTGTTGTACACTGTAAAGATTTGTCACTCGTATTGGCTTAATAAAATGCTGATTGGCCAGTAGCCAGGCAGGAAAAATAGGCAGGGCAACAAGATTAAGAGAATTCTGGGAAGAAGAAAGGCAGAGACGTAGTCACCAGCCAGATGCAAAGGAAGCAAGATGAGAATGACTTACTGAGAACAGGTACCAAGTCATATGATTAAACATAGATAAGATTATGGGTTAATTTAAGTTGTAAGAACTGGTGAGTATGCCTGAGCTAAGAGGCCAGACAGTGTATAATTAATAGAAGCCTCTGTGTGCTTCTTTGGGACTGAACAGCTGCGGGACTGGTATGGGACAGAAACTTCTGTCTACATTTCATAGGGCATTTCCAGAAGATATATAATGACTTTAACTAAATTTGCCTCCCATTGCCTCTTTGTCCCTGATGCCCCCACCCAATGATCTCCTATTCCCCCTTCTACTTTGATGTAGTTTTTAAAAGATTAATTTATTTTATTTTATGTGTGTGTTGGCTAGTTTTATGTCAACTTGACACAAGCTAGTGTTATGGTGGGGGGAGGGAGTCTCAATTGAGAAAATGCCTCCATAAGATCCAGCTCCAGGCAAGCCTATAGGGCATTTTCTTAATTAGTCATTGGTAGGGGAGGGCTCTGCCCATTGTGGGTATTGCTATCCCTGGGTTGGTGCTCCTGGGTTCTACTAAAAACTGAGCAACCCATGAGGAGAAAGCCAGTAAGCAGAACCCTTCCATTGCCTCTACATCAGTTCCTGCCTCCAGGTTCCTTTCCTGTTTGAGTTCCTGTCCTGACTTCCTTCAATGATGGACTACAATAGAGAAGTGTAAACCAAAAAGCCTTTCCTATCCATCTTCCTTCTGGTCTTGATATTTTATTATAGCATCAGTAATTCTTACTAAGACTAATGTGGGATGTCCTTCTGCACATGTGTTGCCTTTATTGGTTAACGAATAAAGCTATTTTGGCCAATGACTTAGCAGAGTAAAGTTAGGTGGGAAATCTGAATAGAGATGGAGAGAGAGAGTAGGCAGAGTCAGAGAGACACCATGTAGCTGCCCAAAGAGAAGGATGCTGAAAATTTACCCATAGGCTACAGCCTTGTGGAGAAACATAGATTACTAGAAATGGGTTAATTTAAGATGTAAGAGCTAGCTAGGAATATGCCTAAGCTATGGGCCAACAATGTTGTATAGTTTTTTCTGTGTGATTATTTGGATCTGAATGGCTGAGAAACAAATGAGCAGTCTCTTTTTACAATTGTGTATAGGGTTCTGTCTGCATATATGCAATAGCACTGTGTTCATGCCTGGTACTGATAGAGGCCAGAAAAGAATATTGAATCTCTGAATCTAGTGGTGAACTGCCATTTGAGAGCTGGAAACCCAACTTGGGTCCTCTGCAAGAGCATTAAGTACTTTTAACCACTGAGCCATCTCTCGGGTCCCTCATGTCTTTAAAAAAATATTGGAATCTGAATATGAAAGAAAATATCTGATACTTGTTTTCTCAATCTGCTGACTCCACTTAAAAGGTGCTCTTTAGTTCTATCCATTTTTTCCCTTCAGGTAACAAAGTCCATTGTTTTCATACCTGGGTAAAAGTGTCTGCGTTACATTTTATTTATCCATCTTCTGCTGATGGGCACCTATGCTGATTCCATAACTCAGCCATTGGGAACAGTGTTACATAAGCCAAAGTGTGCAAGCATCTCTGTTGTCTGCTGCCCTCCTTTCCTTTGGGGATACCCAAGCATGGGATAGCAAGCGGATCTGGTAATTCTAGCTTTAATCTTTGAGGCGCCGCCTACTGTTTTCCACAGTGGCTGCACTAATTAACATGGCCACCAACAGTGTTCCTTCCCACCCCACCCCACCCCATCCTCTACCCCTAAATGCCTGCTTCTTGCCCAGCATGTGTTTGCTTTCTTGGTGACAGCTCTTCTGACTAGTGTGAGATAGAATCTCAGTGTAGTCTTGATTTGCATTTTCCTGAGAGCAAAGGATGCTGAACATTTTTTAAATGTATTTGTTGGCCCAGAAATAGGGACTTGAAAGAGGTAATTAAGTTAAAATGAATTCATTAGAATGATCTCTGATGTAAGCTGACCTGGGTCCTCATAGGAAATAGAGATGAGAAGGAAGAGCCCATGAGTCCTCAGAGAAACAGCTGCCCACAAGCCAAGAGAGACACTCCAAGGAGAGGCCAAGCCTGTGAACAGCCTGACTTTGGACTTATAACCTCAAGACAAAACTAACTTTTGCTCAAGTCACCTTGCCTATGTTACTTTGCATTAGTGGCTTTAGAAGCCTCATTCCCAAAATGTCAACATTTTGATTGGTTATCAGCTTGTATGGATCCAGTCTCAATCAAGGGACACATTTCTTAATGAGTCTATGAGGACAATTCCAGAAAGGATTAACTAAGGAGACAGGACTCTCCCTCTAGCAGGTGGCCCAGATATGTATAAAGAGGTTCAAATTAAAAGTGGCCTTGCCCGCCTACCCGCCTCTGCTGGCAACGGTGTCTGTTGCTGCTGTTGCCAGAATCATCTTCTGCTAACATCAGATTCCAGCTTCTTTGGTCTTCCAGCATGGACTGAAGCCCCTGAAAGAACCACCCGGGCCTTCATCGCTAGACTGAGACTGCTTAGGCATCTGGTTGGTGGACTGAGCAGCTGCTGTGTTCTCAGCCTCTCCGGCCTACAAATAGTCATTGCTGGACTGCCCAAGCCTATTACATAAGCCAATCTATTAAGTCCCACTTTATAAGACATGCATTTTGTAGGTTCTGTTTTTCTAGAGAAGCCTGCTTAGTAGATCATTTAAATCTCATCTCCCCGGCGCAAGTGCAAAATCATCTTGTCTAAATCTTTTAACTCAGGTCCACGTGAAGATCCTGGATGTGATATGATAAATATAACTCCTGGTGTGTAATTCCTCCTATACACAACGGTGGCCCCCAAATCAGAGAGATGGGAGGTAAAGACAAAAAAACGAAAAGGAGGAGTCTACTGGTCCATCACAGTTCTGAGATTCACCAAGTGTCCTGACTGCTTTCACTGTCAATTTAACTGGACGTATAATCATGGAAACATACTTCCAGACCTATCCACAAGGATCTATCCAGAAAAGTTTGACTGACAACATTAGATTTCCTTCCCCGCGTTTCAAGGACTGAGAATAAAGTTTCTCTAGTTCTCTACTGTCTGAACTCACATTCTGCCCAGAGTCAGCCTTCCATCCTCACCAAAGGAAGCGCACGCTTGCAACTGAGCTGTTTTGTCGGCCTGATTCCTGCAAGCAGCTTAGGCTCTCCATGCCTGGCATGACTAGAGCGAAGAGGGCACATTTGCAGAGGAGGAGATAGCCATGGAGAGAGACTGGCTTCAAACGGGACACTGAGCACATACTTAGACACACTACAGATCCCAAGAGCCGGGTTTCACACCATCAGAAAAACAGAGCTACAAATTTGGAAAACGGGAATGAACTTACTGGCGTTGGACTGCAATTGGAGACGCCAGTTTACAATATAAATAGCTAGCTATTGAAGTAAATATAGATATAAACACACACACACACACATATATGCACACACACATATTCCTAGTGCTGTTCACGAGGGCTCTTAGAAACAAAACACCCCATGGCAATAAACACACCTACGTCCCAGACGGTGTCTTCTAAATATCATTGTCTACTCCAAAGAACTAGGAATCTTTGTTGAAATACTATATTCAAGGCTGGAGCCCAAGAAGTTTAAAATAAACCTAAACTATCCGCACCCCCCCACACACACACAAAAGTCACTAAAGTAGTGAAGGAATGATATGATTATATCAAAGCACATAAATTCCAGCACAGAAGAAGTTTCCAGAGGCCAAACAGAAACAATTTACCAAAATGAGTGATAGTCGTGGAGTATAATTATTAAATAAAGCAAAAATTTGAACCCACACAGATATAAAACAGTTAAGGAAGCAACAGCATGCCGAGGAATAGTAGAGCTCCATAGCTCATCATTTCTCATGCACAATATTAGTTCACTAGGAAGAGAAAGTAACCTGAGGTTGGAGAAGCCTAGCACACATCACCTGAGCAACACAACCAAAGATGGCATCACCAGTGCTTGGAAAAGCCGGATGCTTGCCCCACCCAGTATTATGCTGGACACACAGCATCAACTCTGGGTTGTTCCTTCTAATTTCAAAGATGCACAGCAGCACCTGCTGAGGGAGGAGAAGGCCAGGCTAAAGGGAGAGGACTTGCTCTACAAAGTAATCGGCTGACTGTCTTCACACTCGTTAGAGAAGTGTGACAGACAAGGGAAAATAGGGTACCAACACAGATGGCATTGCAACCATCTTCACAATAGAGAAACATGACAGATGAGGAAAGATGGGGTAGCGTGACAGATGATGCTATCTAAAGAGAATTGCTCATGAAGCATGAGTTTCGAACCCAGATCTTTAGCCATAAAGGTGGCCATCACAACACTCTGAGTGGGGTCCAAGGACAGTAATGCATCTGAATTAAATTTCTGATTGCCTGTTGGCTGATTGGCACATGGGAAAAAGCATTTATTCCTACATACCAAATGTTTTGAAGAAATAAGAAATCAGGCTTTAGAAAAAATTCCTCCCATCATATTTGTGCCCTTTTTTTCAACCTTGTAATTCCTCCAGAACTATTAAATGGAACCGTGTACTATGAAATAAATAGACTTGGGCCTGACTCCCCTAGGGCATGCTGTCCTCCAACCCTGTGGTACAGGGCATTTCCTGGCCTGTCTGAATGTGATTGTCAGCGGTTGCTGATCTCAGGCAAGGAATGGAACGGTACCCACAGCTGCCTGAGTGCGGCCTGAGGTCTGGTGACTGTCCATACTCCTAGCAAACGGCTCCACTGTTGTCTCTGAGCCATCTGTAACAGAGCAGCCAAATCAGAGAGTGGAATCTAACAGCAAAACCTCTCACATTCTTGAGTACGTGCCTCAGTCTGCCCTGATCTTCCAAAAGCAGCCGGGCACCTGGGTCTCCGCGGCAATAAAACTGCTGGCTGTTATATCATGGGGAGCGTGGCTGTCTTTTGTAAGAGATTTCCTGCCTTCTTTCAGCCGGTGACTAAACTGGTTACAGCTAATTCTGCTGGGAAGTACCCAGCTGTTTTCCCACAATCCTGCAGTCATTTCCATGAATTAATTTGGGAGCATTGAAGACCCTTGAAAAGCACCATAAGGCTCTGGTGCCTGCTAGCTTTAGTAGGATTTAGCATCCTCAGCAACGGACTGAGAAAAAAAAAAGTACATAGAATCTATTAACAGCTGCTCCTGAAAACGCCTGTGCAGCTTTGAGCAAGATGAGGAATCCATCTAGTCTCCAGGGTGATAAAGTGATCTCACTACCAACTCATGCCTGTTGTTGAGGTGTGTGTGAGGATAAACCGTGTACACAGAGCGTCTCGAGTTCCGTGTCAAGAGAGGATGCCATATGTAGCCACGTTGCTGTGTTTAGCCAGTGCTTCGTGGAAAGGAGCCCAGCCCTGATCAAACGAGAGGGATGATTTTCATTCGCAGCCACATCTATTAGTGCACATTAAATCATTTATTCACACTTGTATACATGCCTACATAGGTACCTGTATCAGTTCAAAGTGCATTTGCTAAAGGTTCTTGTGCCCCAGGTCAAAGAACTATACCAGGGACATACAGTAAGTTGATAGGAATAGAGGCAGTTTATTATGAAAGAAAAAGGCACTCCCAAGAATGGGAGTAGACTAGTGAACTGGCCCACCAGGCTCGTGACCCTTGATAGGTCACCTCTCCCGAGTTTGTGCAGAGTGGGCTTTTCTCACCCAGATGCTCCCTTCCTCAGGTATATCCCAGGTGGGGAAGGATTCCCAGCCCTTACCAACTAACCTCTTCCACATGTTTAATTTTAACTTGTTGCTATTTCCAGAGCGCGCCCCCATCTCACTTAGTCACTTAGGAGGTGGGCTTTTGTGATTCCAATTTATTAGATGATAAGTACTCTGGCTTATTCTTTTGTTTGCAAATCTGGAATTTCCTGATTTCGCTTCAGTGTAGATTCAGGTCCGTGGATGTATCCTCTCTGTTTCACCTGTGGTGTTGAGTATATATCCCTTGTTCACAATGAGACTCTAGTGAGGCACAGCTGGGCATTAGGAGAGTCGTGATATTTCCTCCTAAAGCAAAGAGTCCCGCCTTCTCTTTAGCGTCTACCTCCTCTAAGGAACTCCCTCAGAGTCTGCCACTAACTATTTGATTTTCACTATAGCCTTATCTCCAGATGTCAGGAGGGAGCTTGTGGGTGTGTGTGGAAGATGGTCCTATGGTCCTGTAAGGATGACCCACTGCTTTGAATTAAATTCAGCGACTCTAAGCCGGGCGGTGGTGGCGCACGCCTTTAATCCCAGCACTCGGGAGGCAGAGGCAGGCGGATCTCTGTGAGTTCGAGACCAGCCTGGTCTACAAGAGCTAGCTCCAGGACAGGCTCTAAAAGCTGCAGAGAAACCCTGTCTCAAAAAAACAAAAAAAAAAAAAAAAAAAAAAAAAAATTCAGCGACTCTACACCAACCAACTCACTCATCAAAATTCAACTCTGCGTCAGAACCTTTGGAAGATAACAGTCATGCCTTATACTTTATGAAATCTTCAAAACTCTCACAGAATTTACACATATCGAGCGTCCACTATATGATCATTTAGTGAAGTTCCTTGTAAATATTCTGGTCCATAAAAAATGTCCTCTTTATAAAGAATTTTCTGAGCTTGAAATACCAGCATTGGCTTAACCCGGCTCAGAGGAATGTTTCTTTAAATGGAAGAGTAAGAATAAGATACGCTCCCTCCAGTCTTCCTAAGTTCCTGTATAGAGCTCAGATATCAGTGGCTTCTGGCCCCCAGCAGCCCACAGTCCCTGCAGCCTCGTCCCTTACTAATCCCTGGAGCCACAGCAAGGCAGCTGTCCTGGTTTAAATTGGCTCTGCAGGGTTGTCTGAGAAGCACGGGGCGGAGGTGGGGGGGGGGGGGGGGTTCTTTTCTCTGCCACTGCCCTGAACAGCATCGCATCTGCACAGAACCTGGGCCGTCAGGCCTGCAGTTGTTGCAGTTAAAGGAATGCTTGGCTGCTTCCTGTATTCGGGGCACTGTGTTAAGGCCAAAGGAGACGAAAACATCTCCCCAGGTGTAATTCTAGCCTCTAGGAACTCCATCTGCTTTGAGTTTGGGGTACACTTTCACAATCTAGTTTCCTACAGAGCAGAGGATGACAACAGCCAATAAAGAGAAAAGGCTCAGGGGGCTTCCCAGGACTCCAAAGCGGGTGATCAACTCTACCTCTGTTGAGAAAAATCAGCTCAGCAGGGATAAGGAGAGGCATTGAGTCATGCTTAGCAAACGTAATAGGCAGCTGGGGAGGTAGACAGACATTTGGGCAGGATCACCTAAGGAAAGAAGGCATAGAGGAAGAAAGAATGAGAGGCATTTAGATCAAGGTACCAAGCACACAGATATACATGATTCAATTTAATCATAGAGTAATGGATGAGAAATCAGATGTGGCAGCAGCTTCTCAATCCTGCCAACAACCACTAGGCAAGCTTGAAGGCAGAACCCACCTGTCACACCTTGTGTTGACTCTGCTCCCGCTGGACACATTGATTATAGTCTTTAAAAGACCCTGGAGAACCCAGTGGAGCTCTATATAAATTCCCAACCCAGAAAAACAGGTAGTAAATACACAGTTTCAAGCCACAGAATTTTTAAAATGATTTGTCAAGAAGGAGGAGGTAATTAATGTACCCGGAAGGGATGGGAAAGCAATTCGATGCACATTCGGTACCAGACTGAGGTATCTGATACAGAACTGCAAGATTTTGAAGGTTGGAGCAATGACATGATCACAGATTGGTTTTTCAAACCCTGAATTGGTAATGACACACAAGATGGAACTTCATGTTCCCTAGTCTCCCAGGACACCTTGATGAGAAGTGAGAAAACCTGAGCAACAGAGACAGCAGAAAAGGGAAGGAAGACAAGAAAGTCATGAGTTATATCCAAGAGGTCTTGGCTGTAGGCAGAAGATTAGAGGGAGATGAATGGGCGGGAAAATATAAACATTATTCCAAAGAATAATGAGGGGCTGGAGAAATGGCACTTCTCTCGAAGAGCATTTAGGTTTGGTTCCTTGTACTCAGTTGGCATGTAAATTGCCTGTAACTCTACATCCATGGGACCTGATACTCCTCTCTGGCCTCTGCTGGCCCCAGGCACACAATGGTGCACAAACATACATGCAGGCAAAACACTGATACACATAAACAAATCCTTTTCAAAGGAATAATTAATGAAAACAAAGTCGGAGCCATGGAAACACCATTTACAGCAAAGACAGAAAGGAAAGTGGGTCTCGGGGAGAGTTCTTCACGCAGGTAGAGAGCGACTGAGTTTGAGGTGCCAATAAAGCATGGATGAATTTGATACTGAGCTGAAGTGGAACCCAGACGTCTGGGTGTCACTTTCAGATCAGAATCCTTGCCTAACAGCCAGGGTTCCAGCCAGAGACCACACGACCCAACTATTATCTTAACACTTCACGTGAGAAGGTGAGGGTGGAGTTCAGTGTCAGAGCTTCACAAGTTAACCTTGAAATTGGGAGGGCCAAACTTAGAGAAAGTTGCTGGCTACTGTCATGGATGTCAGAAACGGGGACTTGTAGAGAAAGCCCATATTGAAAAGACTTGCCCACTGAAGAGTGAAGCCTACGGGCTTCATCCCGACTCACCCAATATGAAATCCATATTCATATTGAAAAATGCTATCTTGTAGAAGCACAAAGTATATAATAACAGTTGCCAAGGAAGAAGGAAAATTTTCCACTTTGCAGGATGGAACGTTCTAGGAATCAATAGTGCAACAAAGTGAAAATATTTATACCAAACTACTCCTGTAAAGGGCATTGAGATGATCGATATAATGCTACTTGTATTTCTCCAATTTTTTAAAATGAGGAATGATTTGACTAAGAATTCCTAGCACCTCATCAACAGACTTTTATATCATCAAAAAAATCCACTAAGGTAGCAATAGTTTACTAACTGCTTCCTACATGCTATGTTTTTAAGTTAATCATCACACACACGAAAATATTCAATGAGACAGGCTACTGTCAATGTTAGAGATGCTAAGAAATGTGCATGAGATATATAACATAAGCAGCGGAGACAATGAACATTTGGACTGCAATCTCTGGTTCCAATAATGTACGGCCTATGCTACCCTGCCACAGGCTGCAATGTAGGGGGGAAAGAAGCTAATGGCATGGGAGACAATGACAGCGGGGGAGAATGAGTTTAGAAGACTGTGGCACCAGTCCAAGAGCCAGGTCTTATTGTCCTGAATTATACCCATAGACTTAGAACAGCACATGTACAATAAAACTCCCGAGAACCTACTGACTGTCTGCAGTCAGACTCCAGTTCCTAAAGGCTCTGCTACCTTCAAAATAGCACCACAACATGGAGGATAGAAGATGAAAACCATGAGTCTCTGGGGACACTTCAGATCTAAGCATAACATCTAGCCAGAAAGCACAAAGCCTCGTATTGAAGGCTGGCGACCCTCGGCTCCTTGAACAGTTCAACTTCCTAGAAACCTCAGCTCCTTCTCCACCTCAGCTCCTTGTACATCTCGGCTTCCTGATACCTTAGCTTCTCTAACCTGCGTGCATCATGTTAGCTTTCAACAACAACAAAAACTGTAAGACGTGGTCAAATGCTAAACCTACAATACAAACATAAGAAAAAGCATCATAACCAGACCCTGATAAGAAAGGATTTGTCAAAGGTCCCCAGAAGAATCTGGGGGCTCCATTTCCATGGAATGAAGAGTCTGATTCCCTCCTGACTGGGTTCCTGAACAAGCTCGTCCTTCCCCCTCTTCCACCTCAAAGCCCATCACACCCACATCTTTCTTCTCATTCTCTTGCTCTGCCCTGAATCTGGGACTCTGTGCCCCGCGGTGTGACCTAACTGTGCCTTCCCCTCGAGCGCACTACTCACTGTCCCAGCTGGACTGCTCTGAAATACCACTCAGCGCAT
Source organism: Arvicola amphibius (assembly GCF_903992535.2). Taxonomy (NCBI): domain Eukaryota; kingdom Metazoa; phylum Chordata; class Mammalia; order Rodentia; family Cricetidae; genus Arvicola; species Arvicola amphibius. The sequence goes on along the minus strand of NC_052060.1, from coordinate 8,714,839 downwards.
GACAGCCCCAACTGCAGGTCTCCATGTGTCAAGACCAAACTCCTGAGCGTGACTCCCTGAAGCATCTGTGGTAATCCGTTCCTCCTCAGTTTCCATGTAATGGGTATCATTATCCTCATTCGTCAAATGAGGAAACCGAGGCCCACAAAGACAATACAGCTTATCCAAGCTACAAAGTAGTAGCGTTGGACTGAAACTGAGGTCTATGGACGCCAGCTGCACCTCAGTTCTTTTTATATCATGCGACTTCTGGGTCCCTCCATCGTAATTTTTGGCAGTCATATTATGCTACTGTGTTCCATGCACTTTAGCTGGAAGAGAATTAAAGATGGATTAGGAACTGTAGCTGGCATTTTCTTTGGGCTGCCAATCAGCTCCCAAATAAAGACACAGAGACTTAGTATTAATTATGAATACTCAGTCTTAACTTAGCCTTCTCACACCAGCTCTTTTAACTTAATTTAACCTCTTCATATTCATCTACGTTTTGCCTCGGGGCTTTTTACCTTTCTTTCATTCTGTAGGTCCCACTTCCCTGCTTCCTCTGTGTCTGGCAGGCTGGGCCCTGGCATCTCTTTTTCTTTCTCCCCCAAGCCTAAATTCCTCCTCCTACTTACTCTCCCTGCCTGGAAGTCCCACCAATACCTCCTCCCTTGCTACTGATCACTCTTCTCTCTTGAAAGCTTGCAGAGCATCTTCAGATACATTGAGAGCTTGTTCTCGGGGAGGGAACATTGAGGTCAGGTCCAGCTCAATTCCTCTAAGTCTTGTGCCCAAAATGTGCAATGTCTTCAGCCTAAGGGTCTTACCTTCAAGTTCCAGGAAGGGCAATGAAGATACCTATACTGTTCTGGAGTCTCTTGAACTTCTGCCTCCCAACAACCAACAACTCTAAGGGCAGGTTTCCCTGCCTGGCGCTGGGGATTTTGTTAGATGGTTTATGGCTTTTATGGGGAGTGTTATTGTGGCATTCTTTCTCTATGTGTTTCCTGTGCCTCCTTGTTTGGTACAGGTTGGCCATACCTACTCTGAAAATATGAAACCCCAAAATAAGTGCAGTTCCAAGCATTTCAGATAAAGAATCCTCAGCCTGCCCAATTTAACTTCCAGCAGAAGCAACGACAGAGGCAAGACTCCGATCTGTTGTTCCCAGCAGCCTGAGGAATTCCTTCAACTCCTTAAGGACCTTGACCTTTGAGTCTGCCACCTTGACATCATAAAGAATTTCAGAATGAAACTAAATGAAGCAAAGCTGAAGTTTATTTTAAAAATTTTAACAGGTTTTAAACAGAATTTAAGAGAAAGAAAGACACGTCTAAGAGCGCAAGTGTTGGCTTCTCTAAGAGACACACTTCAAGTGTCCTAAAGGTGATTATGAATAGTATTTTGGAAGGTTTTAGAATCCCATTGTTTAGCCAGTTTCAGAGGCACCCTCTCCTCTTCTGCCTCCATTTTCCTTTTTGGTAATTGAGATTACCAGTGGTACTTTGAACTTCTGTCTTAGTTAGGGTTTCTATTACTATGAAGAGATACCATGGCAACTCTTATAAAGGAAAACACTTAATTGGGGTGGCTCACTTACAGTTCAGAGGTTCAGTCCACTATCATCATAGCAGGGAGCATGGTGGCATGTAGGCAGACATGGTGCTGGCTACATCTTGATCAGAAGGCAATAGGAAGTGAACTGCATCTCTGTGATGTATCTTGAGCATATATGAGACCTCAAAGCCCACTCCCACGGTGACACATTTCCTCCACAGGACCACACTTTGTAATAATGCCAATCCCTATGAGCTTATGAGGACAATACATTCAGACTATCAGTGGGATTACAATCTGATAAAAATAAAAGTCGGTTGCACAAGGTGTTAGAAAATATTCTTCTACCATAAAGGCATTTTATGGTGAGAAATCTAGGGAAATTGTGGGTTTATAGGTGGGAAAGGGGAAAGGTCTTAAGCATATGCCATTAACTGTGTTGGAATTCTTGGTTTTTCCGCTGGCAGGAAGCTTCCCCAGACTCCAAAGTGAAGGGCTCCTTTTCCTTCCCATCTCCCCATAACTTTTCCTGTCTTTCTCTCCTTCCTCGTGACTCTGTGTGAGCATGATGAAGGACCTTTCCCATCAGGCAACAGGTGCATGAGACCAAGCATGAGAGGTATCCCTCCAACACGGCCACGTTCTTAGTATTTAGCTCAACACATGGCTCATCCTTGGCTGGATAAACATGTTCAGGATGCTTCTCTGCCACTCATGAAACGTCTCAGATGCCAGGCGTGCAGGACTTCCCACCTCAAGGTGATACCTGCATCCTTCCTCAACTCTCCAAACAGTAGTTGGTCCATCCTACACTTCACTTTAGTTCTGATGTGGTCCATAAGCGAAGGGACCAGGCCTGCAAACTAGCCCCCTATTTCAGAAGCCAACAGCAAGGCTAAAGCCCTAACAATTCCGTCCAATTAACCGTAAATGTGGGAGCTTCCACCACCACACTCTTGGGTTTGGCAATTTGCTAGAAAGGCACACTGACATGAGGAAAATCCTTCACTTACAAGTATAAGTTCATGCTAAAGGATACACTCCAAGACTCCAGAGGGAAGAGCTCCCTGAGGTAGAGTGCGGTCTGACACACAGAGCGTCCATGCCCTCTCTGGCCACGCCCCTAAGTGTCTCCTGAAACCTCGAAACTCACCAGCTCGTTTATTCAAGAATTTTCATAGATTTTAATCTCTAGCCTCCTGCCAGTTCCCCAGAAATCAGCGGTGAAGGTGACTGTGTGCCCGTCAACGGTGTGGTCTTTCAGGTAAGCGGCCCCATCCTGAAGCTTTGTAGAGTCGATGGCATCAACTCAGGTGTGGTGAAAGGGGCTTATTATAGCCGTTTCAATGCCAGATTGCGAGACATTCGAATCACCTGGGTAGGAGAATAGTCCTAAGGATTCTGATTGCTTTGATTGACATGGAAAGACCCACCCTGACTGTGAACGGCACTTGCTGGGGGCAGCCCAGAGAACGGGGTTGTGACAGAGGAAGATGGCCTCACCTTTTGCTCACTGGGCCTCCCTCTGAGTTCCTGCCCTGTTTTTGCTGATGCTGACTCCTTCGCTGCTATCAGAACACCGTTTCCAAGTGTTCCTCGTGGACTGGGGGCTCTCCAGGAGCCTTTCCGACTTCAGTCACCAGATTGGGACTGTTGAGGCTCCCAAACTGCAGACTGAGCAACAGCCACTGTGGGACCACTCTGACTGCTGAGGCACCCAGCCTCAAGGACCTCATAACTACCAGTCTTGCTCAGTTGTGATTCTGCTGTTGTTACTGTCTTAAAGCTGGCTTAAGAATCACACACACACACACACATACACACACACACACACACACACACACACACACACACACACAGGTTCTAACTCAGAGCTGAATAGCAGAACACATTCCGGTCACTTAGGTAAGTTTCAAATGTTTAAGATCTCTGTGCTAAGAACAGTGGCAAATAAAATGTACTTCTTTCTTTTTAGGTCATTTTGAGACAGGGTCTCCGCCCAGGCCTTGAATTTATGGTGTAGCTTAGACTGGGAACACACATCATCAGATAGGTGCATGAGAAATGTTTGGAGTCTTAAGTAGGTGAATGAAGGATTGTTGAAGGGATGGGAATGTGGAAGGAGAAGAGGGGAAGGATGGCGAGAACAAGGCTCTCCATGCCTGAATTCCAAGATTCCCAAGGGAAACAGTACATAAATACAGCAGTTGGAGAGAAGAGATTGAGCCATCGCCGCTTAGCTGATGGGTGGGAGCCTAAGTTCCCATGTTGAATTTATCTGGCCCTCAGGGCTGGCTAGCAGTGTCTAACACAATGTCCCCGTTTACACACCAGAGAGAGGACTTAAGGTCTAGGGTTCCCAAGTTCAATAGTCTTTTCTTTTTTGCCTTAGAAAGATTGCTGAGGCATGAGATACTTCCGTTCTCCCTTGGCATCTTTGCGCCGTGCCCCAAGAAACAATCATATCACACTCAGGAAGGCTGGGGCAGCAATGGCCGGGAAACAGGAACTGTCCCCCACGGATGTCCTCCCCAGGGGAGACAGCCAGGGACCGGGAACAAAAACTGTGTGGAAAGGAAAGCCAGACTGTGTGAGACTCTAATTTGAGGAGCTAGCCCTTCCCAGCATTCAGCGCGACCCTCTGCCATGGAGTCCAGGAACAGAATATGATTCTTAATGCATGAACTTTCCCTTCCCTATCCCACCCCCTACATACACTCTCTAATTCCTGTGAGAAAATGGGCTACAGAACACATTCCAATGCCTTCTCCCAGTGAGGCACTCAACCAGGAAAGTGTCCATTTCCCTCCTGAATGATTCCCACCAGCCCAGCCATAGCCTGGCCATTCAGCTTCTCGTTGTTCCCAAGCATGTGCCAAATCCAGTGTCACCTCAATCCCTTTTTCCCTTCCATATTCTTCCTTCCCTTCCTGATTAACAAAGTCTTTCTTATGGGGTCTTGTCCAAGAGCGGCTCAGACACTTCTCTCATTTCTGAATTCCAGGAACACTTCCCAGCCAACCAATGCTTGATTATCTTTCTCGTGGATAGAAAATGACAATGTTTCATAGCGCCGAAGCTGATGACAGCAATGGCAGCAACAGAAGCTTAGAGAATAGACCAGTTCAGAGCCTAGACACACCCGTAATTTATTCAGAGTTACTGCACAGGGGAGATAGCTCAGTAGGCAAAGCATTGCCTTGTAAGTTTGAGGACACCTGAGTTCAGATTCCCAGAAGCCACGTGAAAAATATGGGCACAGTGGCGGACGCTTATAATGCCAGCAAGGGAAAGGCAGAGGCAGGCGGATCTCAGGAGCCTGCCAGCCAGCTAGCCTAGCAGAGTTGGCAAAATTCCACACCAATGAGAGCCCCCGTTTCAAACAAAAGGGAGAGGGTGCTTGAGAAAGGACACTCAAAGTTGTCCTCTGACCTCCACATACACACGCACAGATAGCACACATGCACGTGCACATACATAAACACGGTGCTTCTATGAACATTCTTGCACAAATCTTTTTGCACACGTGTTTTCATTTCTTGTGAGAAAATATAAATATTTCAGAATTAAGCCATGGGTTATAAAACAGGTAGAGGGTTGGTTTTGTCTTGTGTTTTTGTTTTATGCAGGCTTAGCATTTGTTCACTTCAAACGCAATCTTTCTCTGGCTGAAGCCCACGGCTGGTGAGTTCCAGTTGTCCCGTGTCTTGGCCAGTGCTCGCACTGCTGCCATTGTCGCTTTAGCTGTTCTAGTGGTATATAATGATGCTTACCTGCTATTTTAAGTTGCATTTTCCTAGTGATGACATTGAGCACATTTTCATGTGCCTATTAACTACTCCTGTATTAACTTTTTTATGAAGTGTCTGCTGTAGTTTTTTTTTCAGCCCCTCTATTTGGTGGATGGTCTTTGTGGTGGTTTCCAGAATATATCTGGATATATGAGAAGATTCTTTGTGAGATACATGTTTTGCAATACTTTCCCTCAATGGCTTTCATTTTAATGTTGGTGACTTTGGGTACAAAGAAGTTTAGACTTCAGGAAATCTAATCTACCAGCCTGGTAGTCGTGGTGCACTTTCTGATCTCCTTACAACATGCTTCCTAGCTCAAAGTCACACAGAAGACACGGTTATGTTTTCTGCTGAAATCCAATGGCTTTAGGGATTGACCTGACTGGAGCGACCAGGGAACGAAGAAAGTCCAGACACACATAGAGAAAAGCTGGACTTGGGCTGGCTGTGCACTCTGATGGAGACACACCCAGAAATTCAGAGCATCTGGGTGAAGAAGGATTCCTTGTATACAGCTAAACAGGGAAGCAGATTTAGCCAATCTCAGCAGGAGATCTCTATAAGGCAGGCAGTCTCCCGGTTACCAGGGAGGAGGAAGCTGTGGTTGATAGCTTTTGCAAACACTGGTTTTAGCTAGAAGTCAGTCATTGATCAATACTCTGTCCTTGGACCAAGTGAAGGTTTTGCTGTCTCCTTGAGCCTGACATGGGGGAGGCCTTGTCATTCTCGTGGGTCCGAGGCCTCAACATGGCCCTTGAAAGGGGTGGCTGCGATTATAAATATTAACAACGTAAACTGGAAGAACATCTTTTACAAATCTAGAATAAGCTGCTTCTCCTTTTGTAGCTAAGGAAACCAGGACCCAGAGAACGGTTTTTCCATGTGTGCCAGGGGGGCAAGAGCGCAGGACTGCAAAACCACATGTGGCCGCTGTTGCTCTGAAGAGCAGCACCTGCCTACCAGGAAGCAGGAGCAAAGTTTGGATATAGTCACCTGATACAAACAGAATCTGTATGCAAACACTGCAGCTAAGTGCTGGCAAGGATAAAGGAAACAAGGATTTGACTGTACAGCCGATTGTAGATTTCCTCCAAGAAGCAAGTTCTCTGTGTCTCGTACAATCTTTGGCCGAGCGGGGGCAGACTGACCAGTGCGACAAAACATCCTCCCCCTACTCTTGGCACCTAAAGTGCATGCCTACTTCTGCTCTCGATTCTGCTACTCTCAAGGCAATAGAAACTTTACAAGCCGCCCTTGACTGCTGAGCCCAGTAACAACCGATTACACGAGAATCATCTGGAAAAACCCACGCTTGAACTCGACAGCACTGAGACTTCCAGCTGCGGCAGAACAATAAGCACCATCAGTTCGCCTGCCTAGAACAGTGGAAAAGAAAAATGAGATAAAATACTTACAAGAAAAATATCAGCCGGAGGATTCCGAGAGCCACTGAGGTCCCAAGGACTTAAAGACAAAGACTGTCGTGAAGAGAGAAATAAAAAACTCCTCTCCGCTCCTCTCATAGAAATATTAGCTGCCTGGACCTAAGGTTATGAAACTGAACACAGCCCTTTACAGCCCAGACAGTAGAAAAGCAAGAGGTGGGGTCTGAGTTCACCAAAGAGAAGGAACTCTGTTAACACCCCAGGGTTGAGTTGGAACCTACAGAAGGTGTATTAGTCATGACTTTCTTAAAAGACCAGAACTGATAGAATGGACATACATACACATACATAATACATACACATACATAATACATACACATACATAATACATATGCAATCATTGATTATTAGAGTGGCTTACAAGCTGAGGTCCGGCTAGTCCAACAATAGCTATCAAGAATCTGGTAGTCGTTCAGTCCACGAGGATGGATGCCTCAGCCACTCTTCAGTTTGCATCAGAATCCCACGCAAGCTTCCTTCTTCCTTATCCTTTCATGTGGGCTGGCCCCAGAAGGCGTGGTCCAGATTTAGGGTGTGTTTTCTCACCTCAAAAGATCAAATCAAGAAAAATTCTCATAGGTGTGCCCAAGCTACTTGAGTTTTAGTTGATTCCAGATGCAATCAAACTTATAACCATGATTAGCCATCACAGAAGGCTACCCTTTGAAGGAACTGTGACCTAGACCTATACAAGCCATCCATCAAAAAGAATGAGAAGGATGGCCAATGAGAAGGCTCAGAAGGTAAAGGCACTTTCGGCCAAGACTGACAATGAGTTCAGTCCCTAGGACCCATATGGTAGCAAGCAAGAACTTCCTTCTATAATTTGTCCTGAACTTCACAGGTGCATTGTGGGAGACCCATAGCCATGCGCTAAATAAAGAACAAATAGATGCCACTTGAAATAAATCTCAGCTTCTGATGAACTCCATCATAGATTGGATGAAGATAATTTCACAGCACCAGTTATCCAATTCTGAATCAGAGCCCCACCCATCTTGAATTTCACCCAAATGCAACTGTGTGTTTGGGCAAGACTTGGGTGCAGTTTTGACTTTGAAACTGAGGCCAGCTGGTGTGCAGACATGCCACACGGCTCTTTCAAATGGTGCTTACTGAGCTAGATTTTTTCTGGTGTGTCATCAGGGTATCTTTAGTTAGCTTGCATTTGTGAGCCCATGACTTACCCAAATGAATCACAGCCCTTATGGATACAGGGGGTCACAAAAACAATTGCTAATAGTTAAAGGTTTCTGAATACACACAACCAAAAATTAATTCAAAATAAAATACCTAATGAATCCGAGGTGATTCGGGCAGTGTTTGCGCATGTTACACCACACGGCTCTATTGCAGCCATGGCTCCTAACACAACATGCCACCGAGTGGTGTGCACACCATCACACCACACAAGGCCAGGAAGAATGCCCAAAACACATTGGTTCCCATTGGAAACTAAGATGTCTTATTAGTTACACTATTGTACTTGGCCACATTTGGTGGTGTGCACTTAGGAGGCAGAGGGATGTCTGTGACTGCTGGGCCAGCCTAGTCTACATCATGAGAATTGACTCAAAAAATTGCTTTTATAAAAACTAGCAGTTTAACTGTAGAAAAACAAGATTTTTAGTGTTTTCCTGATGTCGTCCCTCAGCATACAAGCATCAAATTCATATCTTGGATTACATTATTAGGATGTTTGATTTTTAAAATTGCTGTTTGAGTTGGTAGCTTGAGTTTCATTTTTTAAAAAAAAAAACATTAAATGAATGTTTTGACTTGGGGTTAAGACAGAATTTCCAACAGTGTCTGAAATGGCCATAAACATGCTTCTGTCATTTTGTTCTATCTATAAAACAGCATTGACGGATAGACAATTTAAACGTCGATCAACTTGGAAATACATCAGACAGGCTTTGTATTGTGTGATACCAAATAGTCAGCTAAGACTTGGTACCAGCTTGGTGTATGGGGGAGGGGTGAAACAGTGTCTCTTGGAGCCCAGGCTGGCTTCACACTCTTGCTGTAGTTGAGGGTAGCTTGAACTCCGGAACTTCTTCCCTCTACCTCCCAAGTACTGGGCTTGCCACCACACCTGGCTCAAGATTTAACTCCTTATTTAAACATGAACAAGCGTGTCGATCTCATTTGAATGCAGATTTCCTTACATCTTTAATAAATGCTAAATTTGAGTGCATACCAAAAATTGTTTTAAATAAATCTCTGTAGGGTTTATTAACAGCAAATATTCATAAATCTATATGTCCACATACTGGGAGTCATGAAAATATTTCTTGAGTCAAAGGCTTTGCCCCAGAGGAAAGTTTCAGAAACCTTGTTCTAGATGCTCAAGGCTGAGAGACGCAAAATGTTGATCCTTTCATGGGTTTATTTGTATATTTTGTTGTCTAACCCTCTATGATGTTCAAGTCATTGCTCAGTGGTTCTGAGTGAGACAAATTATATTTATTCTTTCATAATAACAAGCACTTTATTTGACCTAATACAGTCAAACTTAAGCGGCATGGCACCAGGACGGAAGACACTTGGAGACTGGCTCATACTCTTCACCTAACTCCCACTCTCAAGAGGAGCACACCACACTTATTAGTCAAGGAAAGAGAAAATGTTCCAAAAGGAAGGAAAGGGGGGAAAGCAGATATGGCAGAAGGGAGCTCAAGGACCGTTTGTAACACCCCCAGAATGTTTTTTAAATGTCTACTTGGATTGCGGCAATAAACGAATACTCCCAGTCAAGGAGTTCGAAATTACTGCTTCTACCCTGGAAATTCTACCGGGACATGAGTGCAGGAAAGTGGGTGCCGGTAACTGCCACCAGACATCGTCCAAACCAGTCAGGCAGCAGAGGGTTTGCATGGGACTTCCCTCTGGCTAACTGTGCCAGCTGGTTGTCTCATTGATCTAATTAATTTGGCCCTTCATGTTTTATTATCAAATTTTCTCACCCTACTTAATTAAGGGTCAGCAGAATTTTGTTAATATTCATTGTAACTAATAAGCCTTCAAGGAACTTACTTTTTAATGAAGGTGCCAGTCAATAGCCAAAAGACAGGTATGGACAGAACGGACCACCCCAAGGTAACACGGGGTCATCGTTCTTTTTCTTCTTTAGTTTTTCAGAAAACTAGAATGATCGCATTAACTACAAATAACCAAACAAGTTTGTCAAGGATAATGTTGTCTAGATCTTTGCTAGACCAGCGAATGACTACGTTTAAACAAATACATCAGTCACCTTCCCCTACTGTGGCACTAGCTTTTTTCACTGATTGTATTCAGCATTATATAAAAGCATAGTTCTTATTCTTTCCATTGCTCTTGAGTTAAAGTTAGGGCCAAATAAAGTCTATTCTTAAACTAAGTTAATTATCTCATAAGTAGGTATAAACATGAACTCTACTTGACTATGCCGGTGGGAAAAAAGACCAGTTAGTTTAGGGACATTATGAAAACCATTAAACTTAAAACTAACACAAATGAGAAAAACGTTCCCTTTGGTACTAAAGCTATTCTGTTTCCGAGAATAGAAGAAACGGCCTAACAATATGGAGAATCGCGCTGTTAGAAAGGGAATGTTGTAAAAGCCAGCTGGGGAGGACTCAGAGGAGCTGATCGGGTTGATCACAATCACTTGGTGGTTAATTCTGTGTCATCTTGATTGGGCTGATGGATGCCCAGTTTACTCAGAAAACGTAACTGGGAGTGTCTGGGAAGGTTTTTCTGGGAAGAGATTAGCATTTGAATCAACAGACTGGGTGAAGATGCCCTGCCCTTGCCAATGTGGGTGGACATCATCGAATCCACCAAGATGTGAATGGAAAAAAAAAAAAGAGAAAGGTGAATTCTTCCCTCTCTTATACTCAGACATCCATTTATCAGGTCAGTCCCACCCACCCCCGCCCCAACCCTGTTCACAGTTCCTCAGCCAGGGACCAGGAGTTAAAGCATCAGCTCCCGGAGCTCTCAGATCTTTAGACTTGAACTAAAGAGCTCTACCAGGTTTCTAACCTCTATCCTCACATAAACCAGTTCCTGTAATAAGCCTCCTCTTACCTACTTGTGTATCCATCTGCCTATCTATCTATCAACTTATCTACCTACTTACCTATCCATCTCTGAAAAACCCTCGTGAAGGTAATTTCTAACAGCCAACACAAGATAAGACATTGGAATCGAAAGTCACCAGATGCTAACAAACCCAGGGTCCCTACCTTATTTTCGCTGCACAGTTCTCTCACTTCCTCTTCTCCCACTACACCAAACAGCAGCCACTTGGCTTTGCTATCGTGAAATTTCCAGCCCCAGGAGTGGTTACAATAGGTTCTCCAAAATGCAATTTAAAAGCATAAATTTCTAGTGAGAAACGTGAAAAGAACTGGGTTGTGCATTAACCATGAGACGTATCTGCCAGGGCCCTCTCTCTCTCTTAAAAGGTTGGATCTGATTACACATGGGGCCACAAAGGTGACAGAAGTCATGGAAATGGCCTGCAGAAATTCACACTGCCAAAGCCAAGGGAGGGAGGCTGAAGGGGGATGTTGGTGTTTCTCTAAATAGAAACGGTTCCAGTGTGGCGGTGGTCTCTGTGTCTCCTTTCTCTGTGACCCTGTGGGTCTTGGTCCTTTTGTGCCCTTCCATATTTGCCAGTGTTGGTATGTTGGGTCCCTTTCTCCATGAACTCTTCAGACTGACTCCAGTTTAACTGCAAGGACCATGTGAAGGTGCAAATCTCCACCCCTTCCAGAGAAGACATCTTATTTACTGTCATCTCATTTCAAGACCCATGAAATTTAAAAAAAAAAAAAATGTTGAATTTAAAATGAGGTTGAAGGGCTAGAGAGATGGCTAAGCAAGTGAGAACACTTGTTGTTCTTACAGAGGGCCTGGGTTCAGCTCCCAGCACTTAAAGGCGACTCTCCACCGTCTGTACTTCCAGTTCTGCAGGAGCTAACCCCTCCTCCGGCCTCCGCAGGCGCCAGGCACACGCATGATGGCATTTACGCCTGCAAACTAAACATTCCTATCCATAAAATAAAATAAATCTAAAAAAGAAAAGATAATGAGGTTAAGACTCCTTCCACTAATTCCTAGTTTGCAACCCCATGTGGACCTTAAGTGGAGTAAGTTTCTAAGGACTTGACCTCTGTCTGCTGTTTCTGTCTCCTAAAGGCAGGTAGAAAACACACAGGCTTTGTAGTGCAAGGGGGTCTGGGGAGAAATCCTGATTCTCACACTTCTTAGCACAGTGACTTTGGACACATGAGTTGGCAGATTTACTCCAGAGCTGGCAATATATATCAGTAACACAGAGCTAGCACATGAGAGATCATGCTAATGCTCACAACTGCCACCTATGTCCCTTAAGCTGTAACTGACCAGTGAGGAATAAGACTCTCAGTCCCTGACAGTGTGATACAGATAGTAACCCATCTTCCTGCTCGATCATTTTAATCAATAAATTGTGCTCCTTTTCTAAAAGAAATTATTTTTGGTCAGATTACCAATAACCAACAGCTGATGCACTCACAGAGCTGTGCTGATCTCTCTGGTCCGGCCATTTCTCAAGTGGCTTCCACAAGCCATTCTCACTCTTCAGGAAGAGTCTGGAGAAGGAAGCTTGCCGCCTTCAAGAGAGAAACTGCCACATTTCCTCATTCCCATCTTTCTCTTCCGGCCAGCCTCTGGTGACTGTCATTCCCTTTCTGCTTCTGGGTTCCATTTTGGTAGGTTCTACATTATAAGCGAGTTCACACAGTGTTTGTCTTTCTGTGCCTGCCTTATTTCAGTTAGCATAATGTCCTCTCCTCCAGATGGACCTGTGTTGTAACAAATGATGTGGTATTACACTACAGAAAGCTAAATAGTGTTCTGTTACATCTGTATTACAGCTTTCTTTCTTTTTTGCTGTTTTATTTTTGAGACTGTGTCTTGTTGTGTTGTCCAAGTTGTGCTGAACCCAACAGGTGAAAGTTACCCTTCCACTTTTGTTTCCTGAGTGGCTGGGACTCCAGATATGTACTTCCATGCTCAGCTTATTCCAAATTTTCTTAATCCACTCATCCACTGATGGAAATTTAGGTTGTTTCCTGTCTATGGTCAAAAGGTAGAAAATTTGACAGAGATGGAAGTTTCGAGACCTGTTGCACAGTAGCCTGAGTGCAGTCAATAACACTGCATGGTCTGGGCCATCTCAAATAACTAAGAGAATGGACTCAAAGTATCACCAGGGAAAATAATAGAGAAGTAAAAAAAATCTTAATTGGCTTGATTACTAATGCCAGAATGCATAGATACATCAAAACATAATATCATACTCTATAAATGTGTATAACTATGGCTTGTCAATCAATAATTAATATTAACCAATATTTAAAATAATTAATTTTAGAGAGAGGGAAAATACAGGCAAAAACAGTGCCACAGGTTTTTACATAGACGCAATTTTATGCTCACTCAGAGACTAACCCAAATCCAGACAAGGGATTACGCAGTCTTTTGGTGAGTACTTCACATCTATAGAAGAGTCTTCATATTACACACACACACACACACACACACACACACATACACACACGACAAGGTCAACTTTTTTAGTTTATGCACATCTGGTACTCTGTACATCCCCTAAGGGATGATGATTTATATAAATTATTTTTTAAGTGGCTGTCTACAGGAGGACAGGATGTTTCAGTCCTGCCAATTTATCCAGTCCATGCTTGAAAGTGATTGAGGGCAAAATAGATGAGAGACTGAAGATAGAGTTAGGACAGCATTCTGGTGAAAACTGAATCTGTCTCGTGTTTATTTCTCATAGCCTTTATGTGCCCCAATTCAGAAAGGAGGGGGAAGGAAAAAGGTGGTTTTTTGTTTTTGGTTTTTTTTTTGCCCAGATACAAAGAACAAAGTGTCTACCTTCTTAATACCCCAAACATCAAGTAACCCTAGGTCAGAAACTTCACCTTAGGCCAAACATCTTGCTGTTTGACCTCATAAGAGCAATAATAACCTTAAACTCTCTGACCTTAAGACAAAATGGAGCAGAACCTCTTCTATAGGCTTCCACTTCTTTTAATTGAATTATTAATACCTGAGCTCCTGCCACAGAACAGATGACTGTGTCTGTCTTAGGTTGTCCTTTTTAACCTTCTAGCCTTACCCATCATTAGTACACATATTCCATCATGCACATCCTGTCTTAGGTTGACTGTAGGCATAAAAGACCTTACCCATCTTTGACTTTCATCCTCTGTTATAAAGGGTTAAGGGAGACTGTAGCTAAATGCCATATACCTTTGAGCCGACTTTCACAAGTAACTTGGTAATGCTAAGAAATACATATGCTCTATGTCTATAATATTTCCTAATAAAGGAAGTAAAGGATGACCATGATGGAATGGCCTTTTTAAACTGGTCCAGGATGTCTCTAACAGTTTCAGCTGCATCAAAAGCCAACTCTGTCTTTCCAACCACACTGTATCTAAAGACCCATTAGCATCATGTCAAACTCCTCTCAAAATGAGCTCTGACATTTTTTTCCATCCATTAACACTTACACAGTATATCAAAGGTTGCAAACATTAACAGGTCAATACTGTAGCCTTAGTATGATTATCCACAATTGGCTATATTACAATTTTCATAATTTTGATTCAGCCAAAGAATAATAAAATGTTTTGTAGTGAGTGAGGTATGAGTCTTTTTCCTCTCCTAAAGTCCAATGTATTGCTGCTACCAACTTTCAAAGATAAGTTTGAGCTGTTACAGTCCCAACAGAAAAGCTTTTATCCTATTTATCCCCATCAATTTGGTGGGTGTTTTCAGTACCTCCAATGTGGTTTATTACACTGAAGAGGTTCTTTTAACCACACAACACCTCTATACCAGTGTTCAATTGTTTCAATGCATCTCTTTCCCACGGAGGGGAAGTCTGAGGCACCTGTCTTCCAGGATTTCCATTTCAAGAGCAGATGAATAACTACACTGGCAAAAAATGCATTCTGTGTTCCAAGATGTCATGTGGATAAACTGCCAAACATTCTGTTTTTGGGCCAGATTCAGAATAATTGAAACTCACAGACATCTGACAAGGTGGCGTAATAGGTTTGTCAAGAAGATAGAAATCACTAGCCATCATCAAAACCTCTCTCCCTTCCCAGACTGCAGAATGATGAAGTCAGAGAGTCGGGAACACAGGCTCAACAGATGTTTCTCAGACTTCTCTGGGAGGGCCACTGCAGATGTGATGTCACCAGGGCCGGTATTCCTCTTCTGCACATGTGGCACTAAACATTCAGGCAGCCATCAAGCCTTATTCTCTTCCTGTGGAAAAACCACAAAGATGCCCTTAACCCCATATTAAAATAGGACCAGGTCCTTTCCAACATCCAGTGCAAGAGTCTTCCGATTCGACTTGAGCAAAAGTCGTTCAAGCGCCATCATGCCAAAATCTATTCATGGCAGATTGTTCATTGGCATCCATATTCAGAGAATTTAAAACGAAGAAGGCATGATTCAATGCATTATGTGGAGTCTGGGGTTAAAACTCCCCTTTCTTTATTTTTAGAAGTTGTGTTTTCAAAGTGCCACAGGTACAGTCCACAATTCCTCGTCCTTGAGAATTATGACGAATGCCTGTCTTATGCTCAATGTTCCATTGGGAACGAAACTGCTGAAATACCTTGCTAATATATACGGAACTATCATCCATGTTTATGATTTTAGAAATTTCCATGCATGAAAAAATATTTTAAGCAATGCATTATCACATGGTTAGTGGCCTCTCCAGTTTGTGCAGTGGTCATCAAGAAACCTGAATATGTATCAACTGTCATATTTTACATATTTTAATTTACCAAATTCTACAATATGAGTAATATCCATTTGCCATAAATGATTAGGAAATAGGCCTCAAGGTTTTACTCCCAAAGAAGGTACAGGAAAATATTGTGGGCGAACATCACATTGCTTAACAATCTGACAAGCAGTTTCTCTGGTAAGGCCAAAATGTTTTCTCAAACTTCTGCTATTCTGATGATGACAAGCATACAAGTGTTGAGCCAGTTCTACCTGGGGCAGGGCTATCATCTTTGTTAATTTATCAGCTGACTCATTACTGTCAGCCAGTGGACCAGGAAGATCAAAATGAATCCTCATATGATCCACAAAGCACAGTAATTTTCTTTGATGAATGGCATTTTGAATTTGCTGAAACAGCATTTTAATCTGATCATTACCAGTCCCTATACATGGAACTGTTTCTATTACTTGATGATCTCTGAAAATATGATAACTATCAGTATACAAATTAAATAAACTATTTACAAAAATCTGGAAACCCATAGCTACAGCTGGTAACCCGAGCTGAAACTGGAGCCATTTGTACCACGTAACCTTTACCATTAACAACATAAGCAGCTCTCCCATTCAAGGAACCAGCAGTAAAAAAAAAAAAAACCAGCATAGCATCTTTTATGGGACAGGTATCTTTTGGCATGGCTGCAGGAACAGGCAATTCTGACTATAAAGCTCCCATTAGTGTCACAGTCTCACTAACTTTTCTCAAATCTTGTGTTAATCTCCACTTTCCAGATT
Source organism: Arvicola amphibius (assembly GCF_903992535.2). Taxonomy (NCBI): domain Eukaryota; kingdom Metazoa; phylum Chordata; class Mammalia; order Rodentia; family Cricetidae; genus Arvicola; species Arvicola amphibius. Next base: position 8,698,449 of record NC_052060.1, on the reverse strand, counting down.
TCTTTTTAATGATGAAAATAGGAGAGTTCCAAGAAGTATTAGAAGGCATAGCATGACCACTGTTCGGCTGTTCCTGCTCTAACTGATGAGCAGCTTGTGACCTTTCTTCTGGTAGAGGCCACTGATCCAACCATACAGGCTCATCACTCTTCCAGATATTTGAGTCTGCATAGGGCGCAGGCCTTCAGTAACCTCTCCTAAAAATACCCTAATCCTGCTCTGGAAGAACCTTTGCTGATGATAGGATAGGATAGGATAGGATAGGATAGGATAGGATAGGATAGATTGACCACCGAAGGATCAACCCTTCCCTCGTTCTCCTCACCTAGCCCTTGACTGGGCAACAGTCTTGCACTGGGACTACATAAAGACACCCCCATTAAGGTCATAATATCCCGATCCCATAAATTTACAGGTAAATGAGGAAGAACGTATGGTTGAAAAGTTCCCTCACCACCTTCCTCACCTCTCCAGGAAAGCTCATTGCTACTTTGCTCTGGCTAATCCCTTGTAGCTGTGTCTGCATTTTGGCCACGTTGAAGGCCATTGATTGGTGTGGTAACAGACACATCTGCACCAGCGTCCAGGGGGCCAGAGAAGCTCTTTCCATTTGTAAACAAAACAAGTTCCTGGCGCTGTGGACCTATGACTTGTAGCCATTAAGCATCAGATGAACCAAACCCAGATTTTCCTCTCTCATCCCTCTTAACCTGGCTATTTGTTTGCGCTTGGGGAAGTAAAATCAATTGTGCCAGGCTCTGGCCTGACTTTACTACAAAGATTCCATTAGGTGAGTGAGTCATAACTTTGATTTCTCCTTCGAAATCAGCATCAATCACTCCAGGATCTGCAAAGATCCCTGTATAGTGGTGCTACTTCTTCCTAGCAGTAACAGGCAAAGGCCTGTGAACACCAGCCTGGAGAGCTTGCATCCCCATTTCAGGCGTTAAAACTGTGTAGCTGGTTGAGCAGAGATCCAGTCTAGCGCTTCCTGCCAAGCTCTGCAGAGCTCCTGAGTGGATTTCCTTGTCGAGGAACAGGCTGTCTGAGTGCCCCATAAGTTTCTCTTGGGGCCTGAGGTGGCCCCTTGGGTCGTTTCCCTGCAGGAGATTCCATTGGGCATCCCTTGATCTACATTCATTAGCCCAGTGCTTCCCACTCCTGCATCTCAGACACAACCAGGGCCCTTCCTCACTCCCCTATCAGGCCACTACCTGACTTGGTGTCCTTTCTAACCAAATCCAAAGCAATTCCTAGGAGACTCTGTAGTCCTCCTTCTCCCTGGGCCTTGATTATTTTGTTGAAATAAAATAACTTTAACTGAAACTCCCATAACGCAGCAGCCATAGCTAACCCCTGGGTGTATGAGGGCCCAATATCTGAACAAATCCAAAGAATATCAGAGATGTCGCCCCTCTCTCTAAAAGGTCTCAAAGCAGCTTGACATACTGCATCAGCATTCCCATAGGCTAACTGTTGAACAGTCAGAAGTCCAGCTTCTGCATCCTCGACTAACCTGCTTGATGTCTGCATCAGTGGAGAGACAAAGTCCTGAAATAATTCATCAGGTCCATGCCTTAGCTTTGATAAGTCCTCAATCTGCCCTCCAGAAGATGGGATCTTGTTCCAGGCCCTCTTGGCAGCTGTACTAACCTGGGCATACACTGCGACCTCAAAACTTAAGTGTTGATCTGTATCTCTACAGTGTCGTTCTCCAGCAAGCGTATTGTAAGAAATAGGAACCTGCTGGGCTCACTTTCTCTCAACTGAGGTCTGATATTGTTCTGCAAATTTAGTCTCCCACAACAGATAATCACCTCCTGACAGGCAAGCTCCGGCTACCTGCTTCCAAACCCCGGGGAGGCAAGGCTTCTGGAACTATGTTCTCCAACAGCGTTTGAGTAAAGGCTGCATTAGGTCCTTACAGCATACTGTGTGTATGCTGCTTTTGACTCCTTGAGGCGTTGAAATGGATTTGGGAGGTGCACTCTGACTAGATCTCCCCGAGCGTCTTTGCTCAATCACAAGAAGCATTTGGAACCCTTGTGCATCCTCCTCTCTGTCAGTGGCCTCTGTAATACCAGCTTGCAGAGGAGACTTACAATAAACAGAGAGAATTTGCAGTGCCCCGGGGAGTCCCTGCACCACGGGTGGATCTAAACCAGTGACTACTGGAGGAATACTCTTCCCATCCGAGGAGAGTTGCAGAGTTTCCAGCTCCTGTGAAGGTAACACTACAAAATCGCCCAAGCCTCTTAGCTCCTGCTGAATCTCACCGCTATGTTTCTGCCTCCTTGCATTCTTGGTCAGAAGTGAGGAAGGTGACCACCCCTCGTTGTGGTATTTAGGGGGTTTTCCCTATAGCTCATAAGGCTTGGATTGACTCTAATCAAACAGTCTCATAAATGCTTCCTCACCTAGCAACTCTTCCCACAGTGTGGAGGGTTTTTGTTTCAACTTTTAACCAGTTCAGAGGAAATGCCTTCTGCCGTTCAAGGCCCGATTCTAGACTTTCCTGTTTAAGTGCCCGCTAGCCAAGGGCATCCCCTGGGATGCTTCCATGCCCATATTTATCACAATGTTGTTGGATTTTTCACCCCAATTCTTGCCCATGTATGTGGTTCCAAAGTCCCATGCTCTGGAAACCAAGGACAGATCTGCTTTACAAACTCCAATTTTTTTTTTTTTTTTTTTTTTTTTTTGTATTTGCTGCTGTTCTACTTCAGCTCTCCTGGCCTTTAAAATATTTCTAAGCAAGTGTACAATTAACTGACTATTTTCTTGTCCCGTATCTACAATTATATACAGTATTTTACTCCTGAGGTTTTCACTCACTGCACTTCACTTCCTTTTCTGAGCTCTCTCTTCACACTGAGGTGTCCATCACTTTATTATCTTTGTGTTCAAGCCCCAATGTCCAGGGCACCATTTGCCTCGGTTCTGCTGATTTACCTGGTCCGTGCTTGAAAGAAGGGGTGTGAATTGAGGCATAAGTAAGACGAGAGACTGAAGATAGAGTCGGGAGGGCACTCCAGTGAACACCGAATATGCTTTATGTTTATTTCTGATAGCCTTTATATACCCCAATCCAGAGAGGAGAGGAAGGCAAAAGGCCTTTTACCCAGATACAAAGAACAAATTAGTTAACCTTCTTAGTACCCAAAACATCAAGCAACCACATCCTAGGTTAAAACATCCTGTTATCTAGGCAAGACACACAGCAACTTCACCTTCGGCCAAACATTTTGTTGTTTGACCTTGCAGAAGCAATAATAAGCTTGAATTCTCTGACCTTGTGTCAAGATGGAGTGGTGCCAGCTCTGTGGGCCTCTGCAACAGGGACCATGTTTAACTCTTTGATCGCCATATTTCAAGCCAGTGCTTCTGTAGAAAGTAAGCATGAAATAAACATCTGTTGAGTGAAAGAAAGGTATGACATTTGTATACTCATCACTAATAAAATATTTTAATAGATATAAAAAGGTTTAGCTGGAGAATTAATCTGCTGCCAAAGCAAACATCATGACACTTTCCAAAGCCCAGAGTAAATATTGTTTTGAATAATACAGACAATTACTTCACAGATAATCAGCAAAGGACCATAAACATCTCTAGCCCTCCTTGCTGATGAACCTACATCCCATTTAGGAAACCAGCAGAATATTTTCTTCCTGACTCCACGTTGCCAGATTCTCTTAGACGAGTGTTGCACCACAAGCTTGGTTCAAGTTCCCTGCTGAATAGCTTTCATGATGCCTAGAGGTGCTAGGCAGGCTCCCGGGGAAGAGAGTCAGCAACAATGCTACATTACCAAGCTGCCAGGCAAGATGGACCCACTGGTACAATAGTGGCATGACTGTTATGGGTGTAACCAATCACTTTTTTTTTATTGTGTTTAAAACCCATTTCACAGCTGGGAATTTGTGTCTGGGGTCAATATCCTGTGGGTGGGGAAGTCATAGATCCTATGGGGGTCAGGGATCTATTACTGTTGCTTTGATAAATGAATATGTGCTCATCAAATTATCTTCTAGACATTTATGTTTGCGGCTATAGATTATTACTGATATCAGCTTTGGTCAGAGAACCTTGTTTTTATAGTAGGTAGTGACTGTAGAATACTCGGTATAAAGCAACTGTTTACATCACATACCCCACTCCAAGGCTCAGGGGATATCACAGAAGAAGGGGTGAAGAAGTCGAGTAGTGTGGCATGGAACATGCCTTCCATTCTGACATGCCCATTGTGTCCAGGAGCTGGCAGCACCTGTAATTAGCTGCACACGATTGGTCCTATTAGCACCCCATTTTGGAAGGCAGAGGTGCTCATAAAGCCACACCCCTTCCTAGGGATCTATAAGCAATTAATAGTTTCTGGAGGAAGGAGACACATTTTCTTCAGTGGCAAAGCACCTAGTAAGTTTCCAATACCCATGTTTCTATAAGCAAACCAATTAAACCCATTGGGCCACGGGGGTGGGGGGAGATACAGAAGTATAAAGAGGTCTAGTTGAGAAGAAGGAGGGGATTAGTGAGAGGAAGAGTGGGATAAGCAAGAGTAACTGGAATTGAATGGGACTGAAATGCATTGTGTACATGTGTTACCATGTCATAACAAAACCCACTATCACCTATAATTAATTTGTGTTAATCATGATTGTTTCTCCAGATTAATTTTCCTCACATTTCTAGAATTAACCGCATGCTATCCTTTTTCCAATAATTTTATTCTTAATGCTTCTCCCAGAAGGCAGACATTTTCTTTCTTTTCTTATTTTTTTCTTCTTCAAATTTTCTTGACAGTGACTCTAAAAATAGTCAGAGATATGCAACACAAACCCTGAGATGGGCGCTATTTCTGGCCTTATTCTAGATTCACTGTGGCTGTGCCCAAGGCATCCAACTGGGTCAAATGGCAAAGGCAAAAACACTGTCTACAACCTGTCCTGTCAGGCAACACCAGAAGTTTCTTTGGCTAACTTTTATTTTCAGGGTAATTAGTGTATGAGTAAGAGCCTTTCTTTTACAGTCTTAGTGTGGGACACACAACATGTCTCTTTCCTTTCTCCACCTGAAAAAAAAAATGGTATTACAATGACTTCTTTCTAAGTTGATATGCAGTAAAAGATAAACCATACAGGATCACTGTTGAAACAGCTCCAGCCACGTGCCTTAAAAATAATGTTTATTTTGAACTGTATCTCGTGTATCTATAGGGTATCCTTGGCCAGGTTTTGAGCCCCTGGTCCCAGTATCAACCAGTTGTCCAAACAACACATACGGGTTCTTGAAGTGCTGCAACTCTGGAGAGAAAGGTATTCTGAGCATTGGAAGCCAGGCAATACCTGTGCTATACTCTGAAGGGAAAGTTATCCTGGCCATCGGAAGCCAGGAAATACCTACAGTTCTGTTCCCGAGGGGCATGGTTTCCCCACAGGAATGTAGCAGTTGTGCTTCTCTCTGGGGAGAGCCATTACAGCTTAGCTCTGCTCTGCCAAGGGAGTTTCCCTGCAGAAATGTAGCAATCTTCTGTTCCAGCTAAAGTTGTTACAGCTCTGCTGTGCCTTACTGTGCTGTTCTGTGCTGTGCTGTGCCGGGCTGTGCTGTGCCATGATGTGCTGTGCCAGATGTGCCGTGCTGTGCTGTGCTATACTCTGCTCTGCTCTGCTCTGCTCTGAGAATAACAGTTCTGCTCCTCTCCAGCAAAAACAGTTATAGCTCTGCTCTGCCCCTACTTCTCTGTCCCTCTCCACTCCTGCAAAAGAAGGTCCTTACCAAGACCTCATTCAAGACATTTATTGGGAGGGAGGAATCCAGGAGAGTGGCTGCCTCTGCCAGGGTGGAAAGGACAGCTCCCAAATGAACAGGTACAGGGCTTAGATAGGATTTCTTAAGGGTAGAATCTTTCCATGGTGAAGATTTTTAGGGTCGGAATTGGTCAGATTTCAATCCCTGAGCTTGAACAAGCTCAGAGATTGGCTGGGTTTCGTGCCCAGGAATTGATTGGTTCTTGTGTTCAGGGATTGGGTGGTTTGCATGCTGAGCTGGTCAGGGCCTAGGTATGTTTCTTTGGCTGTGGCTTCAGGGCTAGGGTATGTTCCTTTCGCTGGACCCTTTCAACCTTTCGGCTCTGGTGACAGGGCCAGTGTATCAGCTCTGGTGGCAGGGCCAGTGTATTGGCGCTGGTCACAGGGGCAGGCGTGTTTCTTGGGCAGGCCCTTTTACTCTTCAGGTTCATCTTGATGCAAAGCAAATAAAAAACTAAAGAGCTAAGCACAGATCCTTTTGGATAACCCAGGCCACAGCTCCACAGGTAGTAAGGACTGGACTTCCTTGGGTACTTACTAGGCGCCTGGAACTATTTCTGAGACTCTACACATGCTGGCTATACAATCCTCATAAGTACCACGTGGTGTGCGTGCTATAGCTAGACCATCTTCTTTAACTTATTTGTTTTTTTTAAGATTTTATTTTTACTATGTATGTGTGAGTGTATGTGTGCATGCATGTGGTGCCCAGGAGGTCAGAAGAGATCTTGTTTACTTTTTTATGGCTGTGAAGAGACACCATGACCAAGGCAACTTATATAAGAATGGGTTTATTTGGGGCTTACAGTGTCAGAGAGTGAGTCCATGACCATCATGACAGGGAACACAGTGGCAGGCAGGTAGGTATGCTGCTGGAGCAGTAACTGAGAGCTTACATCTTGTTCCCCAGACATGAGACAGAGAGAGAGCTAACTTGGAATTGTTTGAGCTTTTGAAACCTCTTAAGTACACCCCAGTGACACACCTCCTCCAATAAGGCCACACCTCCTAGTCCCTCCCAAAGAGTTTCACTAACTGGGACCCAAAAATTCAAATATATGGAACTATGGGGACCATCCTCACTCAGACCACTACAGGGAGTGTCAGACTCCTTCAAGCTGCCTTTACAAGCATTTGTGAGCTTCCCCACATGGGTGCTGAAATCCAGTCCCCAGTCCTCATGATAAAGCAAGCCTTCCTAACCACTGTGCTCTCCTTCTTAAATGTGCTCTCCCTATCTTAAATGAGACGCTGTATGTTGAGTTCCATGTTCTGTACATGCTAAGCACTGTCTTTACAAACTATCTCCCCAGACCCTAAACCATATTCTATACATAAAGAAACTAAGGCACACAAACCCCATCAGTTTTCCTGAGGTCGTCTAACAAGAATGGCAGAGTGCAGATGTGAATCAGCCGACTTAGCCATTATTCTGACTGCATTTTTAAGTCTTTCTGGGGCTGGAGAGATGGCTCCGCAGTTGAGAGCACTTGCTAGTCTTACAGAGGACCCAGATTTCGCTCCCAACCCCCACATGGTGGTTCACAACCATTCCTAACTCCGAGAACAGGGGATCTGATCCTTGGGACCTCCACAGGCACCAGGCATGCACATGGTGCTCATATATACATACAGAGAAAACACTCATACATAAAATAAATTTCAAAAAGTTATAAATATTTGGGGTGGGTGGGTGGTGTGTTCACATCCACTCATATCTATGTGGGGTACATGTGAGGGCAGGCATGTGCATGACACAGTACTCCCCTGGAAGTCAAATGAAGACAACCTCAGATATCAATCCTCACCTTCTCGATTGTCTGAGACAGGGTCTCTTTCTTTGCTGCCTACACCAGGTTAGCTGGTTTGCCAACTCCCAGGAACTCTGTTTCCACCTCCCATCTGGACTTAGGAGCACTGTGATTACCTATGCATGAATCCAGCTTACATGGGTGCTGAGGATCCAAGTTTGCTTACAAAGCAAGCGTTCTACCCCCTGAACCATCTCCCCAGTCCCTACACTCACTGTGTGTTGGGAAAGTGGCAATCGCCTTGTAAAAGCCAGTCAGTGGGCCAAGGGCTTCACCTAGTTTATTTCATGAAGTCCCCGCAACAGGCATCCTCCTCACCTCCAATGACAAAGACCGAGATTTAAAAGAATGAACTTGCTGAATTCCCCATTGATAGTAAACAGATTCTGAGACTGCTGACGGAGCCTTAGAATACAGAAAATACTAAGCCATGTTTGTAAGCCGTCCAAGCTCAAACCACAGTTTCCACGAGGACTCTTTCATCGTCAGGGTATGAAGACGTAGCTGCTGGGTCTAAGATAAAAGTTTCTCTGGACTCTCCACTCTACAGGACTTTTCAGATAGGCCAAGAGAAGAACAGGGTCCTGCCCAGGAAATTGAAGTCTCTTTTGATTCAGCTATCCTACCAGATAGTGCCAAGGACGGGAGCTTTGGAGAGTAGGCCCAGCATGGACAGCTTGCAGCAGAGAAGGCCTTGTTGCCCTCTGCTTCTGATGGGGACCGCAGACCCTCAGACCCTGAATTTTCTGTGACTCCTTGCCTGCTGGAGTAACCAACTTGTTTTCCTATGCTTGCAGCTGCTCTGAGCGTGAGACCCTCATGAGTTCCTGATGGCAGGGGAGTGGTTTCTGGTGGGCTTGCAGCTGAAAAATCCCAAGTGCTAGGGCATGCCCATTAGTCAAGGAGAGCCCTATATAAACTACCCTGGAACACAGTAAAATGGGTGGGCATTCTTGTTTCAAGGATAACCCGTGTCTCTGTCTGTGTGTGTGTGTGTTTCAATCTCCAGTCTCTTGCCCCATCACGTGGTAGACAGGCAGTATTTACTGTACATGCTTCCTACAGGGCTAGGGCTCTACCAGCCCTGGCTACAGCTACTGAGGCTTTGGGTAGCCAGGTCTGTCTCTGATTTACATGTTTGTGAGTTAAATTCACTCAATCCTAAGCGTAACTCTTGGCATAGATTCTGAACAACGCTAACCAAACGTCCCTAGAATGTTTCTGTCTCCTGCTCTCTAGACTCAGTGGCTTCCCCCTTTGCTTTTCTGTCACATGAACCTACTATACCCGCTACATTTTCTTCTGCCCCTTTATGATTAACTGTCATCCCTGGTACAGGCAGGGGCAGAGCAGAACCGTGAAAAACCAGAAGTGCAGGCCGGTCTGCCAGAGCTATTGGGGGTGTGACCAAGAATAAGACTTGGATTTGATTGGGACTTGCGGGACAGTGGGAGATAGGGCAAAGATTCCAGTCATGAGAAAGGCTTTTGCGAGAGAAGAGAAGTAAAAACAGAGGAAGAGGAAGAGAAAGATGAAGAACCCCTGTGAGTCATCTAACCCCACCATTATAGTGAGGACACTGGAAGACCAGCCCAAGAATTTTGGCCGTGTAATAAAAGATTACCACCCGCGCCCCACCCCCACCCGCACACCACCCCGCGCAGCTGCCTATCTTCCTGCCTTGCACCTCCTGTCCCCTCAGCCCCTCCCGTGAGCCCACGCCCATTTATTTTGGTGTGGAAAAGAGTCACCTACTGCTCTCAGGCTCTAAAGACATCCGACAACTGTTGGAAGCAAAAGAGAAACGGCGTCGCCCCCTAGTGGTCCAGGCTCACCTCAGCGCCGGGCTGGGCCTCTGCTGGATTCCCCAGGCAGGAGGTAATGGCACGCTGTTGCCGCTGAAATGACTTCCTGATTTTCTTAGAATTTCTGGCTGTGAAATGGCTTATGTCATAATGGTGAGGCCCAGGTGGCATCGCCTCACTCCCTCTACCTTTCCAGCCAGTTTTACACACAGACAAGCTATAGCTACCTTCGACGCTACAGTGGGAATTGCTGCTGGTTTTTTTTTTTTTTAAAGATGTATTTGTTTTTATTTTAGGCATGTGAGTGCTTTGCCTGCAAGTATGCAAGCGTACTAGGTGCATGGTTGGTACTTGTGGAGGCCAGAAGAGGGCACTGGGTCCTCTGTAACTGGAGTTACAGATGGCTGTAACCGTGTAGGCTGGGAACCAAACCCAGGTCCTCTACAGAAGCAGCAAACACTCTTAAGGGATGGCCTCTCTTAGCTTGATACAATGCCTTTTGATGACAAATAGCCCCTGGGAGGATTTTTTTTCCTCATGGTTTAGTAATGCAGTAGACCAGCGTTAAAGAGGGAAAAAAAAATCTATCTTTGTTACCATTTGGGACCATTCAGCCAAGTTGAAGCAGGCTAATTTTCATTCATTTGAAACCCAAATAAACAAATAAACCTCTTAAATAAAGCCCCATCACATGCAAACCTCTAATGAATAATTAATTTGGCAGAAGAGGAAAAAAAAAGGATAGAGAATCACAGACAGATATAGGATGGGGGGGTGGTAACTGTTCTGATCAGATACCATTTCTCAAGGACCGAGACAGGAGAATGGAGCCCCGCGGTCAAGTCAGGGCCATCCCTGCCCAGCTCCCCATCCGCTTTCCTTGTCCTATGCAGGCAAATCATCATCATAGTAATTGTGTCTGGACTCCTGAAGCTTCACCACCCTGTAAGGTCACTGTCCCCACAGTCCCTCCCCTGCCGCTGTCTAAGAGGAAGTAAGAAGCAGGTGGACACGGGAGAGTTGTCTGGGCACAAACACAGCCCCCAACATTTGAGGGCAGGACCTGAAGTCTAGACCTATTCTGGCCACCACAGAGGCAGGGAGTGAGACAGGCAAAAGGGAGCTAGGAGCCAGCCCGTTTCCATAGATACCGATTTCACTTGCATTTTATGACAGCTGTGCCAGGCTGCCTGGAGAGGCTTTGTTTAGATGCCTGGGGACAGGCTCAGAAGAAAAATGCTGTACGGATGATTTCTTTGTAAAATCTTTTTAAAAATCTTATGCCTTCCCTCCCCATCTCAGGCCAAGAGCACCCCTAATCTCTGCTGACCCTCTGGCAGGGGGCACCCCAGGAAGACCTTTGCCTTTGCCTAAGCAGATGTAGCACCTCAATATTAGGCACTGTGAGGGTCAGACAAAATGGCCCTTACAAGCAAGCCACTTTCAGGACCACTCAACCCTGATCCCAGTGTGAGAGTGTCACCGGGGTTTAAGGTGAAGAATCTCACTCTGGTTCCAGCGGGGAACCCTTGGAAAACTTCCCCTGGGCTTCAGTTCAAGCCATGGACTCCCCAGAATCTCCACCATCCTCTCTTACTTTTCCATCTTCATCTCCTCCGTCTCGTCTACCCAGAAGGCCCTTCTCTCTGCTTATCATTCATTTGCCTCCCATACACACCATCAGGTTCTCTCCTTTGCTGGGGCTTCATGAGAAAGACTGAGATACATTCCCTGTTCTCAGTGACTTCGAGGACCTGTCTCCGGGGAGACAGACGTGTAAGTGAGCTACTAAAATCAAGACAACTCTAGGGTCAGAGGAGATTTTCTGGAGAAACTAAAGTTTGAATGAGGCCCCAGCAGACGAGTCGGAGCTGAGAGATGGGAAATTCAGTGTAGGGGGACTGCACAGGCAGAGGTTTGGAGGTAAGAGGGTGATGTGGGATTGTGCCCGCGGCAGGATCATAGACGCTGAGAGTTGAGTACAAAGCTATCAGTGGCGAGAGGTAGGTAGGTGCTGCAAGCGGACATGAGACAGTGCGGGCCCTGTGCAGTGTGCTATAGGCCCACGTCTCTGCCTCCTGTATTTCCAGAGCCTCCCAGCAGTGACTTATTGCTAGCAAGCCACAGAGAGGTTTGAGCATAGGAAGCACATGCTCAGATTTGTATTTCAAAAGACTGTGCTGACTGCCAGACCCCACTTCCAGTCGCTCTCCAGAGCAGCCTACTTAGCCTGAGACAGGTTCTGACAATAATAAAGTTTACATCAGAAAGGGGGGGGAGGCTCTGGGAGAGCTGCCCCACCCACCCCACACTTGGGAAAGCTCTCCCCACCCCTTACCATGGGCATCATGAGCATGGGAGAGCTAGCTCTGCCCCTCACCTGAATGAGATGGTCCCATCCACCCCATACTGACCAACTCAGCTGCCCCCCAGGCACACATCCGGGACTCTGGGTTGGCACTTCCCCAACATCCACCCGATCTACAGCCTGCTGGAGCCTGTGAAGGGACTGGTCCTGAGGAAGCAAAGCCATAGGATCTCCATGGCTGGGGCAACGGCAGGACACCGGAGAGGAGTGTGAGTGGGGGTCCAGTACTGATGGTTACAAAGTCAGAGGCCTTGAAGATGACCAACTCCTTACACAGCAAACATGTGCAAGGAAAGCTGCTTGGACAAAGGGTCTACTGCACGGTACACAGCAGCAGTTCCCAGTGCCTCTGAGATGAATGAAGAGGGAATGGGAAGAGGAGTGAGGAGGATGGGGGAGAGGAGTGGGGGGGATGGGGGAGAGGAGTGAGGGGATGGGGGAAAGGAGTGAGGGAGATGGGAGAGAGGAGTGAGGAAGATGAGGGAGAGGAGTGAGGGGGATGGGGGAGAGGAGGGAAGTGTTTTTCAGGCGGCTTTTTGTTTATTTTTCTTTGGCTTTTTTGTTTTTTTAGTTAATATTTTCATTTTATTTTTTATTTTTATTATTTCTTTCTAAGTTTTCCTTTGGGGAGATGCTACACGGGTGAAGGACAGTTACTGAGGGACTGGAAAATGAGTATGATTTGAGTGTACAATGTAAAATTCCAAAAACTCAATTAAAAAATGTTTAAAAATAAATTAAAAATAGCACATATCTGAACTCTTGCTTGAATGTGTGAGACTGGGTTGATCCCTAACACCATACACCCCCCCCAAAAAAAAATAGGAAAAGGAAAAGTTGGACCAGATACTTTCTCCGGGTAAGACCTCCCACCATGGCTTCAGGTTGTCTTTTCTCCTCTGGCTGTGTCGATGGTGCCATCTAGTGGTAGAACTGTGTCTTGCCCTCAAGCTTGCTTCCAAAGAATTACCTAAAAGCTTGTGTTTTAAGCTTTAAGCCCCCAAATACCTCAGGAACGGAATATCTCAGTATTATTTCCATACTAAAGGCTAGAATCCCAAGAAACAGTACAATTGCCTGGGGTCTCCTGGCATTCACTGAACTACATTCAGTGATTCTCAGTATTTCCTCTTCAAAGCTGAAGAAACTGAAGCCCCAACGACTGGCAGACTAACTAAATGAAGCCAAAGGCACCGAAGTTTTCCTGCATCCATTTCTTTCTTTTTTTAGGAAAATGTTGTTACATTCAAAACATTTATTTGAATCAAAGTAAAATGAGAAAGAGACAGGCTTCTTCCTCTCTCTCTCTCCCTCCCTCCCTCCCTCCCTTCCTCCCCCCTCCCTCTCTCTCTCCCTCTCCCCCTCTTCCCCTCTCCCTCCCTCCCTCCCTCCCTCCCCCCTCCGTCTCTCTCTCCCTCTCCCCCTCTCCCCCACTCCCTCTCTCTCCCCCTCCCCCTCTCCCCCACTCCCCCTCTCCCCCCTCCCCCTTCCCCCCTCCCTCCCTCTCTCTCTCCCTCTCCCCCTCTCCCCCCTTCCCTCCCTCCCTCCCTCCCTTCCTCTCTCTCCCTCCCTCTCCCTCTCCCTCTCCCTCTCCCTCTCCCTCTCTCAATTCAAGGCAACTGGCCCAGGCTGCAGTTGTTTTCCTTGTCATGCATGTCAGCCAGGGTACAGCTGTAGGCTAGACTTGAGTATAATTATAAGAAGAATAATTGCAACCAGAATATTCGAGGTTGCATGAGCCTGGCACCGATCAGCAGTTAAACAAGTTTCATTTCTATAGACTGCGTAGCTGCTTTCTGCAGAACAAAATGCATTCTGGGGTCAGAGAAAGGTGTGGGAATTGTAGCCTGAGAACCACGAGCTGCGTGTCTGCAGAGGTCACGTTTGTGGCAGGAGTGTTGCCGAGTTCCATGTCAGGTTCTGATTGTGCTATGGCGAGTCGCCACAAATCCAGCCGCTAAAGACAACCATGAAATGTTGTCACCTCACATGTTTATGTTACAAGTCTGAAGTAAGAGATCAGAAGCACTGAGATCAGAATCAAAGCGCCCCAACCTGTGTTCCTATCCGGAGGCTCAGGGGCACCATTTTCCCTGCTTACCCAGCTTCTGGGAACCGCTCACACCCCCTGACTTCAGCAGTGACCCCTCGAGTGCTTCTCTCCATGTTCTCCTGGTTCTCCGGCTCTCTTTCTGTCTCCATTTTTCTATCGAAGGACTTCTGGAGTCCTGTAAGGATAATAGCCTGGGACTTGGGAGATGGTTTCAGTGGGTAACATGCCTGCCCCAGTGTAACACAGTTCAGATCCCTAACACCCATATAAAACTGAGTGTGATGGCACATGCCTGTAGCCCTGGAGCTTACTGGGTGTGATGGCGCATGCCTGTAGCCCTGGAGCTTATAGGCCAACCATTCCAGCCAGTGGTGAGCTCCAAATTCAGTGAGATTGTCTCAAAAGGTGAAAGGTAGAGAGGGATAATAGATATACCCAAATGTTGACTTCTAACCTTGTGCATGCCCACACATGGGCATGCCATCTATATGAACACATGTGGAAATACAGTGGGGGGGGGGACACCGAGAGAAATGGAGGACAGAAAAAAATTTAATCAGGACTGAACTTGGGCAGTAGCTCAATCAATAAAGTGTTTGCTTTGCCAGCATAAGAACCTGAGTTTGATCCCCAAGCACAAGGTGGTGTGAGCTTGTAATCCCAGCACCAGGAAGGCAAAGACAGAGGATCTCAGACTTGTGGACCTGGCCTAATCAGAAAGCCTGGGGTCAAGCGACAGCCCTGGTTCAGTAAACATGGTAATGGCTGCTGAGGAATAATCCTCCTCAGTTGGCCTCTGACAGCTACATGAATGTGCACACATGTTTACATTCCCTCCATGCTCATGCAGAAGGGCACACGTGTGTGCACACATAAATGTACAAAAGAATGCTGTCCTCATGTCAGGCCAGCTGGTTGGCAGGTTCCATATCAGCATCGTCATAGGTTCAAGAGGTCAGAGTGTGGACATCTTTGGGGTTCACTTTTCTGCCGTCCACATACTCTGAGATGTAAGAGACGGAGTACTCATCGAGAGGGTCAACACGGTCACATATGGCAGCGCCCAGGTGTAATTCCTGCACTTGGGAGGTGGAGACGGGGATTAGGCACTCGGGGTCATCCTCAGCTACGTAGTGAGTCCAAAACCAATTGCATGAGACTCTGCCTCAAATAATAATAATTTTAAAAAAAGAGGCCAAGGGTAATGGTGCATGCCTTTAATCCCCCCACTAGGGCAGCAGAGACATTGGGATTTCCATGAGGCCAGGCTGGCCTCCATAACCAATGTCAGAAAACAAAAAGAAGGTCATCCTAGATGCTTAGCTGAGCAGCGGAAAGCACAGTGTTGCTCCTCCATGGGAAGCTGCAGGCTCATGATGATCTTAGAGGTACCAAGGCGATTTCAAAGTAAAAAAGAGGGAGGAAAAAAATCTTGGAAACTCCCTCTTTACAGAAAGTGTAGAAAATATGCCTTCAAAGAAGAAAACAGTCTCCCCGCCCCCACCAAGGAAACAAGTGTAACTCAAACATCTAGAGTCACAGTGACAACCTATCGCAAGATTCAGGCCCATGAGCCCCAAGTTCAATGTTCTGATTTGCAAGTAGGAAGGAGCCAAAGCAAGAGGTGGTGATGGTGGAATCTGTTGCCAGATGAGGTGAAATGATAAATAAAATATGCACTCCTGTTGAAAAAGAAGCTGAGATCTAAAGGCAGAGGCACTCCTAACAACTCTAAAGCGTTTGGTTATTTTGTTTTGTTTCATTTTTAAGATCCAGGCTGACCCACCGGACACGAGCTGCTCCGACAAGTCTCCTAACGACTTCCTGAATTTTAATGGCATATGGAGGCCTTTCTATGCCAGGCACAAAGTCAAGAAGCCATAAATTTTTAAAAGATAGACTTGATTTGATAAAAATATCAATTCTCTGCACAGCAAAAAACACTGAAAGCAAAGCAAAAGATGAGTCATCAGCTGGAAGTTTGACAACGCGCGTAAGGAGGAAAAGTAGCCATAGTCCGGAGAAAAGGCTGATAAGTCAACAAGGAAAAAACAGATACCCAACTCACGTGCACACGCGCGCGCGCACACACACACACACACACACACACACACATGCCCATACGCACACACATACACTCAAAAAGCCAGGAGTAAACAATTCCAAGGGAAAGAAATAGAAATAACTAATGAATGTTCTAGAAGTAAATACATCTCTCGAGTAATCAGGAAAAATGCAGATTAGCGGTCTCTTCCCTGCCCACCCATCGGCACACTGAGGCGGACCACAGCAGTGATGGTGGAACACAGGCTGAGGGGCGGTCCTGAAAGCTGCCGTGTCGTCTGGGAGTCTGTTTGAAGAGCAACTGTTGTACTCAGCAACTTTTTAAATCCATCTCTTCTGAAAAGTTAATTCTGCCTGAGTTTTCCTCCATTTGCTCAAAATAGGCACACACAGACACACACACACACACACAGAGACACAGACACACACACACAGACACACACACAGAGACACACACACAGAGACACACACACACAGACACACAGACACACACACACAGACACACAGACACACATACACAGACACACACACACACACAGACACACACACAGACACACACAGACACGTTATTCCATACTTTGTAACAGAAAAGAAAATAAGGGTGTGCAAAGTGAAACAGACTGCAGTACTTAGAAAATATTCACAGTGATGTTGGTTTTTTTATAACAACAAAAAAGAGGAGGGGGAAGAAAAGGAAGAGGAAGGCGAAGAGAAGGAGCTGGGGTGGGGGTGGGAAGGACCGCAATCCTAACGGGCCTTCAGAACAAGCTGAATACATTCCTGAGGTGGACCTTATCCTGGAATAGTATTTGGGGCACTAGCCAAATGAGGTTGATTTGTGGGCACTGCAGAGATGTAAGTGAAAAGGGCAAATGACAAAATCATGTGCAACACACTGGCCTTGTTTAGATTTACACGCATATGCACGCACACAGAAACCGGGCTGGGGCGCACACCAAACTGCTCTGGGGGGGTCACAGTAGTGGTAGCTTTGTTTGAAGAGTCCCTCGCTGTCAGATGATTTCGCCTGTCTGTTTGCTTATTTCCCGGGTGTATGATATTTGTACCTTACGCTTGTCCTTTTGAAACTATGAGTACTCCAAGTGAAACGGTCTTCAGTCCTTGGAAAATGTCCGCAGTATGTTGGTTTTTTCAGAACAACAGCAACAACACAATTTCAGCCCTTCAAATGTTAACTGACAATCACAGAGTCGGGAGACCCCAGATACTAGGGAAGGTCAGAGCCAAACCGTGTAATTGAAGGAGACAGCAGGGGCCCAGAGCAAACGTGGGCTTTGGAGTCAAGCAGCACTGAGCCAGCCCCGGAACTGCTCTTTCTTCCTGTGCCTAGGACCTGGACTTCCCTGAGTCTCTATAAAGTGGAGAGAGACGTGTGTGCCCCTCAGTCTTGACGTACATATCATGTCTGGCTCCTCTCTGAGTACGTGGTAAGCGTACATGGTAAGTACATGCTACGGGTAGGGTGGACTCATGCAAAATCCGGGGAACTTCAGAGAAGTCGTCCCGAGACCTTCTCCCCGTTTGGAAGGACCAAAAAGAAAAAAGGGAAGGAAAACGTTTCTAGGGCGTATCTTGACAGTACAGTGTCTAGACATGCAGGAGGTATAGGAGAAAACTGGATAAAGCAGATTCCCGGATGACCCTGGAAGTGCGCTTTGGCCAGCAGAGGATCCACCATTTTGCATGCTTTAGAGACTAGCAAGGGGCTGGTATTGAGCCTGCGGGTTTCCACCTGGACTTCTAATTCCCTGCGTCTCGGGTAGAGCTGGGGGTTTATCGCAGGTGACTCTGCGGTGTAGCGACCCACTGACCTGAACACCAAAGTGACACGCCTCGATCTTTACCCTCTCTCCGAGACTCTGATCTGGTATTCTCTCTACATGCCCCCACGCACTTAGGACTCTGAGAAACGCTCTGGGCTGCAGGTGACCAGAGGCCAGTTACTGTCACCTGAACCAACTCTGCCCAACATGGCAACGGGACAGCCGAGTGGACCCAAGATTTTGAGTCTGGGATGATTCTGCGAGCCAGACCCAGCTCTGGCCTGGGTCCTGCCTGTGTGACATGCTCAGCACAGGACAGGAAGTGTGTCCACCTTCTGCCTAAGCAGATTGGGAAAGATAACTTTGTTAGCAGGAGGCTGGGCTGAGGGGTCGCACTCTATAGAATTGGCATGGTCTGCTCTCACGCATGAACTGCTCTGTTCAATAGAGGGCCCCGCCTTGCCCTGACAACTGTCTGGGCTGGAAATCCTCTCCAGAGTGAAAGTGCCCCCTAGTCCCCCTCCAGCCCCCACCCCCGAGTACCTCAGGGCACAGGAGCCCTTGAATTTCAGCCAAATGGTCTGATAGTGAAGAATCTAACTTATGAACAAATAAACCAGGGAGGAAGGACACAGAGGGCATAGCTCAGAGCCTGGTCTCTCCAGGCAGAACAACCTAGAAAAAGCAAGCACTGAGCCCCATACCGGTGAAGCAAAGAACCTTTGATCTCTCTCTCTGAAGGTGCTCTGACCTTCTTCCTAGGAACGGCAATGAGGGCAGTGACCATTTATCAAAAGATACTTGGCCGGCTCTGGGCTCAGTTTTACACGCAGTTCTATTTAATCACTGCAACTGTAAGGCTAGTTGTGTTCCCTTGGGGTTAAGGAGGGAAAAATCTCTTCTCCAAGATCCGGCAGCTCCTGGTGCGGCGCTGAGACCCCTCCCTCCAGATCTTCACATCCACCAGCCTGCTGTTTGGTTTCCTGTAAAACAATGGCAGGCAGGTCTAGGGATCGGCACACACGGGGTTTTTCTGCCTTTCCTGCTGCCATGCCTCATGGCAGAGCAAATACGTGCACACTCCACGTACTATGTAGACATCACACCAGGAGCCGAGCCTCATCCATGTTGGCATTCCTGGCAAAGTGGCTGCCTAACAAAATCCATGGTAGACGGAATGGGCCTGGCACATGCTGGACGTGGTAGAGTGTCTCATTTCTTGATGGCAGTGGGCTTTAGGACACATGCCAGTAAGAAACCGTACATGGATTAAAAAAAATTAGGAAATTAAAAAATTACACTTCTAAACATTTTTACCCTTGCCACTCCGTCTCAAGCCACTCCAAGCTCTTTGTGGGTTGGAGCCTTCACCCCGAATTGCCCGTGCCCTCATGGGCCCAAATCTTACCTTGTCAATGACATCTGTGTGAGCACCAGCCCTCCCAATCCCACTCGACCTCAACGGTGAGCCCTCAACCGACACTTGTCTGAGTGTCCAGACTCTGGTCGCTGAGGCACTAAGAAATATTCAGGGAAGTGATCCAGTTTGCACACGGCCCTCTGTGGTATTTCTTGGGGCTTCCCACCCTGTTGCACACAGTAGAATCTGGAACTTGTTCATCTTCCATTCCCAGTCTCCAAAGGGACAGACCAAGGGTGGTTTCCTCGGGCCCCTAAATCTTTGTGCTACCTGCTGCTGCCAAAAGACCTTTGCTACCTAAGTGACTCTGGCCTGGACGTAGGGGCACCAGAACCACACAGAGTGCGTGGGCTCGGCCTGTATCTGGACTCCCAGTGTTCCGCTCACTCTGAACCTTCGTTTCCTTATCTGGAAAATGAGGGGACTGAGGTTGGTAATGTCTCCCAGGCTCTCCCAGTTCTGACTTCTCCCCGAGGGAGGGGGCCGGGCATGATCTTAGTCAGGATGGACTTGGGGACGAATCAACCCATAGATCTGAGCACAGGACAGCAATACGGTCAACAGGATGCAAGTGGATTCCTCCTATACTCAAAGCCACAGAGGTGGTGAGAAAGCAGAGGTGGTGAGGGGCTGGACGACTCTATTGACCAATAGACAGTCCGGTTCCCAGCTTCAAACCCCATATTCCCACACATCACTGCCTCAATGCTCCCAAAAGCAGAAGGCCAGTGAATTACCCAAAATGCCATGATCTGATAATCTATATGGTTTCATAATTTAAAGTTGAAATCTGCCTTTAAATTTAGATTTATGCCTCATGTTTTTGAGACTCAGAGATCAAATAATGTCATACGATGCCAAGTGCAGTTAAATCCAGCATTCAGGAGACAGAAGCAATCAGACAGATCCCTGTGAGTTAGAAGATCCTCTGGTCTTCATCATGAGCTGCTCCCAGCTGCCAGGGCTACACGGGGAACACATCTCAAAAAAGAAAAAGACAAGAACAAACAAAAACAAAGCAATACAGCCTCAATGAGAAGACTTTGTGAATGAACTACAAGACCATCTCTGGTTCCTGGCAGGCATAGACATGTCCTTTCTTCTCAGTAAGGCTAAGGTGGGCCTCATTCCTCATCTTTTTTCAAACTTTTTTTCCCAGAAGGTATGAGATTGGGTACTAATATTTTCAAGGGCTTGTTAACTGCATACAGAGCCAACAACGAAACTTAATTCTCAGGAGCGGTGGTACATGACTATAATCATAGTACATTGGGATGCTCAGGCAAAAGGATCAAAAGTTCCAGAGCATCCTGGGCTACATGTCAAGCGAGACCTCTTCTCACAGAATAGAAAAAACCCACAACAGTTAATTAGGCCTTGTTAGTAGAATGTTCTTCTGTGTCAACCAAGTAAATAAGCAAAACAAGTGCTAAAAGGAAGTGCTAGAAAGCTAACCAGACATAATGACTTTAATCCTAGCACTCAGAAGTGTGAGGCAGGAGGACTGCCCTAAGTGTGAGGCCAGCATGGGCTACATGATGGTTTCCGGGCAACCTGGGCTACAGAAGAGAAATGTCTTAAAGAAAACTAAGGGAAGGGAAGGAAGTTTGAAGAGAAGGAAGGAGGGAAGAGAGAAAAGAAAGAAGGAAAAAGAGAAATGTCCCAAACCCATGAGACTGTGATCAGAGCTATTTGACATTCTGCCCATCTGTGCTCAAACAATCCTCTCCAAATGTCTACAAAATGGCACTTGATGCCACCCACCACAGCAGCCAAGGTCAGACAGTCACTCCTAGATTAGGTTGGGGGAGTCATTTTGATAACACGTTCTGTAGGTCCTGGACTTTCTCAGAGAGAGCAGAACTACAGGAATGAGCGTGTGGGCGATCCTTCTTAAAAGGGTGATTTCCCTCCCTCCCACTTCTGGCTCCTCTCCTCATTGCTATCAAGGGAACAGTCTTAACCACCTGTTGTCAATGGAAGGGCTCCCTGGAAGGCATTGCCCTAGCGCATGTGGGCTAAGGTTGTGGGTTTGTGAACGTTTCAACGACAGTGACGCTTAAGACTTACACGGGTTGATGCCACTCTCCTTCACCCTGCGCTGTTAAAATGAGATGTGCTCATGGCCACAGAAAACAGAAGGAAAAACAGAGTGGAGGGAGGTGGCGAGCAAGCACTCAGCTTTCAGGGAGCCAGTTTTGCCCTTAATTTGTACTTGAGTAATTGTGCATTGTTATTTCCTGAGAGAATCCAAATACCAGCTATTTTGCTCCAGTATTTCCATGAGTAAATTGGTAGAATAAACTACCCCGAATTTTGGTGGGTGCCTGCAATCCCAGCTACTTGGGGGGGGGGGGGGCTGAGGCAGAAGAAATGCACATTTGAGGTCAGCCTGGACCGTTGAGGTAAACTGTGTCTCAAAACAAAACCAAACCCTGAGACAGGTCAGGGGTTAAGAACACACACACTCTTGCAGAGACCTCAAAATGTATTCCCAGCATCCACACCAGCATCTCACAGCCATCTGTCATGACAGCTCCAGGGCTCCTGAACCCTTTTCTGAACTCCATGGGCACCTGCTCTCTCGCATATACATACCTGCACACACACACACACACACAGAGAGAGAGAGAGAGAGAGAGAGAGAGAGAGAGAGAGAGAGAGAGTTAAAAGGAAAATAAATTGCTTTAAATTTTTCATTGGGAAAGCGTGGTCGAAACAGCCACTTTTACTGCTGTGTAATCTAGTCAGTCCTAGACAATGAAAGGGATGTGGCTCTCGGACAGCACGTGTCCATGCCTCCTAAGGTGACTTCCCAGTGTCATTCTTTATGAGGCTACAATGATACTTCAATCCAAGACCCTCTTGAGGAGCAAACCATCACACCATCGTTTACAGAAAGTGTGCAGCCCTGCATAATCCCTCCACACAATGCAGCTTCTCAAAGGTACTTGTAGGTGATGAGGTGAGAAACGATACAAAATTGACAAATAATGCCCGAGCCCTTTAAAGTCCACAGCTTACTGTTTTATTCATTAAATTTGTTCTGAGATAATTATACTTGTGTACACAACACATACTGACCGCTCTAACCCTGCCTCCCCACCGTCTTCCCCCATGCCCCTTCTTCCCACAAATCTCGTGTTCATGCCTATTCCTTTTGCTTTGTGACCCACGTAGACAAACCAGGGCTGTCTGTATTGCCCTGGGTTTGATGCTATTTGTTGGAGCCTGGTAGGTTCAGCAGAGAGAGGGTAAACAACACAGACAATAGATCCTCCTCTCTCAGAACCTATCAATAGCCAATAGCTCAGAGGTAAAGGGTAGGGCCTCGTGAGCCCCTCCCACCTCCTTGATTGACAGTTGGCAGGGGCCTTCTTGTGTAGATCCAGTGCTGGTAGTTACTGTTGTTCAGAGTTTAATAATGATGGCCGCTGTATTGAGTCTAAAGAAAGGTGATTTACAGCCCTTAACCCTATATTCTGTTCTACGAACTTGCTGTCCTCTCTTTTTCAGTGCTCCCTGAGCCCCAGAGGGAGTGGTATATCCGTCTTGTTTAGGCCGGGCTCACAACTGTTGCTTAGTCTCAGCACCTTGGGAATCCCTGGGTCTCTGCTTTCGCTGATACTCTTTGCAGGAAGAGGCTTCTCTAGGATCAGCTTTGTCTACTCATAGAAGCATAGATATTTAGAAGGTCGTTTGCTTTGTCCATTTACTTAACTATCGGTCATGAGTTCTCCCACTGGAGCCAGGAATCTCCCTAAACCTCAGTTGTTGGCTGGGCTTAAAGTATCAGGAATGAATTGTCCCTACCACCAACACCAAAACACTCCAACTGGAAGGCATTTGGGTACACGGCATCATCAAGCCTCTTTTGCACAGGTAAAGCAGGCCTATTTTGCCCGGCAGGTTGAACTTCTGTTTCACAGGGCTCAGAGCTGGGCAAGGTCAGCAGTGACCTTTCTCCCACAGCATCCTGCTTAGCGCCCACTGTGGTTTGACTGCCAGCCAACATGGCAGGAATTGTAGCTCAGTGCCTCCTGCTTTCTCTCTCGCCGACAATCAGAGTGTGTGGTGTCTTAGTGTGATTTTAGCCTCTCGTTCTGGTGGGCAGCATGAGGAGTGACAAGAACCTGTGTTGCTTCGGGGGCTTTGGGTGCTTTCCTTGACCCACCTGGGGGCATGTGTCTCCCAGCTGGGACTGAGGACTATATGCAGCACCCCACTGTTTCTAGGAACAGAGCCATCAGGGAGGATGCGTACTAAGGGTGTTGAGTCACAAGATCAAGCCCTGATGGAGGATGAAATACCATCCTTTGAAAGGAATCACCCCTTCTCATTTAGTCTGACTAGAAGCAGAAGACCGGGCAATGGGCCCTTGTTACTCTCCCTACATTACTAAGAGTGTCAAAGATGATAGCTTCAGAGCCTGGGGAAAGACCCCTACACACCTGCCCTCTGCAAGAAGCCGAAGATTTCCCCTCACAGAAGGCCAGTCTGTAGCTAAAAGAAACGTTTGGAGCCTGCAGAAGCCCCAGCTAAGCTTTCCCATGTCCGCTTTCCCCCATCCTCCTCCCCTGGGTGCCCAGCCTAGCTCTCCCATTCTCTCCCTCCCATTGTTTCCCAAAGGTCCCTCCCTTCAGAAAAGCCGTCTGGCTGGGAGCTTAAAATATTGCTGGACAGTAAAACCTACCCATCAGGACCAATCCAGTCATATCTGCTCAGTCGTGCAGCATATTAGGGGCGGGGTAGAGAAGGGGGAGGTGGGCTTTTAGGTGGCAAAGGAAAGAGACCAAAGTTGTCATTTTCCTGCCGAGCACCAAGAGAGAAAGACGGCACCTGTTTCTCCGTGGGACCCAACTCATACTGGCAAGTTTTCCTTGAGCAGCGTTACACTATAACCTTCCCTTCCCTTCATGGCTTCTTTCCCAGCATGATCAGGGCCATACACAGCTTTCTCCAAGATGAAGAAAGATGCCACCACTTTCTGGTACTGGGCTGAGATGGCCGCACTTCCAGCTCAACCTTGAAAACCCTCTGAGAGCTCACCTGAGGGTGTGTGGAGGTTTGGAAGGGAGAGAGCTCTGGGATATGGTGGGTGTGAATTGAGATGATGTTTGAGTTCCAACTCTGGACTTCTTAAGGTCTTTTCATTTTCAGAGAGAATGAGTGTGCCTCCAGGAATCCAGAGGAATATAAATATAAGCATTCCAGTTACCAATCATTTTTTTTTTTGCTCCCAACTCTGAGAAGGGAGGGAACGTCCCAATCGTTGGGTGCTGTGAGTAGAGGGAAAGCCACCTGCTCAGGGTTCGCAATGTTAAAGCCATTCATGGGGGACAGAAACAAATCTGGCTAAGGTTCCTAAAACTCTCCCAGGGGCGGGTTCTGTTGTCTGTTGGTCAGAGTCACTGCCTAGTGGCCCTACATACAAAGATGGAGGCACACTTACTCCCCACTCGCAGCCAGAGTGGTGTG
This sequence comes from Arvicola amphibius, assembly GCF_903992535.2. Lineage (NCBI taxonomy): Eukaryota > Metazoa > Chordata > Mammalia > Rodentia > Cricetidae > Arvicola > Arvicola amphibius. Next base: position 8,673,859 of record NC_052060.1, on the reverse strand, counting down.
TGTCCCCTGGAGCTTTAAAAACCTTGTAAGCATGGATGTTTATGTGTTTCTGTGCCTCTTCAAACCCACGAAAAGGCCACACAGCCCTGGAAAATCCCTGGGGGCTCGGAGTGGGGAAGACTAGGCCTCCCATCTGAAGTCTGCCCTGCCACATGGACCACTGCAGGAGACTCAATTAACTTCTCAGCTTGCCCCTCCGTGATCGTAGCGTCAATAATTTATTCTCTGAGTCTCAAAATGTAGATGTGTCCATTTTAGCTCAAGGCAAAGTGTTGACAGCCCTTGACAAAAATGTAACTGTAATGAAGGGAACAAAGAGGTGAATGTCTCGCCAAGTTAAAGGTGTCCAATTTAAAGAGTTGACTTTTATTCTGAAATTGTGTCCTCTTTAGGTTTGGGGGTCTTAAAGCCCCCCCCCCTTTAATCAAGCGAGGGTGGAATCAGACTATAGACACTGCTTAGAGATCTAAAACATTTCTTATTTTTAAAATAAGGACTTGGCAGCTGTGTTCTCTTTTATTGTACTTGTCGTGTCTAGTAATCTGATATCTCAATACGAGAGCCACTGCTTAGCTCATAACTTGTCGTGAGGACCGACGGGACACGTCAGTGTGCATCGCTGTTAGGAAGAGGTGAGCTCTCCGACATAAACTGTGGTTTCAGTTATCACCTTCACCCACAGTTCTTGAGTGGGAAGTCGCCAGGAATAAACGGAGGTCCTGGGGTTGAGGCTTGAAAAAGAGCATCCGTTTAATTTTTATCTGTACTAGATTGGCGCACACCATCTTCACAACAAAATACAACAGAGAGGACAGCAGAAGTGACTGGTTGTGTGGCTCCCACTTTCTCCATGCCCCAGAATGCTGCCGTGACTTTATTGCTTTGAATGTTCACTGTACGTGCAGGTTAAGACCAGGGCTGGGGGTGTAACTCAGTCATACAGCGCCTGCCTGGCATGCTTAGTCCAATCTTTATCCATGGAGGAAAAAGAGACAACAATTCAAACGCATAACAATTTAAAGGGGGAAGGGGTGGCTAGAGAGATGGCTCCGTGGTTAATTTCATTTGCTGCCCTTCCAGAGGACACATTTGGGAGCTCGCAATCATGTGTAGTTCCAGTCCCAGAAGATCTGACGACCTCTTCTGATGTCGCAGGCACCGGGCACACAGTGAGGTATAGACATGCACGCAGAAAAAAAAAACATTGTACACATTAAATAAAAAATACTTTTTTCAAATAATTTATTTAAATTTAAGAGGAGAAAGGCAGTAAGAGAGAGTTCAGTGGGTTAAAGGTAAAGACTCCTGCTGCCAAGTGTGATCCCAGAAACCCACATGGTAGAAAAGAACTGACTCCCAAAAGTTCTTTCTGTCCTACACACATAGACACACACACAAATACATACACACAGACACATACACACACAATCTAAAACATATTGTAATACACCAAACACTTCCCCCAGCATCTCTAAACCCTCTCTCCTGACCTGCTTCACTGCCATGCTAGTAGGGAGATTTTGTCCTAAGTTACAGTTGCCTGTAACTTGGCACAAAACTCTTAAGTAGTCATAAGGAAAAAATTTCAAAATTCAGAACAACCCTAACGTGGCAGGATGGGTTACGAAGGACACGCTTTGCTGTGACTTTTAGAAGTTATTGATATTGTCAGGAAGGTCTTGGGCCGTGACCGTGTATCATGACACAGTGCATTAAGGGTCATTGTCTACCCATTTACATACCAATGTTTCATAAAACAAGCACCATCCGGCCCTGCTGATGGGAAGGCTGGTTTGTTTTTGGTTCAAGATAGCTAGTTTGGATCATTTTTACTTTGTTCTTTTTTTTTCCTAGTGTTTGCATTTCCTTGAAAATCCTCTTGTCTATTCTAAATTTTATAACCTTGATTACTATTTATCATGAGTTCTTGCTCTCACTACTGCTATGTAGAAGAAGACTGGAGGTCCCTGAATTTGGGTGAGAATTGTCTTTATGGAAGCTGAGAATTTCAGATCTTAAAACCATCACCCTCAGTCCCATCCTCTGGCATCTAGAGAAGCCCCACCTTCTGAAGTGCTTTGCTCTATGCTGTGAGGGGTCATGGAAGATAAAGCCAAAAGTGGTTCCAGAATGGTCTATTCTAAGGGAGTAAGATTAAGCACACAGAAATAATAAGTCTTACAGGAGAAAATAGAACTATTTAACAAGAAACCAACCTCCCTGGATCTGTCTTGTGTGTGGGCTTGATGTTTAGATGGATCACCCAACTGTGATGTTTCTCTTTTATCTCTGGATGACGGCCAGAAGAAACCCAGAGGAGGCTCCTCCAACAGGAGCTACTGTCTTGTTCTTAGGGCAGCCATGAGTGAGTTCCACAGCCTCAGAGATGTTCAGCGTGGAGGGACAACTGACCTGAAGTGATGGGGGAGGTTTTATTTGTTTTGTTTTTACCAGAGTCCTAAATGAGTGGCTCCATTTGTACATACCCTCCTGGTCAATTCAGCCCTCTCCCTGCCAGCCCCTGCTGTGCTAGAGACATTATATATCATTGTGTTTAATGGTATTTTCCCCTATAGATCAGACTTCTATATTTAAACAACCACCTGCAACCAACCCTGCAGCCTGTTTGTTCTGTGAAACAATGAACAGTCCTCGTGGACTTGGGTAACACAACTCCCTCCGAAAGCACCCTCTCTGCACTTGGGATTTAAAGGGGTAATAATAAAAATATACTGCCCTCAATTTGTAAAACTATTAAAAGGGGTTTCCAGCTCTCAACCTCAAGTAAAGAAAGCATAAATTAAGACTATAGATGTCAGCGAAATGTGTAGCCCAAGTCGCAGGTCTTATTTCTTAACGGTTTGAGAATGAAACCTTTGGGATCAGGTACGGAACTGCCAGTGTTTCGCTGTCTGGCCTAAGACCATCTGCTTAGCCTCTAAGGCCCCTGTTGTCTCATATGTTGAAAGCAGATTGGTTTTTAAAAACTCATATAAAGTCCTGTTTGCTGGGCTGTGTGCAGGCATTGGCTACGCAGCAGAAAATACAACAGGCACGTCCCTACCACCCGAGAGCTTAAAGTCTAACAGGATTAAGATGAAAGAATTAATGCGATATCAAAGGTCTGTCCATTAAAATTGCTCAATAAACGTTCATTCCCTCCCATTTAATTTTACACATGTGATCATGTATAGGACATGGAATATTACATACGGTCTGTTTTGGAATATGTAACTTACAATTTCATTCTCATAACAACGTTGTCAGGAGCCCAGGAACCCATAGTATCGGTTTGTTTTCAGTATTACGATTCATGAATCTTCCATCACCATGTGGTCTTGATTTAAATTCATGTAACCATGGCATTCTACTTCTGGCCCATAGTAAATCACAATAAATTCAAGGAGTAATACAGATACTTATTCAAGGACCCTTTCAAGCAATCTGTGAGGTGAATGAGATATTATTAGCAACACTATTTTATAGACTAGTGTTAAACCTCCTTCATGGTCCCTTTCGTCCCTTAGCACTAGTCCACACAAACAAGGCACTCCATGGAGACTGTTCACCCCTATGACTGGTTCATCAGCTTAGAAAGATGGGCACTCCAAGAGCTGGGGAAGAAGTCATCTCGGAGTTGCACTGCGGCCACTTAGGTTTTGCCTTCTGCTTCCCAGGTGGTGAGCAATGGGTGACTGGAGTTTCCTGGGGAACATCTTGGAGGAGGTGAATGAGCACTCCACCGTCATTGGCAGAGTTTGGCTCACGGTCCTTTTCATCTTCCGCATCCTCATCCTGGGCACGGCAGCCGAGTTTGTGTGGGGTGATGAGCAGTCTGATTTCGTATGCAACACCCAGCAGCCAGGTTGCGAGAATGTCTGCTACGATGAGGCTTTTCCCATCTCTCACATCCGCCTCTGGGTCCTGCAGATCATCTTCGTCTCCACCCCATCGCTGATGTACGTGGGGCACGCGGTACATCACGTCCGCATGGAGGAGAAGCGAAAGGACCGCGAAGCTGAGGAGCTGTGTCAGCAGTCCCGCAGCAACGGGGGTGAAAGGGTACCAATTGCCCCAGACCAGGCCAGCATCAGAAAGAGCAGCAGCAGTAGCAAAGGCACCAAGAAGTTCCGGCTGGAAGGCACACTGCTAAGGACCTATGTCTGCCACATCATCTTCAAGACCCTCTTTGAGGTGGGCTTCATCGTGGGCCACTACTTCCTGTATGGTTTCCGCATCCTGCCGCTCTATCGCTGCAGCCGGTGGCCCTGCCCCAATGTGGTGGACTGTTTTGTGTCCCGGCCTACTGAGAAAACTATCTTCATCCTGTTCATGCTGTCCGTCGCTTTTGTGTCCCTCTTCCTCAACGTCCTGGAGATGAGCCACCTGGGCATGAAGGGAATCCGGTCTGCCTTCAAGAGGCCGGTGGAGCAGCCACTGGGCGAGATCCCCGAGAAGCCGCTCCACTCCATCGCGGTTTCCTCCATCCAGAAAGCCAAGGGCTACCAGCTCCTAGAGGAAGAGAAGATCGTGTCCCACTATTTCCCTTTGACTGAGGTTGGAATGGTGGAGACCAGCCCACTTTCAGCTAAGCCTTTCGGTCAGTTTGAGGAGAAGGTCGGTCCGGGACCCCTGGCAGATATGTCACGGGGTTACCAAGAAACCCTGCCTTCTTATGCTCAGGTGGGGGCCCCGGAAGTAGAGGGGGAAGAGCAGCCTGTAGAGGAGGCCGGGGAGCCAGAAGTGGAAGAGAAGAAGCAGGAAGCAGAGAAGGTGACCCCAGAAGGGCAGGAGAAGGTCGCCGTGCCAGATGGGGAGAAAGCAGAGACCCCCGGAGTAGGGAAGGACGGGGAGAAAGAAGACCTGCACGTGGAAAAGGTAACCAAGCAAGGTCTGCCTGCTGAGAAAGCCCCTGTGCTCTGTCCGGAGCTGACGACCGATGGCAACAGGCCCCTGAGCAGGCTGAGCAAAGCCAGCAGCAGGGCCAGGTCAGACGATCTCACCATATGAAGTGGTGCAGAAGAAAGACAGCCCACCTCCTGCTAATACAGACCAAGATAAAACCAGCTGGTGCCAATACACTTGGAGCCTTCGGTGTCCTTTGGGCCACCCCAACCCCTAGTTGGATAGATGCTGTCTTAGAACAGAGCAAGCGGTACAACCAGAAGACAGCCTTTCCCGTTTGTACAGGCTACCGAGGTAAACCCCCGTCCTAGCCAAGCTCCGGGTTTCACTGCCTGCCCTGTCTTCTATCCCAACCACTATGTGCTGCTTTACTCTCCTCCTTATCCCCCCCCCCCATGGAAAACCATCAGGTCAGATTTGTGGTTACCTCCTAACCTTTTTCTAGGCTTGTCTCAAGCTCACTGAATCAGTCAGACCCGAACCCAGCATTTCCCTAGCAGAAGCCACTGCTCTTACATGAGTGATCCCAAACTCAAAAGCCTGTAGGATCCAGGCAGATGATTTAATAGCTAACGCGGCCCTCTCTAGTGGATATGATAGAATATGATAGAGAGAGGCTGGGGCAATAGCTGGCTGCTTCCAGAAAATAGTTTCCTTGATACCTGGACATCTTTTTTTTAGAGAGAGAGAGAGAGAGAGAGAGAGAGAGAGAGAGAGAGAGAGAGAGAGAGAGAGAGAGAGGGAGGGAGGGAGGGAGGGAGAGAGAGATCAGAAATTCAAAATAGAATTAAAATTTTAGCAAGTTAATTTTAAATACAATATGTGGAGCAAATGCAATGTGTCCAAATTTAACCTATGGGCTATCAATTTGCAACACCAGTTTACATCAATGAGCCCACATTTGCTAAGGAATTTGCCTCAGTTTTTTTGTAGTCTTGGCCTCTTTTTGTGCTTTCCCAACTTCATTTTATCAGTTTGAAATGTTTTAAGTCGTCAGTTCAGGAGATGCCCAGAGTTCTTGCTGACCGTTCTTTTAGGTCACTGTGCCCCCGGGGTTGAAAGCAGTGGAGCCTTTGATTGGCAGGAATTATGCCCTGGGCACAATAAGAGAGCACGCAGGCTATCAAACCTCTCCCCGGGAAATGAAAAGGCTTTAGGCTTTCAAGCCCAATTGCAGTTTTCTTCCCTGGAGCAACAAAAATCCTTTTTAAAAACTCTCCTCTTCTAACATCAGTATTCAGCCTAAAATCTGCATTTCCTTTTACCAGGGCTGGGAGCAGAAAGAGTTCCACTCTAGAGGACGTCTGCCCACAGGCCTGGCCTGAGGGAGGCAGCCCTCAAGCTTGTCTATCAGCAGGGAACTGACAGTGGAGGAAAGCGGCTTACTCTAGTACCACCAGCTGGATGTGCAGTCAGTAGCCAGTCCACACTGTATCCCCTGGGACGCAGAGACTAAAGGGGAACCTCATAGGTCTCAGCCAACCCACCTCAAACACTGAGTCCAATCAGGGGAGAATATAAAGTATATATGCATATTTCATACAGGGAACAATTTTACTCGATTGATTTCCAGAACAAATTATAGATAGATGATAGATAGATAGATAGATAGATAGATAGATAGATAGATTGATAGATGATAGATAGATAGATAGATGATAGATGATTGATTGATAGATAGATAGATGATAGATAGATGATAGATAGATTGATAGATAGATAGATAGATAGATGATAGATAGATAGATAGATAGATAGATAGATAGATAGATAGATAGATAGATAGATAGATAGATAGACAGACTGACAGATAATACAGATAAAATCAAGTAATGTGACCTTAGTATCTACCTATCTGATTCTTTTAAAGAGAAGGCAGGAATTCGTGTTCCTGGGCTTCACATCCCACCCAGGACAACCACGAATGCAGCCCAACACAGCATCACAAACGTGCTGTCTTAGTGTGGGCTCCTATGGCTCTGATGAAACACCATGATGAAACCACAAGCACGTTGGGAAGGAAAGGGCTTCTTTGGCTTATATTTCCACTTTGTCATCCATCATTGAAAGAAGTCAGGACAGGAACTCAAACAGAGCAGAAACCTCTAGGAACTGATACCGAAGCCATGAAGGGGCTTGCTTCTCATGGTTTGCTCAGCCTGCTTTATTATAGAACTCAGGACCACCCGCCCAGGGAAGGCAGCACCTACAATACGGGTGGTGCCCTCCCTCGTCAATCGCTAATTAAGAAAATGCCCTACAGGCTTGCCTGCAGACCAATCTTTTGGAGACGTTTTCTTAATTAAGGTCCCCACCTCTCAAATGGCTCTAGCTTGTGTCGAGTTGACTCGAAGCTGTGCACCACACTTACTTTGAACAGTGTAAAATTCTTACAACTTCTTTGTGCTTCAAATCCATGATTCCCCACTGTGAACTTTTTAGACAACAGAATCATAATGTCAAGAGGCTGAATATGCCTGAACACCATGCCTCGGGAACTGTGTGCCAGAGAAGGGTAGGAAGTGGAGGAGCTAAGTTAGTGAAGCAGAGACTTGGACAGGACACCAAGGTACCCAAAAAACTGCCCTTCAACCATTCCTACTCCCTGGCAACACCATCTCAAAGTGGAAAGTCCTTTTTCGGCCCTCTGGATACCACCCCTGTTTTAACATATTTATTCTGGATAAGCCTCCGAAAACTATCCCTCCCTATGAAAGTTAATGTTCTAATTGCCTGGTGCCACATTCTAAGCCAAAGCAGTCTCGAAAATTAACTCATGAATGGTTTGTTTTCATATATATAATTGTGCCTAAGAAATCTGCATTTAAAAGAGAAAGGCTAACCAGAAATATCTATCTATCTAGAAATATCTATCTATATATCTATCTAGATATCTATCTATCTAGAAAACCAAAGTAACAAATTTTCAATGGAAGATTGTATCGAGCAAGGAACAGTTGAACAGAAGGCCGTGTTTACCTTCCCAACTTTCTTTCTGCTACTGTTGGAATCTTACCCCTGCTAGGTAATAACAGCCTAGTACAGACCTTGTCATATGCAGTGAGAACAGTAGCAAAAATCCCAAGCCTGAGAGCCCAGGGTGTTCTTGACCCTCATAGCTTCCCTATCACCCCTACAGTTGTGCTTATGGTTTAAAAAGAACCTTCTTTCTGATCAATATCAGGGGTGGGGGCATTTCAACTAGGACCTGATACAAGAGTAGTATCATATATGTAGTAGCATACATATGTAGTATCAGATTGGTTCAGTGGTAGAGTGCTTGCCTGGCGAGTGTGAGGCTCTGAGTTCAATCCCCAGTACCTCAATTAAGACCAAATTTAAAAAAAAAAAAAAAAGGAAATGAAAACTAAATCCTGTCTTAAGGCGACATTGCCAGTGCTGCTCGGAACCAGTTGCGGAGCTGTGAGGGAGGGTTGCTGGCCTCCTTGTCTTGGCTGGATGTCAGATGAAGTAGTGTCTCGCTTCACTGCCCACACCTGTTGGGGCCCCCATATAAGCCACTGCTTCTCTTTTGGCCTTCCCAACAAAACGGAGTCTATGCTGGAAGAAACAGACACAGGCACCCAGCGGTCAGGATTTTCTTCCTGTTTCTGCCAGTCAGTGGCTGAGTCATCATTGTGCCTTATCCTCTTTATACCTCAGTTTTCTGTCTACAAACAAGCAATGGCACTTGCTGCCTGCCTCCCTGCGGGGTATCATAAGAGCTGATGAGCTGGCCGCCACACCTGGAGCCTGCTTCCTGGAACCTCACTTCCTGAGCTGTTCCTCCAACAGCAGAAAGACAGGGTAGGGAACAGGTGGGTGTCCTCCATCTGTCCCCTCAGCTCCATGGTGAGAGTTAATCAAGGTAGACATTCTAGAAGCTAGTTTCCTCAGAGGAGACTCAACAACATTTTTGATTCCATACAATGACCACAGACAGATGGGCAACTATTTAAATAATTGGAATAAGGTTCTCTTCGGCCGCCACATAGCTCTTGTCAGGTCCCGTTTGGATGGTCTCTGGTCTTTGTGGTACATCCATGCTCTCTGTTTGGGGGCAAAGACTCATGACTGATTAGGATTAAGATGCTTTGGGGTTCTATTAGGTCCAGCTTTACTTACGACTCATTAAACAAACCCCTAGAGCACAGGGTCCTGCCAGTGAAAGACGCCTCAACTAGAAGACAACAGAAGTGTGGCTCCTTCCAGGGGAAAAGGGCTAATGACTGGGGAGGTCTGCGCCAGGAAGGCTGGAGCCGCTCAACGTTCAGTTAGAGCTGCAAGCTTGTCTGGGAAATCCCTAGCATCCAGGGCTTTGTAAAAAAGACCTATCTGGTTTCCAGGACTTCGGCCCTTGATGTTCAGGTGATGCATCCGACACAGAATTGAGCAAATATTCCTGAAGATCAATCTGATTTGGAGACCCACAAAAATCACTGGCATTTTGTGAGATGTGGTGGCCGCCTCTGTTTAACTCTGGGGATGACAAGTTGTCATTCCTCTGCTCTCTGTGACAGCTTTCTCGAAGGGTAATAGGGAGTGGAAGCCTCCTCGTTCTCAAGGTCAAATTCTTCTTCTCAAAAAACTTACTAGCGTAGAAATAAGAAGAAGAGAAAGAGGGCCTTGTCCAAACTGTGAGATCATATTTTAAAGTACAACCTGAAGCAATGACACCCTTCACTCCCGAAGAAGGCACAGCTCATTAAACCAAGAGACTGTTTTATAAAAAACGGGACAATGAGTGAAATGAGGGGATAGTCCTGAAGTCCTAAGAATCACGTTGCAGACAAAGAACATCCTTAATCACATGAGGATCTGCTGCTGCAAGCAATGCCAAGGTGTTCATCTTACCAGAGCTCATGTACAGAGGAGGACGGAGGTGTCAACCCCTGAGTCTGACTCATGGCAGAGGAAAGAGGAGCAAACAGAAACCACTCAGCTGAAGCCAAATGGAAGATGTGGGACAAGACTAGTTCCTGAGGGGCAAAGGGCACATGTGGACCCCAACAGCACCTCCCGTTCCATTCTCCTGTCTTACCCTGGCTCCAAACTAGCCCTTTGTGCATGTCATGTGCAGACGATTGCCCAGCCAAAGTTAGCGCAGTCTAGATAAAAAGCATAAGGACGGGGCTGGAGAGATGGCTCAGTGGTTAGGAGCACTGGCTGCTCTTCCAGAGGTCCTGAGTTCAATTCCCAGCAACCACATGGTGGCTCACAACCATCTGTAATGAGATCTGGTGCCCTCCTCTGGCATGCGGGCATACATCGAGGCAGAATGTTGTATACATAATAAATAAATAAATAAATCTTTTAAAAAAGCATAAGGACAGGTAAAGAAGAACTACTCTGAGTGTAAATATGTTCTGTAAGATGTAGTGTGCCTAGAAACTACGTTTAAAATTTCCCTTTCTGGAAATTATTGTAGTGTAACTAAATATGTCTTTGGGGAAGGGAGGGGATAAAGGAAAGGTCACTCTAGATCCAGCAGTTAAGTAAGGAGAGAGAAGTGATCTGGAAGACAGCTCGGTCTCCACTGCATTTGACACTCTCTGCAGTGGCCACCGTTTGGAAGTGGGACAGACTGGAGTCTCAAGCCTGACTGCGTTCAGAAGATTTCCAGAGCAGAAAATAAATTCTAGGAGAATTCAGAAACTTGCCTGGAGAGAAAAGGAAATAGCGCCATCGCCGTCTCTGTGTGCTTTCTTGTCCATCTGGGAAACACAAATAAAGAATAAGTAGAGATGCATTGAGACTTAGCGCCACTGGGAAACGGCTCATGAGCGGCAACATGGAGATGCTGGTCCTGTACTCTCCAACCCTCCTCATTCTTGTGTCGGAACTAATAACTACATGTTAGATTCTTAACAAAACAAATAAACTAGCTGGACTTTTAACCACCTTTATTTTCTTTCTTGGCCCATCACTCAAGTAAAAAGACTGCTTCAGTTTCTAAATTGTTATTCTTGGAGTTGGGATCCCGGGAAAGGAAGGAAGCGGGGTACGCTAGTAAATGATTAGTAGCTTTCTCCGAGGCAAAGAAGCCCTAGCTTGTGGGTTTTTCTTACCTGACTTGTGTAAATTCACCCACCATTGTCAATCTTGAGTTACCAGTATGCTATCCCCGGCAGAGCAATAAGAAGTCAAGTAGTGCCTTATGAAGTTTCCCTGTCATACAATGCATATGCAATATTCCACGACTATGAAAAATAACCTCGGTGCTATGGTTTGAATGCCTGCAACAGTCCATTGGAGAGGAGGCTTGGTCCCCAAGCAGCTGGTGGAACATTTAAGAGGTCAGACCTAGTAGGAGATCCTTAGGTCATTGGTGGTATGAAGTCCTTCTCACATGACCCCACGGTAGTTCCCATCTGACACCTTCATAGTTCTAATGTGACCTCCTGATAGCTCTTCAAAAGAGAGTGGTTATAAAAGGAGCAATCCTGGCCCCTTCCAGATATCTCTGCTTTCTGGCTTGAAATATGGCTGCTCACACAACATACGCTTTTACCATCTGCCTTCTACCACAGATTTGAGCTGATGCCCGTGCTGTGCCATTGAACCTCCCAAACTGTGAGCTAAATAGCATGACTTTCTTTTACTCATAGCCCATGTCCAGCATTTTGTTGACGTGACGTGAAGCTGACTCATGAAATAAAAATGATTGCAAAATAGATAGGCGGCTCGGAGTAGATGTTATCTTCGTTCCGTTTTTAGGTTTATACAATATAGCTGTTACTACTGAATGAACCGAAGAGCTGGCTTACAAAATTCCTGAAAATTCAGCAAACAACTTGCTCCACGGTGCCAGGATTCTCCTAGGTCAAACTAGGGAGGATATGATCCAGGCAGAGCAGAAAGGCTCTCCCAGTCAGCTGAGATTTGCTCAGTATGCTTCCTCTCCTACTCTAGTAGCCCTCAGGGAGAAACAAAAGGCACCCTGGTTAGCCCATGCAGAGAAGCAAAAAGAGAGGATGTGTTCTCTTTCTTTCCCTTGAGCATTTAAAAGAGAAATAAAATGATTCATTGAGTATGAAAACAAACTGATAACCAGGTTAAGTTAGTCAGAAGCTTCTGCCTGGGGTTTATCATGTCTCCTCTCTTGTCAAAACTCTTTAGTAATTCTTCATTCCCTATGATTAGCAAAGTCATTTGTAGCTTATGCCCACCCACTTAGAGAATAACTCTCTTTTTACCGGTTGATATTCTCTTCTTTTATATCAGCCTAATTTATCCACAGGAAACACCCTTCTGCAGTTGGATACAGACTTGGCAGATTCCCCCATCTTTATTGTATGTGGATGGGTGTTTTGCTGCATAGATGTCTGTGAACTATGTGTATACAGTGCCTGAGGAGGCAGATGAGGGCATCAGATGCCCTGGGATGTGAGCTGCCATATGGTGCTGAAAATCAAACCCAGGTTCTCTGGAAGAGCAATCAGTGCTGTTAAGTGTTAAGTGTTGAGCCATCTCTCCAACCCCTCTAGATGGATTCCTGGGTGGAGTTCAGCTTTGGGGATCAACTAGGTCAATCAGACACAGTCTCTAGAATGTCACTCATGTGGAATAACAGAAACTGAAAATTGGTTGGAATTCATTTATAATGGCACAAGCTCTAGACCATCCAGATTTCTAGGAAATATCTGCTTCTTCAGACTATGGATTTTAGCTTTCCTTCAATTAGCTAAGCTGCTCAGAGTTTCTGCCCCCATCCCCCGTGCCTTTTTAAACTTACCATGGCCCAAGTCACTTACATTGCTTGCTTACAGAAATCCCACATGATTGAACCACCTTGAAGCCTCATCCCCCACCTCTCTCTTCATGTATTTGCCTTAATCTGATGGAACTAAGATGTAGTATCCAGTAAAGATAGTTCTGGCACACAGAAACCAATAGGCGCTATATTGTTCCAGATCCATGTCTCTTTGTTTACTAAATCTCACAGACTCTAAGAAAAAGTTAGTTGCTGTTTCCCTTGCAGACCCTTGATGCCCATGAGCCCTTCTATTGTTGTCCTATTGGGGCTGGAGAGATGGCTCAGGAGATAAAGGCACTTGCCACCAAGCATAGGGACCTGATTTTGATGGCCAGGACTGACATGGTGGAAGAACAAGTTGTCTTCTGACTTCTACAAACATGCAATGGTGTGTGTGTGTGTGTGTGTGTGTGTGTGTGTGTGTGTGCCTATATATGTATGCACGCACACACACGCACACATACACACACACACACACACACACACACACACACACAGAGAGAGAGAGAGAGAGAGAGAACACTAAAAATTTACATGCAATTTTTTAATGTTTTAATTCACTACGACGGAGCTTTTTTCCTACCTATCACTGCATATTGAGTACTTGGAACATAGTTACATTTGATGAATAAATAAATGAATTACTCAGGGCAGGAATGAGACAACTGGCTAAGCCCTTCACAGAACAATGCCGACTGGCTCTAACTAAGTCTGAGAAAGTGGATCACTAACTGTAGTGATATTTCATTTGTATTTTAATAATAAAGTTTGCATGAAGATCAGAGAGTAAAACAGCCCCACTGGTCAGCATTACAGACCAGGCAGTGGTGACACACACCTTTAATCCCAGTAGCCACACTAGTTTGCTATTGAAACTGGGTGGTAGTGGTGCACGCCTTTAATCTTATCCCTAGAGAGGAGTATAAGATGGGAGGAGACAGCTCTCATACACAGTTTCATTCTGAGACTGGAGTCAGGATCCCCATTTCAGATTGATGTAGAGGCAAGAGCCGGTGGCTGGCTGTTTTGTTTTTCTGGCCTTCAGGTTGAACCTCAATTTCTGTCTCTGGGTTTTTATTAACTGTGCTACACCTAATGGTCCCAGGTTTCCAGACTTGAAAGCAAACAGGTTTCCATTGTCATAAATAAAGAAAAAGAGGTTCGCATATACATTCCTGGACGTCATCAGAGAAACCTTGGCAACCACACGAAGACATCATGTTAGGGATGCTTTCACCCGTGTTATCCTTTTGCTTCTCTGCCTGGGCTAACCAGGTGACCTTTCACTTTTCCCTGGGGATGCTAGAGTAGGGGAGGAAGCATACTTGTTACAGGGAGGCCGCTTGTTCATCCCGGTCGCCCAGAACGGAAATAATCACACAGAAACTGTAAAAAGCCCTCTCAGGTTTTAAGTGGATTTTAGCTGGCCACGTGGGCGCCACAATCTCAGCTGACTGGGAGAGTCTTTCTGCTCTAGCTGGATCATATCCTCCCTCATTTTACCTAGGAATATCCTGGAGCTGTGGAGCAAGTCTTTTGCTGAATTTTTGATAATTACTGAATACATTTAAGCATATGGTAAATTAAATGTAATTGTGAGTATAGTTACAGGCTCCCACTTATATATTAATAATTCTTAGTATTTAAGTTTAATTCCTAGATTATATGAACATAAACTTAGGAATGTAAATGGAATTAACTCTGGATGCCACTTTAGGAAGATGTTACCTTTGGACGACCAGAGAGTAGAGGGCTCTCCATACCAACCAGTCCTCAATATCTGAACTTCTGGACATTGCCTGCATAAAAAACTAAACCTTTGTTGTATAAAGGCACTGAGATACCAAGATTTACATTACAGTAACTATCATGATCTGTTTACAGAAACTGATTCATTGAGGTTAAGTAGGTTTGTAACAAAAATTCAAAATCCGTATGTTTGCTTTAGCAAAGAAACAAAAATCAAGGCTACATAATAGACCCCCAGATAACTCCACACAAATATACAGTAAAAATGTTGCTTCTGGGGACATATGTAGTGAGGAGCTGCGGGCAGGTCTGCTTTTCATCCCGCCCGGATCCCACATGGCTAGCTTTACACCCGAAATAACAACACACCAATTGTATTCTTTTAAACACTGCCTGGCCCATTAGTTTCTTAGCCTCCTTACTGGCTAACTCTCACATTTTGATTAACCCATTTCTAATAATCTGTGTAGCACCATGAGATGGTGTCTTACCGGGAAGGATTCAGCATGTCTGACCTGGTGGCTGGCTTCATGGCGACTGTTTCAGAGAGGAGAGGCATTGCATCTGCCTGAAGCATCTGCCTCACTTCCCTTCTTCCTAGCATTCTGTTCTGTCTACTCCACCCACCTAAGGGCTGGCCTATCAAATGGGCCAAGGCAGTTTCTTTATTAACCAATGAAATCAACTCAAACAGAAGACCCTTCCACATCAGACATATATTAGTTATATAATTACTGTGTAATAATCGCTCCAAAACATAGTGACTTCAAACAAGAAGAACATATTGTCTCTCAGCCTTTCTGTAGATTGCACCTAGAGCAGTCTGGAGATGCCCCTTGAGGCTACAGTCCAGTATTAGTGGGGCACGCTGTTCTCAAAGACTTGACTATCATGGTGGAATCCACTTACTCAAGTGGCTACCT
Source organism: Arvicola amphibius (assembly GCF_903992535.2). NCBI lineage: Eukaryota > Metazoa > Chordata > Mammalia > Rodentia > Cricetidae > Arvicola > Arvicola amphibius. The sequence goes on along the minus strand of NC_052060.1, from coordinate 8,658,526 downwards.
GAGAAGGAAGTTGATGCTACCAAATTAGTCCCCATCCACTCAGGCCACAAGGCTGCTTGAGTATCCTAATGACCTGGTGTCTGGTTACCCTGGAGCAAGGGACCCAAAAGATCAAGGAGAGATGTTCGACATCTTTGGTGACCTAACCTTGGAAGTCATATATCTTCCACCATATTCTATTGGTGATTCCCCTCAGACTACTCCAAATGCCAGGGGGAGAATAAACTAGAAATAAAGATAATAGGTTACCAGAAAAGGGGGAAGCAATTGCTGACATCATATTTCTTCATGATCATATTAAATTTTTAAGAAATAATGGGATGTCTATAGGACACTGAGAATGAAAATAGAACCCAGGAACTCTGAACATATCAAATTTCCCCAGGAGTCAGTGCAACTAAAAGGTACTCTCTGGCCAGCGAGATGGCTCAGCGGGTAAAGGCATCTGCCACCAAGTCTGATGACCTAAGTTCGATCCCCAGACCCACACGGTGGAAGGGGACAACTGACTCCCGCAGGCTGTCCTCTGGACTCCACAGCCACACCATGACACTAGCACACATATGTGCACATACAAAGTGAATGAACAAATGAATTTAAAAATAAATAAGTAACAAAATATGCTCTAAACTGTACAGAGCACAAAACTGTAACTGTAAAACATCTTCAAAGAATAAACTAGTTCATGATTCATTTCAGGTCAAAGATAAAAGAAATGTTAAAAACAGCCACAGAGGCAAAGTGGAGAAATAAATGATAATTACTAAATACATTTAAGTATATGGTGAATTCAATGTAATTGTGAGTATAGCTACAAGCTACAACTTACATATTAACAATTATTTTTTTAAAAATATTTATTTATTTATTATATATACAAAATTCTGTCTGTGTGTATGCCTTCAGGCCAGAAGAGGGCACCAGACACCATTACAGATGGTTGTGAGCCACCATGTGGTTGCTGGGAATTGAACTTAGGACCTTTGGAAGAGGAGGCAATGATCTTAACCTCTGAGCCATCTCTCCAGCCCTTAACAATTCTTAATATACTTCTTAAAGGTCTGGAGTCCTAGATTACGTGAACACAAACTGAATGTCTGTGAACGGAGGACGGAAGGGAGAAGGACAAACATGAGAAAGCAGAAGCGCCCGGTTGCTTGATTCCGTGTGTGTACAGAAAACACGGGGTTCCCGTCTTACACTCAAGCAATCTTTGCCTTCTAAAGTTCTAGAAGTTAAAAAAAAATCAAGACACACAGAGTCTGCACAAAAAATAAACAAAAGTCACAAAATAGAGAGACCTTAACCGTCAAAACAAAAACAAATGTTAATTCTCATTGATGTAAAATATAATAGCCACAAACACATAGTATGAATCATTTGTGCTGGAAAAAAAACTCAGGCATCAAATTAGGAAGCCATCAGAAATACGGACAGAGCTACAGTGGCTCTGAGAGACTTGATCCCGCCCCCTGGTCTTAGGCAATTGGTAGAAGACAAAACGGCAGAGGCAATTGGTAGGGTGGACGGCAGGCTTCTCACCCACAGCTCATCAGCACCCACTACTCTGCCGTAGAAGTTCACAGCCTCGACTCCAGCTGCCGCAGGAGCTAGCTAAAGGAGCTCAGGGTGTGTCCCGGGATTTGGGGCACATATAGTTAAAGTCCCTTGCCTAGAGAAAGTTGAAAGTTAAGATAACTATTACTCGTGGTTCATAATCTTTGCCATGCAGAAGAAGATGGACAGGAGGCTCAGCCAGTAAACTGCTTGCCTTGCTGAGGCACACCTATAACCCCAGTGCTGGGGAGGGGGAGACAGGAGGATCTCCTGGGCTCGCTTGCTTGCCATTCTAGCCTAGTTGGTAAGCTCCAGGCCAGTGAGAGACATTTTCTCAAAAAAGATGGATGGAGTCTCTGAGGATAACGTTCAAGGTTATCTCTTGGGCTTTACACACGCATACATATGCGCACACATGTGCCTATACACACATGCATTAAAAATAAAAAATCAATTATTTCATCTCATAATTGCATTATAGCGAACAATACAAAAAGCATCAAACGTGTAAACTGAGGGGGCTGGGGAGATGACTCAGTAAACTACTTGCCACGAGAGCCGTGCAAACAAGAGTTCAGATCCCCTGTATCCTAGCAAAAAAGCAAGCATGGCGTCACACAACTGCAACCCCGATGCTAGCGCAGTGGAGACAGGAGGATCTCTGCGACATGCTGGGCAGCGAGTCTAGCCAAACTGGCAAACTCCAGGTTCACTGAAAGATGCTGTCAAAAAAATAAGATGAAGAACAATGCAGGAGGAGGGCACAAGAAGGCGCTCAGTGTTGACCTCTGGTCTCTACATGTACACATGTGCACACATACATATGAGCACTTTCCCCTCCCCACAGATGTGGATTAGTTAAATCATGGCATGACCATTTGTTGGAATGTTACTGAGTTAATGAAAATGAAAAGGTTTTAGCATGAGAAAATGTTCATATATGTTTCTAATTGAAAACTATACCACAAATTATTTTAACTGCCTCATTTCACGCTAATATGACAGAATACCATAGATGGTGGCTTAAATATCACATATTTATGGGCCACAGTTCTGGAAGGCTGCAAGCCCACAGTCGAGGTCCTAACATTGTCACTCCCTGGTGACAGTCCTCTTGCCTTCCAGTCAGCCTTCTTGCTGCATCACATGACAAGATGGGAAGGGGCAAATGGAGGGGAGAGGGGCGAGGGAACATGCGCATCCTTGTCCACGTACCTCACTGAAGTGGCACTAATCATGAGCGTGTCACCCCTCATGACTGAACCAACCCTAATCACCCCACAAAGGTCTGCTTCCAAGTACCATCACATTAGGGCTTTGACGGGAGAATTTAAGGGAGACCAACATTTGGTGCACTGGACTCGTTGCAGGTCATTTGGTGGGAAATGATGAAGTGTATGGGATGGTTGTATATCGGGATAACAAATAAGGCCTATCTTGGACTTTGTGATAACAGCAGTGTTACGCTCTTTTCTGACTGTCTTGCCAATGTCGTGGTGTCAAATCACAAATCACGATAAAAGTAGGTATGTATCTAAGATGAGTGGACTGCCTTGCTGACGTATTCGGGAACGTCATTATTACTCTTGGTGCAGGAAAGTACTAGGTACATTAGGGAGAACTGTCTGTCCCACCCAGGCACTGAGGACAGGTGACCCAATGTTCAGAACAGTACCTTATTGCTTCTTTTATTCATCAATTTCAACTTACGTTTTCATCTCTGTGTGTGCTTAAATTTCATCTCTGTGTGTGCTTCTTTTTGTTCACAAATTATAAAGATCAAATTAATTAGGCATGATAATGATATGAGCAAGTTCTCCCAGGGTTCTGCACTACCCCGCAGCTTTGAATGGCAATGTCAACTAAGTGCCACACTGTAGACAGCCACCTGCTTCCCTGATAGATGGGACCGGAAACCCCAGTTCTTTGGTTTAAGACACTCTCATGGCAAGGCAGCCTCCGCAGCTCCCTGGCACTCTAGAATAGGGATTGGACAGTATGCGGGATAGTTTTATGTCAACTTGACACGAGCTAAAGTCATCTGAGAGAAGGAACGTCAATTGAGAAAATGGTTCCAGAAGACTGTGCTGTAGGCAAGCCTATAGAGCGTTTTCTTCATTAGAAAATGATGGCGCAGGGCCTGGCCCATGGTGGGTGGTGCCACGCCTGGGATGGTAGTCCTTTTTTGTTGTTTCTTGTTGTGTTTGTTTGTTTGTTTGTTTTTGAGACAGGGCTTCTCTGTGTAACAGCCTGTCCTGGAACTAGCTCTGTAGATCAGGCTGGCCTCAAACACAGAGATCTTCCTGCCTCTGCCTCCCGGGTGCTGAGATTAAGGGTGTGTGCACCACTGCCCAGCTGGTCTGGCAGTCTTGAGCTATCAGAAAGCAGGTTGAGTAAGCCAGTAAGCAGTGCCTCGCCATGGCCTCTGCATCAGCTTTGGGCATTGCTTGTGGTCATGTTTCTCATCCCATCAATTGTAACCCTAACTAGGACGGGCTGATGGATGGGACAGACTTGAGATCAGAGAAAGACATCTCTCTTTATGTGCAGCACCCTGAGGGGTGTCCTCATTTGTTCATACTGTAGTAATCTGAGCACTCAGAGTCTAGATACTAGCCTTCCCCAAGACACACACACATCCCCTTTCAGGTCTTGCCTGAGCCTTGACTAGTCACTCCTACCCAGGGCTGTTCCGAGCTGGAGCCTGTTTCCTGGATTGAGACCACCGTGACTATAAAGACTAACCAGGGTTCTAGAGGGGAAAGAATAAGCCCCACCGGAGTGCATTAAGCCTTCACGAAATGAGGATACGGTGGGGGAAAGATGTGATTCACTTTGTATTTGAGCCACAGCCACACGGTCTGTTGTGAAGGGCGAAACTAGTTTCTAACAATAACCCTCCTGCAGACTCCTAAATAATTATGATTTTGAATTAAAATCTGCCTTCATATAACTTCCAGTCCTTTGCCCTACAAGCATCCCTTGGGGTTATATCAGTATATACCCATTCTCTAAGTTCCCGAGCCTTCAATTCCCTCTTCCTGTCCTTTCAAATAATCATTTTTTGATTATGCTCCAATGATTTGTGCCCCTCCCCGCCCCGCCGCAGTGGTGGGTCTCACACGACGCCTAGTACTCCACAACCAAAGCGCTGGACTATCACGCAACTCGGTGCCTCTCTGCGACTCTCAGTCCAGTAATTGCTAACTTCCAGTTTTTTAGCTAGGATCAGTATATTTAAAGGCAGTACTACTTAAAACAAGACGTTACTTCTCAGGCCCTTCGGCTCCTTCTGTCTACTGCAGAGAACTGAACTCGCATTGGGCTTAGCCTACTCTGCCGTTTCCAGCCCGCGGAATTGAGCGCGGCGCGGCCTCCAGCCCTGCCCACCCTCACCTGCTGTGCAAACAGGGATGCGACCGCTGATTGGCTGGCTGCGGCGCAGCTTGATGGCGTAAGCACGCGACAGCCCCGCCCGGATGGCTGGGGGCGAAGGCCGCTTACTGCTGCAGCTGGAGTGTCTTAACCTGCAGCTTCTCTGAGGGGTAGACAGCTGGGCATGGGCCTCCCGAGGCTTCGCCATGAGCTTCCTGATCGACTCCAGCATCATGATCACCTCCCAGGTGAGCCGCCGCCGGCCCTCGCGCGCTCCGGAGAACCCGGATTTGCTCAGCCAGTGCCCTAGCCCGGATGGTTAGGGTTGACTTGTGGCCCTGTCACTCACCTAGCGTGCTTCCCACCCCCTGACGTGCGGGTCCGCGCGGGGGCCGGTGCCACCGGCTGGGGTGGGGGCAGTTCCTTCAGTGTCCCAAGGCTTCGGGCTGCGCCGTGGACCGCGGAGCCTGGAGGAGTGTGGCTCCGGGCGGGAGGCCCACGGAGGCGTGCGGGCTAGAGCTGAGTGCTGGCTTAGCCGGATCCGGGTGCCGACGTGTTTACCTCTACGACTTCCGAGTCTGACGTTTCCTTTGTGCCGTGACACCTCTACTTCGTCCTCTCCTTGCTGTCCACTCTTTGCTGATCGCGGTCAGAACCTCGTTGCTTCTCGATTGGCCACCTCCATTCTTTTCTATAGTCGACGCCCACTATTATACAAAACTGTGGGCGTACATAAACCACTGATAAGTCCTGCTCTACAGTAGTTTCATGTAGTGAGCCTCTTGCTTTCCCTGTCGTCCGTGCTTCTCGGGGGTCCCCCCCCCAATGTTTATCACAGTGTTTGTTTGCATCATGTACGCATTTATGTGCATAGCTGTGTATACACCTCCAAATGCAAGCACTCACTATATATTTATATTTATATTATATAAATAATGGGCGAGTAGCCGAAGTTCTTCCAGTTATTGCTCTTGCCCCCTCATCTTCCCAGTCAAAGATTTTCTCTTCATCACATCCGAACGGCAAGTGAAGGAAACAGTTCCCTTCAGGAACCTAAAGTACGCTACATTCCTAGGTTTAAACCCTCCAGATATTTAGGGTTTGCACTGCTGACTGCTAATGCTTCCCCTCTGCGGAGCCTTGTCCTTGCCTCTTGAAAACTTCGATGACAACACAAGACAATATGAGACAAGAAAAAGCCACTCGGTTTTACTATTCTAATATAATAACTATTTTTCCTTTTTCAAAATTAATACCATTCAAATACATTTGGTTGTTTCTGTTGCCAGCATAATTTTAAAATGTGTGAATACAGAAAATTCTGGACACACAGCCCTTATTCTTAAAAACTTCTCTACACCTCCCTCTTGGCCTTCATAACAACACACAATGGCTTCAGCTTTAGTACCGAGTCAAGAAAAAAATAACAATACTTAAGTTTTAAGTGACACTTTTTTCGTGGAACAATATAAATGTAAAGAATTGAGCTTGTAGCTCAATGGTATAGCACTTGACTGGAATATGCAAAGCCCTGTGTCTTTTGCCAGCCCTATAAGAATACAAAAATAAAAGTGTAAGTAGAAAATTGCCATTCACTTTTGCCTGTGAACTTGTGAATATAATTCAAAAGTTAACCCAAGAGCATGACTTTCTAATATTTTAAATTTGTAACCTTTAACTTTTACAGATATATCCAAATGAAATATTAAATTTAATGGATCAAACAATGCTTTATATTGAGTATCCCTTGCCCATATGTTTATGGGGATATTTTACTATCATTGAGGTGTTAATGAAAATAAAAATATCACCTTTATTTTCTCCGTATCAATAACCAGAGTGGTCTTTTATTCTGGCCACTTTCTTTCTCGTTTCTGCTTTATTTCTCTGCTTCATGCAATCCAAGGTAGTATCTTCCTTACAACGTCTGTAGTCCCTCACATCTGAGTCAGTTGCTGAAGAGTAGAGACCTAGTCAGTCTTAGTTTAAAAGAGAGCTCCTCCCTAGGGAAGCGTGGTTAACTGGAGAGCAACACATACACCATTTTCCCAGTTTGGTCTGAACTGGAAGGTTTATGAAATGCAACCAGAGGCTTCGTACCAAACCCTGTCACCTCAGGCAGTGAGATGGCTAAGCAGGTGAAGGCACTCCACACAAACCTGACAGCCTGAGTTAGATTCTTGGTGCTCACAATGGAAGGAGAGAACCAACTCCCTAAGTTGTCCTCTAGCTTCTACTAATGCACTGTGCATGCACTAACATGCTCGTGTGTGTATGCACATGCACACACATGTAATACTTAATATTAAATTCATAAAACTTATTACCTTAGACATTTTTGTTCACCGTTCCATAGAATAAGCACAAGGTCTTCAGTATGCCTTACAAGCCTCTTAAGACACTTAAGATCTCAGCTTGGGTGTCCAAGTACTTCTCCCAGACCAGGTTAGACCAGTGTTTCTATTCTTGTCACCTTGGTCCCCTTCACTCGCTTCCCTATGGGCTGTCATACTCCCCTGTAATTACTTGTTATCTCCTTCGTGGTTATAAACCCTTTGAGAGCCGCAGTTTTGCTTTCTCAGTCCCTGTTCTATCTCTGGAACCTGCCACATATCAGTTGCCAATAAATATTAGCTAGTGAGTAAAGGCATGAATAAATACCCAAGAAAAGTGTCTTCTTCAGGTAATTCTTGAGAACTGTCCTGCCAATCATTGTCTTTTTTTTAATCTATCCTACTTTCCAAATTTGAAGTCGTTTCATAAAAGCAGCTGCTACCTAACTTCTGTTGAGCCATCAGTTCAGCTGTGTGAACTTATCAGTTCCAGAATACTCTCGTGAGTGCCGCAGTACACTGTGAGCCAAGGTCAAGGGTCTGCTTTGCACAGTTCTAAGACTGTTCAGTCTTTTCAATAAGCCATGCAGGTTCCTGTTTATTTGAAAACAAATAAAGATTGAAGTTACTTTTTCCCCTCTATAACCTTGCCAGAGTTCGTAGTTGTCCTGAGTATAATAAATCCTCCAATTCCTGTTTTGTTTTGTTTTTTTTTTAAGACAGGTTCTCACTGTTTAACCTCAAACTTCTGGGCTCCAGGGGTCCTCCTGCTTTGCTTCCTGTGCAGCCACACAGCAGGCCTGGGCAAGCACACCAGCTGCCACTGCTCATTCGTGCGCTTGTAATTTAAAAGTCCTTTCAGTGGAGCTTCGTCAGTCAGCACAGGGTAACACGTTAGAGCCAGATAGCTGTCTCTCGTTTCCTGTTCCATGTATATCATTCACGTGTGTG